>NC_138900.1:25807266-26407266 GCF_965194825.1 Balaenoptera physalus
GTGACAGCAGTCATGGAGAATTGTGATGACAGGGATTATGCAGCTTTGTGTTGACAAGGGTATGGACTATTGTGATGACAATGGTCGTGGAGCAATGTGATGAAAGTTTTCATGGAACATCGTGATGAAAAGTGCCTGGGAGCATTGTGACGATAAAGGCCATGGAGCATTGTGATGACAAGTGTCATGGAGCATTGTAATGAAAGGTTTCATTGTGCACTGTGATGACAAGGGGGATGGAGTATTGTGATGAAACTGGTCCTGGAGCATTGTGATAACAAACTCCATGGAGCATTTTGATAACAGGCATCATGGAGCATTGTGAAGAAAGGGGCCATGGGGAATTGTAATGACAATAGAGAAATGTGATAAAAATTGTCAGCGATCATAGTGATTAAAGTGGTCATTGAGAATTGTGATGAAAAGCGACATAGAGCATTGTGATGACAAAGGTCATGGAGAATTGTGATGAGCAGGGTCATGTAGTATTGTGATGCCACGGTCATGGAACATTGTGTTGAAAAGAATTCTGGAGCATTGTGAGGAAAAAGGCATGGAGCATTGTGATTATAGGGGACATGGAGCATTGTGATGACATGGGCAGGGAACACTGTGATGACAGGTGTTATGGAGCAATGTGATGACAAGTGTCATGGAGCATTGTGATGAGAGGTGCCATGGAGAATTGTGATGACAGGCCTCATGGGGCATTGAGATGACAGTCGTCATGGAACGTTATGATGGAAGGTGTTATGGAGCACTGTGATTACAGGGGCCATGGAGCATTGTGAATACAAAGGCCATGGAGCATTGAGATGACAGTGGTCATGGAGCATTGTGATGAAAGTGGTCATGGATCATTGTTGATGACAAGTGTCCAGGGACCCTGTGATGACATGGTTCATGGAGCATTGTGATGACAATGGTCATGGTGAATTGTGATGACAATGTCATGAGGCATTGTGATGGCAGTGGTCATCTAGAAATGTGATTAAATTTATTATGGAGCACAGTAATGAGAGGGGCCATGGAGCATTGTGATGACAAGTGTCATGGAGCATGGTGATGAAACGGACATGGAGCATTATAATGACAAGTGTTCTGGAGCCTTGTGATGACAAGGGCATGGAGCATTGTGATTACAGGGGTCATGGAGCAGTGTGATTACAAAGGCTTGGAGCACTGTGAAGACAAGGTCCATGGAGCATTGTGATTACAGGGGTTATGGGGCACTGTGATGACAGGGGGCATGGAGAATTGTGATGAAAATTGTCCTGGAGCATTGTGATGACAGCGGTCACAGAGAATTGGGATGAAAGGTATCATGCAGCATTGTGATGACAACGGTCATGGATCATATTGATGACAGGGGTCATGGAACATTCTGGTAACAAGGTTCATAAAGCATTTTGATGCCTGGGGTCATGGAGCATTGTGTTGACACGGGCATGGAGCATTGTAGTGATAGGATATCTGGAGCATTGTGATGAAAAGAGGATGGAGCATTTTGATGACACGGTCCAAGGAGCATTGTGCTGACAATGGCATGGAGCACTGTGATGAAAACGGTACTGGAGCACTGAGAGGAAAGGAGTTATAGATCATTGTGATGACAGGGGTCATGGAGATTTGTGATGACAAGGGTCATGGAGCATTGTGATGACACGGTCAAGGCACATTGCGATGACAAGAATTCTGGAGCATTGTGATTAAAGGTGACAAGGAGCATTGTGATGATGTGGGCAGAGAACTTTGTGATGACAGGGGTCATGGAGCATTTTGATGAAAAGTGTCATGGAACGTTGTGCTGACAGGGATCATGGAGTTTTTGGTAAGAGAGGCCTAGGAGATTAGTGATGGCAGGCGTCATGGGGCATTGTGATGACAGCGGTCTTGGAGCAATGTGATTACAAATGTCATGGAGCATTTTGATGACACTGGCAAGGAACATTATGGTGACAAGTGTTCTGGAGCATTTTGATGACAAGGGCATGGAGCATTGTGATGGCAGGGCCCATGGAGCATTGTGATGAAAAGGGCAGGGAACATTGTGATGACTGGGTTCATGGAGCATTGTGATGAAAGAGGCCATGGAGCATTGAGATGACAGGCGTCATGAGGAATGGTGATGACAGTGGTCATGGAGCATTGTGATGAAAGTGATCATGGAGCAATATGATAACAGGGGCCATGGAGCATTGTGATGAGTGGTGTATTGGAGCATTGTGATGAAAGTCGTCATGGATCATTGTGATGACATGTGCCCTGGAACACTGTGATGACACGGTTCATCGAGTATTGTGATGACAAGGGTCATAGCGAATTGTGATGACAGGTGTCATGGGGCATTGTGATGACACTGATCATCTAGGAATTGTGATGAAAGGTATCATGGAGCACTGTGATGACTGGGGGCATGAAGCATTGTTATGAAAATTGTCCTGGATTATTGTGGTGACAGCAGTCATGGAGAATTGTGATGACAGGGATTATGCAGCTTTGTGTTGACAAGGGTATGGACTATTGTGATGACAATGGTCGTGGAGCAATGTGATGAAAGTTTTCATGGAACATCGTGATGAAAAGTGCCTGGGAGCATTGTGACGATAAAGGCCATGGAGCATTGTGATGACAAGTGTCATGGAGCATTGTAATGAAAGGTTTCATTGTGCACTGTGATGACAAGGGGGATGGAGTATTGTGATGAAACTGGTCCTGGAGCATTGTGATAACAAACTCCATGGAGCATTTTGATAACAGGCATCATGGAGCATTGTGAAGAAAGGGGCCATGGGGAATTGTAATGACAATAGAGAAATGTGATAAAAATTGTCAGCGATCATAGTGATTAAAGTGGTCATTGAGAATTGTGATGAAAAGCGACATAGAGCATTGTGATGACAAAGGTCATGGAGAATTGTGATGAGCAGGGTCATGTAGCATTGTGATGCCACGGTCATGGAACATTGTGTTGAAAAGAATTCTGGAGCATTGTGAGGAAAAAGGCATGGAGCATTGTGATTATAGGGGACATGGAGCATTGTGATGACATGGGCAGGGAACACTGTGATGACAGGTGTTATGGAGCAACGTGATGACAAGTGTCATGGGGCATTGTGATGAGAGGTGCCTTGGAGAATTGTGATGACAGGCCTCATGGGGCATTGAGATGACAGTCGTCATGGAGCGTTATGAGGAAAGGTGTTATGGAGCACTGTGATTACAGGGGCCATGGAGCATTGTGAATACAAAGGCCATGGAGCATTGAGATGACAGTTGTCATGGAGCATTGTGATGAAAGTGGTCATGGATCATTGTTGATGACAAGTGTCCAGGGACCCTGTGATGACATGGTTCATGGAGCATTGTGATGACAATGGTCATGGTGAATTGTGATGACAATGTCATGAGGCATTGTGATGGCAGTGGTCATCTAGAAATGTGATTAAATTTATTATGGAGCACAGTAATGAGAGGGGCCATGGAGCATTGTGATGACAAGTGTCATGGAGCATGGTGATGAAACGGACATGGAGCATTATAATGACAAGTGTTCTGGAGCCTTGTGATGACAAGGGCATGGAGCATTGTGATTACAGGGGTCATGGAGCAGTGTGATTACAAAGGCTTGGAGCACTGTGATGACAAGGTCCATGGAGCATTGTGATTACAGGGGTTATGGGGCACTGTGATGACAGGGGGCATGGAGAATTGTGATGAAAATTGTCCTGGAGCATTGTGATGACAGCGGTCACCGAGAATTGGGATGAAAGGTATCATGCAGCATTGTGATGACAACGGTCATGGATCATATTGATGTCAGGGGTCATGGAACATTCTGATAAGAAGGTTCATAAAGCATTTTGATGACTGGGGTCATGGAGCATTGTGTTGACACGGGCATGGAGCATTGTAGTGATAGGATATCTGGAGCATTGTGATGAAAAGAGGATGGAGCATTTTGATGACACGGTCCAAGGAGCATTGTGCTGACAATGGCATGGAGCACTGTGATGAAAACGGTACTGGAGCACTGAGAGGAAAGGAGTTATAGATCATTGTGATGACAGGGGTCATGGAGATTTGTGATGACAAGGGTCATGGAGCATTGTGATGACACGGTCAAGGCACATTGCGATGACAAGAATTCTGGAGCATTGTGATTAAAGGTGACAAGGAGCATTGTGATGATGTGGGCAGAGAACTTTGTGATGACAGGGGTCATGGAGCATTTTGATGAAAAGTGTCATGGAACATTGTGCTGACAGGGATCATGGAGTTTTTGGTAAGAGAGGCCTAGGAGATTAGTGATGGCAGGCGTCATGGGGCATTCTGATGACAGCGGTCTTGGAGCAATGTGATTACAAATGTCATGGGGCATTTTGATGACATTGGCAAGGAACATTATGGTGACAAGTGTTCTGGAGCATTTTGATGACAAGGGCATGGAGCATTGTGATGACAGGGCCCATGGAGCATTGTGATGAAAGAGGCCATGGAGCATTGAGATGACAGGCGTCATGAGGAATAGTGATGACAGTGGTCATGGAGCATTGTGATGAAAGTGATCATGGAGCAATATGATAACAGGGGCCATGGAGCATTGTGATGAGTGGTGTATTGGAGCATTGTGATGAAAGTCGTCATGGATCATTGTGATGACATGTGCCCTGGAACACTGTGATGACACGGTTCATCGAGTATTGTGATGACAAGGGTCATAGCGAATTGTGATGACAGGTGTCATGGGGCATTGTGATGACACTGATCATCTAGGAATTGTGATGAAAGGTATCATGGAGCACTGTGATGACTGGGGGCATGAAGCATTGTTATGAAAATTGTCCTGGATTATTGTGGTGACAGCAGTCATGGAGAATTGTGATGACAGGGATTATGCAGCTTTGTGTTGACAAGGGTATGGACTATTGTGATGACAATGATCGTGGAGCAATGTGATGAAAGTTTTCATGGAACATCGTGATGAAAAGTGCCTGGGAGCATTGTGACGATAAAGGCCATGGAGCATTGTGATGACAAGTGTCATGGAGCATTGTAATGAAAGGTTTCATTGTGCACTGTGATGACAAGGGGGATGGAGTATTGTGATGAAACTGGTCCTGGAGCATTGTGATAACAAACTCCATGGAGCATTTTGATAACAGGCATCATGGAGCATTGTGAAGAAAGGGGCCATGGGGAATTGTAATGACAATAGAGAAATGTGATAAAAATTGTCAGCGATCATAGTGATTAAAGTGGTCATTGAGAATTGTGATGAAAAGCGACATAGAGCATTGTGATGACAAAGGTCATGGAGAATTGTGATGAGCAGGGTCATGTAGCATTGTGATGCCACGGTCATGGAACATTGTGTTGAAAAGAATTCTGGAGCATTGTGAGGAAAAAGGCATGGAGCATTGTGATTATAGGGGACATGGAGCATTGTGATGACATGGGCAGGGAACACTGTGATGACAGGTGTTATGGAGCAATGTGATGACAAGTGTCATGGAGCATTGTGATGAGAGGTGCCATGGAGAATTGTGATGACAGGCCTCATGGGGCATTGAGATGACAGTCGTCATGGAGCGTTATGAGGAAAGGTGTTATGGAGCACTGTGATTACAGGGGCCATGGAGCATTGTGAATACAAAGGCCATGGAGCATTGAGATGACAGTGGTCATGGAGCATTGTGATGAAAGTGGTCATGGATCATTGTTGATGACAAGTGTCCAGGGACCCTGTGATGACATGGTTCATGGAGCATTGTGATGACAATGGTCATGGTGAATTGTGATGACAATGTCATGAGGCATTGTGATGGCAGTGGTCATCTAGAAATGTGATTAAATTTATTATGGAGCACAGTAATGAGAGGGGCCATGGAGCATTGTGATGACAAGTGTCATGGAGCATGGTGATGAAACGGACATGGAGCATTATAATGACAAGTGTTCTGGAGCCTTGTGATGACAAGGGCATGGAGCATTGTGATTACAGGGGTCATGGAGCAGTGTGATTACAAAGGCTTGGAGCACTGTGAAGACAAGGTCCATGGAGCATTGTGATTACAGGGGTTATGGGTCACTGTGATGACAGGGGGCATGGAGAATTGTGATGAAAATTGTCCTGGAGAATTGTGATGACAGCGGTCACAGAGAATTGGGATGAAAGGTATCATGCAGCATTGTGATGACAACGGTCATGGATCATATTGATGACAGGTGTCATGGAACATTCTGGTAACAAGGTTCATAAAGCATTTTGATGCCTGGGGTCATGGAGCATTGTGTTGACACGGGCATGGAGCATTGTAGTGATAGGATATCTGGAGCATTGTGATGAAAAGAGGATGGAGCATTTTGATGACACGGTCCAAGGAGCATTGTGCTGACAATGGCATGGAGCACTGTGATGAAAACGGTACTGGAGCACTGAGAGGAAAGGAGTTATAGATCATTGTGATGACAGGGGTCATGGAGATTTGTGATGACAAGGGTCATGGAGCATTGTGATGACACGGTCAAGGCACATTGCGATGACAAGAATTCTGGAGCATTGTGATTAAAGGTGACAAGGAGCATTGTGATGATGTGGGCAGAGAACTTTGTGATGACAGGGGTCATGGAGCATTTTGATGAAAAGTGTCATGGAACGTTGTGCTGACAGGGATCATGGAGTTTTTGGTAAGAGAGGCCTAGGAGATTAGTGATGGCAGGCGTCATGGGGCATTGTGATGACAGCGGTCTTGGAGCAATGTGATTACAAATGTCATGGGGCATTTTGATGACATTGGCAAGGAACATTATGGTGACAAGTGTTCTGGAGCATTGTGATGACAAGGGCATGGAGCATTGTGATGACAGGGCCCATGGAGCATTGTGATGAAAAGGGCAGGGAACATTGTGATGACTGGGTTCATGGAGCATTGTGATGAAAGAGGCCATGGAGCATTGAGATGACAGGCGTCATGAGGAATGGTGATGACAGTGGTCATGGAGCATTGTGATGAAAGTGATCATGGAGCAATATGATAACAGGGGCCATGGAGCATTGTGATGAGTGGTGTATTGGAGCATTGTGATGAAAGTCGTCATGGATCATTGTGATGACATGTGCCCTGGAACACTGTGATGACACGGTTCATCGAGTATTGTGATGACAAGGGTCATAGCGAATTGTGATGACAGGTGTCATGGGGCATTGTGATGACACTGATCATCTAGGAATTGTGATGAAAGGTATCATGGAGCACTGTGATGACTGGGGGCATGAAGCATTGTTATGAAAATTGTCCTGGATTATTGTGGTGACAGCAGTCATGGAGAATTGTGATGACAGGGATTATGCAGCTTTGTGTTGACAAGGGTATGGACTATTGTGATGACAATGGTCGTGGAGCAATGTGATGAAAGTTTTCATGGAACATCGTGATGAAAAGTGCCTGGGAGCATTGTGACGATAAAGGCCATGGAGCATTGTGATGACAAGTATCATGGAGCATTGTAATGAAAGGTTTCATTGTGCACTGTGATGACAAGGGGGATGGAGTATTGTGATGAAACTGGTCCTGGAGCATTTTGATAACAGGCATCATGGAGCATTGTGAAGAAAGGGGCCATGGGGAATTGTAATGACAATAGAGAAATGTGATAAAAATTGTCAGCGATCATAGTGATTAAAGTGGTCATTGAGAATTGTGATGAAAAGCGACATAGAGCATTGTGATGACAAAGGTCATGGAGAATTGTGATGAGCAGGGTCATGTAGCATTGTGATGCCACGGTCATGGAACATTGTGTTGAAAAGAATTCTGGAGCATTGTGAGGAAAAAGGCATGGAGCATTGTGATTATAGGGGACATGGAGCATTGTGATGACATGGGCAGGGAACACTGTGATGACAGGTGTTATGGAGCAATGTGATGACAAGTGTCATGGAGCATTGTGATGAGAGGTGCCATGGAGAATTGTGATGACAGGCCTCATGGGGCATTGAGATGACTGTCGTCATGGAACGTTATGATGGAAGGTGTTATGGAGCACTGTGATTACAGGGGCCATGGAGCATTGTGAATACAAAGGCCATGGAGCATTGAGATGACAGTGGTCATGGAGCATTGTGATGAAAGTGGTCATGGATCATTGTTGATGACAAGTGTCCAGGAACCCTGTGATGACATGGTTCATGGAGCATTGTGATGACAATGGTCATGGTGAATTGTGATGACAATGTCATGAGGCATTGTGATGGCAGTGGTCATCTAGAAATGTGATTAAATTTATTATGGAGCACAGTAATGAGAGGGGCCATGGAGCATTGTGATGACAAGTGTCATGGAGCATGGTGATGAAACGGACATGGAGCATTATAATGACAAGTGTTCTGGAGCCTTGTGATGACAAGGGCATGGAGCATTGTGATTACAGGGGTCATGGAGCAGTGTGATTACAAAGGCTTGGAGCACTGTGAAGACAAGGTCCATGGAGCATTGTGATTACAGGGGTTATGGGGCACTGTGATGACAGGGGGCATGGAGAATTGTGATGAAAATTGTCCTGGAGCATTGTGATGACAGCGGTCACAGAGAATTGGGATGAAAGGTATCATGCAGCATTGTGATGACAACGGTCATGGATCATATTGATGACAGGGGTCATGGAACATTCTGGTAACAAGGTTCATAAAGCATTTTGATGCCTGGGGTCATGGAGCATTGTGTTGACACGGGCATGGAGCATTGTAGTGATAGGATATCTGGAGCATTGTGATGAAAAGAGGATGGAGCATTTTGATGACACGGTCCAAGGAGCATTGTGCTGACAATGGCATGGAGCACTGTGATGAAAACGGTACTGGAGCACTGAGAGGAAAGGAGTTATAGATCATTGTGATGACAGGGGTCATGGAGATTTGTGATGACAAGGGTCATGGAGCATTGTGATGACACGGTCAAGGCACATTGCGATGACAAGAATTCTGGAGCATTGTGATTAAAGGTGACAAGGAGCATTGTGATGATGTGGGCAGAGAACTTTGTGATGACAGGGGTCATGGAGCATTTTGATGAAAAGTGTCATGGAACGTTGTGCTGACAGGGATCATGGAGTTTTTGGTAAGAGAGGCCTAGGAGATTAGTGATGGCAGGCGTCATGGGGCATTGTGATGACAGCGGTCTTGGAGCAATGTGATTACAAATGTCATGGGGCATTTTGATGACATTGGCAAGGAACATTATGGTGACAAGTGTTCTGGAGCATTTTGATGACAAGGGCATGGAGCATTGTGATGACAGGGCCCATGGAGCATTGTGATGAAAAGGGCAGGGAACATTGTGATGACTGGGTTCATGGAGCATTGTGATGAAAGAGGCCATGGAGCATTGAGATGACAGGCGTCATGAGGAATGGTGATGACAGTGGTCATGGAGCATTGTGATGAAAGTGATCATGGAGCAATATGATAACAGGGGCCATGGAGCACTGTGATGAGTGGTGTATTGGAGCATTGTGATGAAAGTCGTCATGGATCATTGTGATGACATGTGCCCTGGAACACTGTGATGACACGGTTCATCGAGTATTGTGATGACAAGGGTCATAGCGATTTGTGATGACAGGTGTCATGGGGCATTGTGATGACACTGATCATCTAGGAATTGTGATGAAAGGTATCATGGAGCACTGTGATGACTGGGGGCATGAAGCATTGTTATGAAAATTGTCCTGGATTATTGTGGTGACAGCAGTCATGGAGAATTGTGATGACAGGGATTATGCAGCTTTGTGTTGACAAGGGTATGGACTATTGTGATGACAATGGTCGTGGAGCAATGTGATGAAAGTTTTCATGGAACATCGTGATGAAAAGTGCCTGGGAGCATTGTGACGATAAAGGCCATGGAGCATTGTGATGACAAGTGTCATGGAGCATTGTAATGAAAGGTTTCATTGTGCACTGTGATGACAAGGGGGATGGAGTATTGTGATGAAACTGGTCCTGGAGCATTGTGATAACAAACTCCATGGAGCATTTTGATAACAGGCATCATGGAGCATTGTGAAGAAAGGGGCCATGGGGAATTGTAATGACAATAGAGAAATGTGATAAAAATTGTCAGCGATCATAGTGATTAAAGTGGTCATTGAGAATTGTGATGAAAAGCGACATAGAGCATTGTGATGACAAAGGTCATGGAGAATTGTGATGAGCAGGGTCATGTAGCATTGTGATGCCACGGTCATGGAACATTGTGTTGAAAAGAATTCTGGAGCATTGTGAGGAAAAAGGCATGGAGCATTGTGATTATAGGGGACATGGAGCATTGTGATGACATGGGCAGGGAACACTGTGATGACAGGTGTTATGGAGCAACGTGATGACAAGTGTCATGGGGCATTGTGATGAGAGGTGCCTTGGAGAATTGTGATGACAGGCCTCATGGGGCATTGAGATGACAGTCGTCATGGAGCGTTATGAGGAAAGGTGTTATGGAGCACTGTGATTACAGGGGCCATGGAGCATTGTGAATACAAAGGCCATGGAGCATTGAGATGACAGTTGTCATGGAGCATTGTGATGAAAGTGGTCATGGATCATTGTTGATGACAAGTGTCCAGGGACCCTGTGATGACATGGTTCATGGAGCATTGTGATGACAATGGTCATGGTGAATTGTGATGACAATGTCATGAGGCATTGTGATGGCAGTGGTCATCTAGAAATGTGATTAAATTTATTATGGAGCACAGTAATGAGAGGGGCCATGGAGCATTGTGATGACAAGTGTCATGGAGCATGGTGATGAAACGGACATGGAGCATTATAATGACAAGTGTTCTGGAGCCTTGTGATGACAAGGGCATGGAGCATTGTGATTACAGGGGTCATGGAGCAGTGTGATTACAAAGGCTTGGAGCACTGTGATGACAAGGTCCATGGAGCATTGTGATTACAGGGGTTATGGGGCACTGTGATGACAGGGGGCATGGAGAATTGTGATGAAAATTGTCCTGGAGCATTGTGATGACAGCGGTCACAGAGAATTGGGATGAAAGGTATCATGCAGCATTGTGATGACAACGGTCATGGATCATATTGATGACAGGGGTCATGGAACATTCTGGTAACAAGGTTCATAAAGCATTTTGATGCCTGGGGTCATGGAGCATTGTGTTGACACGGGCATGGAGCATTGTAGTGATAGGATATCTGGAGCATTGAGATGAAAAGAGGATGGAGCATTTTGATGACACGGTCCAAGGAGCATTGTGCTGACAATGGCATGGAGCACTGTGATGAAAACGGTACTGGAGCACTGAGAGGAAAGGAGTTATAGATCATTGTGATGACAGGGGTCATGGAGATTTGTGATGACAAGGGTCATGGAGCATTGTGATGACACGGTCAAGGCACATTGCGATGACAAGAATTCTGGAGCATTGTGATTAAAGGTGACAAGGAGCATTGTGATGATGTGGGCAGAGAACTTTGTGATGACAGGGGTCATGGAGCATTTTGATGAAAAGTGTCATGGAACATTGTGCTGACAGGGATCATGGAGTTTTTGGTAAGAGAGGCCTAGGTGATTAGTGATGGCAGGCGTCATGGGGCATTGCGATGACAGCGGTCTTGGAGCAATGTGATTACAAATGTCATGGGGCATTTTGATGACATTGGCAAGGAACATTATGGTGACAAGTGTTCTGGAGCATTTTGATGACAAGGGCATGGAGCATTGTGATGACAGGGCCCATGGAGCATTGTGATGAAAAGGGCAGGGAACATTGTGATGACTGGGTTCATGGAGCATTGTGATGAAAGAGGCCATGGAGCATTGAGATGACAGGCGTCATGAGGAATGGTGATGACAGTGGTCATGGAGCATTGTGATGAAAGTGATCATGGAGCAATATGATAACAGGGGCCATGGAGCATTGTGATGAGTGGTGTATTGGAGCATTGTGATGAAAGTCGTCATGGATCATTGTGATGACATGTGCCCTGGAACACTGTGATGACACGGTTCATCGAGTATTGTGATGACAAGGGTCATAGCGAATTGTGATGACAGGTGTCATGGGGCATTGTGATGACACTGATCATCTAGGAATTGTGATGAAAGGTATCATGGAGCACTGTGATGACTGGGGGCATGAAGCATTGTTATGAAAATTGTCCTGGATTATTGTGGTGACAGCAGTCATGGAGAATTGTGATGACAGGGATTATGCAGCTTTGTGTTGACAAGGGTATGGACTATTGTGATGACAATGGTCGTGGAGCAATGTGATGAAAGTTTTCATGGAACATCGTGATGAAAAGTGCCTGGGAGCATTGTGACGATAAAGGCCATGGAGCATTGTGATGACAAGTGTCATGGAGCATTGTAATGAAAGGTTTCATTGTGCACTGTGATGACAAGGGGGATGGAGTATTGTGATGAAACTGGTCCTGGAGCATTGTGATAACAAACTCCATGGAGCATTTTGATAACAGGCATCATGGAGCATTGTGAAGAAAGGGGCCATGGGGAATTGTAATGACAATAGAGAAATGTGATAAAAATTGTCAGCGATCATAGTGATTAAAGTGGTCATTGAGAATTGTGATGAAAAGCGACATAGAGCATTGTGATGACAAAGGTCATGGAGAATTGTGATGAGCAGGTTCATGTAGCATTGTGATGCCACGGTCATGGAACATTGTGTTGAAAAGAATTCTGGAGCATTGTGAGGAAAAAGGCATGGAGCATAGTCATTATAGGGGACATGGAGCATTGTGATGACATGGGCAGGGAACACTGTGATGACAGGTGTTATGGAGCAATGTGATGACAAGTGTCATGGGGCATTGTGATGAGAGGTGCCTTGGAGAATTGTGATGACAGGCCTCATGGGGCATTGAGATGACAGTCGTCATGGAGCGTTATGATGAAAGGAGTTATGGAGCACTGTGATTACAGGGGCCATGGAGCATTGTGAATACAAAGGCCATGGAGCATTGAGATGACAGTGGTCATGGAGCATTGTGATGAAAGTGGTCATGGATCATTGTTGATGACAAGTGTCCAGGTACCTTGTGATGACATGGTTCATGGAGCATTGTGATGACAATGGTCATGGTGAATTGTGATGACAATGTCATGAGGCATTGTGATGGCAGTGGTCATCTAGAAATGTGATTAAATTTATTATGGAGCACAGTAATGAGAGGGGCCATGGAGCATTGTGATGACAAGTGTCATGGAGCATGGTGATGAAACGGACATGGAGCATTATAATGACAAGTGTTCTGGAGCCTTGTGATGACAAGGGCATGGAGCATTGTGATTACAGGGGTCATGGAGCAGTGTGATTACAAAGGCTTGGAGCACTGTGATGACAAGGTCCATGGAGCATTGTGATTACAGGGGTTATGGGGCACTGTGATGACAGGGGGCATGGAGAATTGTGATGAAAATTGTCCTGGAGCATTGTGATGACAGCGGTCACAGAGAATTGGGATGAAAGGTATCATGCAGCATTGTGATGACAACGGTCATGGAACATATTGATGTCAGGGGTCATGGAACATTCTGATAACAAGGTTCATAAAGCATTTTGATGACTGGGGTCATGGAGCATTGTGTTGACACGGGCATGGAGCATTGTAGTGATAGGATATCTGGAGCATTGTGATGAAAAGAGGATGGAGCATTTTGATGACACGGTCCAAGGAGCATTGTGCTGACAATGGCATGGAGCACTGTGATGAAAACGGTACTGGAGCACTGAGAGGAAAGGAGTTATAGATCATTGTGATGACAGGGGTCATGGAGATTTGTGATGACAAGGGTCATGGAGCATTGTGATGACACGGTCAAGGCACATTGCGATGACAAGAATTCTGGAGCATTGTGATTAAAGGTGACAAGGAGCATTGTGATGATGTGGGCAGAGAACTTTGTGATGACAGGGGTCATGGAGCATTTTGATGAAAAGTGTCATGGAACATTGTGCTGACAGGGATCATGGAGTTTTTGGTAAGAGAGGCCTAGGAGATTAGTGATGGCAGGCGTCATGGGGCATTGTGATGACAGCGGTCTTGGAGCAATGTGATTACAAATGTCATGGGGCATTTTGATGACATTGGCAAGGAACATTATGGTGACAAGTGTTCTGGAGCATTTTGATGACAAGGGCATGGAGCATTGTGATGACAGGGCCCATGGAGCATTGTGATGAAAAGGGCAGGGAACATTGTGATGACTGGGTTCATGGAGCATTGTGATGAAAGAGGCCATGGAGCATTGAGATGACAGGCGTCATGAGGAATGGTGATGACTGTGGTCATGGAGCATTGTGATGAAAGTGATCATGGAGCAATATGATAACAGGGGCCATGGAGCATTGTGATGAGTGGTGTATTGGAGCATTGTGATGAAAGTCGTCATGGATCATTGTGATGACATGTGCCCTGGAACACTGTGATGACACGGTTCATCGAGTATTGTGATGACAAGGGTCATAGCGAATTGTGATGACAGGTGTCATGGGGCATTGTGATGACACTGATCATCTAGGAATTGTGATGAAAGGTATCATGGAGCACTGTGATGACTGGGGGCATGAAGCATTGTTATGAAAATTGTCCTGGATTATTGTGGTGACAGCAGTCATGGAGAATTGTGATGACAGGGATTATGCAGCTTTGTGTTGACAAGGGTATGGACTATTGTGATGACAATGGTCGTGGAGCAATGTGATGAAAGTTTTCATGGAACATCGTGATGAAAAGTTCCTGGGAGCATTGTGACGATAAAGGCCATGGAGCATTGTGATGACAAGTGTCATGGAGCATTGTAATGAAAGGTTTCATTGTGCACTGTGATGACAAGGGGGATGGAGTATTGTGATGAAACTGGTCCTGGAGCATTGTGATAACAAACTCCATGGAGCATTTTGATAACAGGCATCATGGAGCATTGTGAAGAAAGGGGCCATGGGGAATTGTAATGACAATAGAGAAATGTGATAAAAATTGTCAGCGATCATAGTGATTAAAGTGGTCATTGAGAATTGTGATGAAAAGCGACATAGAGCATTGTGATGACAAAGGTCATGGAGAATTGTGATGAGCAGGGTCATGTAGCATTGTGATGCCACGGTCATGGAACATTGTGTTGAAAAGAATTCTGGAGCATTGTGAGGAAAAAGGCATTGAGCATTGTGATTATAGGGGACATGGAGCATTGTGATGACATGGGCAGGGAACACTGTGATGACAGGTGTTATGGAGCAACGTGATGACAAGTGTCATGGAGCATTGTGATGAGAGGTGCCTTGGAGAATTGTGATGACAGGCCTCATGGGGCATTGAGATGACAGTCGTCATGGAGCGTTATGAGGAAAGGTGTTATGGAGCACTGTGATTACAGGGGCCATGGAGCATTGTGAATACAAAGGCCATGGAGCATTGAGATGACAGTTGTCATGGAGCATTGTGATGAAAGTGGTCATGGATCATTGTTGATGACAAGTGTCCAGGGACCCTGTGATGACATGGTTCATGGAGCATTGTGATGACAATGGTCATGGTGAATTGTGATGACAATGTCATGAGGCATTGTGATGGCAGTGGTCATCTAGAAATGTGATTAAATTTATTATGGAGCACAGTAATGAGAGGGGTCATGGAGCATTGTGATGACAAGTGTCATGGAGCATGGTGATGAAACGGACATGGAGCATTATAATGACAAGTGTTCTGGAGCCTTGTGATGACAAGGGCATGGAACATTGTGATTACAGGGGTCATGGAGCAGTGTGATTACAAAGGCTTGGAGCACTGTGATGACAAGGTCCATGGAGCATTGTGATTACAGGGGTTATGGGGCACTGTGATGACAGGGGGCATGGAGAATTGTGATGAAAATTGTCCTGGAGCATTGTGATGACAGCGGTCACAGAAAATTGGGATGAAAGGTATCATGCAGCATTGTGATGACAACGGTCATGGATCATATTGATGACAGGGGTCATGGAACATTCTGATAACAAGGTTCATAAAGCATTTTGATGCCTGGGGTCATGGAGCATTGTGTTGACACGGGCATGGAGCATTGTAGTGATAGGATATCTGGAGCATTGTGATGAAAAGAGGATGGAGCATTTTGATGACACGGTCCAAGGAGCATTGTGCTGACAATGGCATGGAGCACTGTGATGAAAACGGTACTGGAGCACTGAGAGGAAAGGAGTTATAGATCATTGTGATGACAGGGGTCATGGAGATTTGTGATGACAAGGGTCATGGAGCATTGTGATGACACGGTCAAGGCACATTGCGATGACAAGAATTCTGGAGCATTGTGATTAAAGGTGACAAGGAGCATTGTGATGATGTGGGCAGAGAACTTTGTGATGACAGGGGTCATGGAGCATTTTGATGAAAAGTGTCATGGAACATTGTGCTGACAGGGATCATGGAGTTTTTGGTAAGAGAGGCCTAGGAGATTAGTGATGGCAGGCGTCATGGGGCATTGTGATGACAGCGGTCTTGGAGCAATGTGATTACAAATGTCATGGGGCATTTTGATGACATTGGCAAGGAACATTATGGTGACAAGTGTTCTGGAGCATTTTGATGACAAGGGCATGGAGCATTGTGATGACAGGGCCCATGGAGCATTGTGATGAAAAGGGCAGGGAACATTGTGATGACTGGGTTCATGGAGCATTGTGATGAAAGAGGCCATGGAGCATTGAGATGACAGGCGTCATGAGGAATGGTGATGACTGTGGTCATGGAGCATTGTGATGAAAGTGATCATGGAGCAATATGATAACAGGGGCCATGGAGCATTGTGATGAGTGGTGTATTGGAGCATTGTGATGAAAGTCGTCATGGATCATTGTGATGACATGTGCCCTGGAACACTGTGATGACACGGTTCATCGAGTATTGTGATGACAAGGGTCATAGCGAATTGTGATGACAGGTGTCATGGGGCATTGTGATGACACTGATCATCTAGGAATTGTGATGAAAGGTATCATGGAGCACTGTGATGACTGGGGGCATGAAGCATTGTTATGAAAATTGTCCTGGATTATTGTGGTGACAGCAGTCATGGAGAATTGTGATGACAGGGATTATGCAGCTTTGTGTTGACAAGGGTATGGACTATTGTGATGACAATGGTCGTGGAGCAATGTGATGAAAGTTTTCATGGAACATCGTGATGAAAAGTGCCTGGGAGCATTGTGACGATAAAGGCCATGGAGCATTGTGATGACAAGTGTCATGGAGCATTGTAATGAAAGGTTTCATTGTGCACTGTGATGACAAGGGGGATGGAGTATTGTGATGAAACTGGTCCTGGAGCATTGTGATAACAAACTCCATGGAGCATTTTGATAACAGGCATCATGGAGCATTGTGAAGAAAGGGGCCATGGGGAATTGTAATGACAATAGAGAAATGTGATAAAAATTGTCAGCGATCATAGTGATTAAAGTGGTCATTGAGAATTGTGATGAAAAGCGACATAGAGCATTGTGATGACAAAGGTCATGGAGAATTGTGATGAGCAGGGTCATGTAGCATTGTGATGCCACGGTCATGGAACATTGTGTTGAAAAGAATTCTGGAGCATTGTGAGGAAAAAGGCATGGAGCATTGTGATTATAGGGGACATGGAGCATTGTGATGACATGGGCAGGGAACACTGTGATGACAGGTGTTATGGAGCAATGTGATGACAAGTGTCATGGGGCATTGTGATGAGAGGTGCCTTGGAGAATTGTGATGACAGGCCTCATGGGGCATTGAGATGACAGTCGTCATGGAGCGTTATGATGAAAGGTGTTATGGAGCACTGTGATTACAGGGGCCATGGAGCATTGTGAATACAAAGGCCATGGAGCATTGAGATGACAGTGGTCATGGAGCATTGTGATGAAAGTGGTCATGGATCATTGTTGATGACAAGTGTCCAGGGACCCTGTGATGACATGGTTCATGGAGCATTGTGATGACAATGGTCATGGTGAATTGTGATGACAATGTCATGAGGCATTGTGATGGCAGTGGTCATCTAGAAATGTGATTAAATTTATTATGGAGCACAGTAATGAGAGGGGCCATGGAGCATTGTGATGACAAGTGTCATGGAGCATGGTGATGAAACGGACATGGAGCATTATAATGACAAGTGTTCTGGAGCCTTGTGATGACAAGGGCATGGAGCATTGTGATTACAGGGGTCATGGAGCAGTGTGATTACAAAGGCTTGGAGCACTGTGATGACAAGGTCCATGGAGCATTGTGATTACAGGGGTTATGGGGCACTGTGATGACAGGGGGCATGGAGAATTGTGATGAAAATTGTCCTGGAGCATTGTGATGACAGCGGTCACCGAGAATTGGGATGAAAGGTATCATGCAGCATTGTGATGACAACGGTCATGGATCATATTGATGACAGGGGTCATGGAACATTCTGATAACAAGGTTCATAAAGCATTTTGATGACTGGGGTCATGGAGCATTGTGTTGACACGGGCATGGAGCATTGTAGTGATAGGATATCTGGAGCATTGTGATGAAAAGAGGATGGAGCATTTTGATGACACGGTCCAAGGAGCATTGTGCTGACAATGGCATGGAGCACTGTGATGAAAACGGTACTGGAGCACTGAGAGGAAAGGAGTTATAGATCATTGTGATGACAGGGGTCATGGAGATTTGTGATGACAAGGGTCATGGAGCATTGTGATGACACGGTCAAGGCACATTGCGATGACAAGAATTCTGGAGCATTGTGATTAAAGGTGACAAGGAGCATTGTGATGATGTGGGCAGAGAACTTTGTGATGACAGGGGTCATGGAGCATTTTGATGAAAAGTGTCATGGAACATTGTGCTGACAGGGATCATGGAGTTTTTGGTAAGAGAGGCCTAGGAGATTAGTGATGGCAGGCGTCATGGGGCATTGTGATGACAGCGGTCTTGGAGCAATGTGATTACAAATGTCATGGGGCATTTTGATGACATTGGCAAGGAACATTATGGTGACAAGTGTTCTGGAGCATTTTGATGACAAGGGCATGGAGCATTGTGATGACAGGGCCCATGGAGCATTGTGATGAAAAGGGCAGGGAACATTGTGATGACTGGGTTCATGGAGCATTGTGATGAAAGAGGCCATGGAGCATTGAGATGACAGGCGTCATGAGGAATGGTGATGACTGTGGTCATGGAGCATTGTGATGAAAGTGATCATGGAGCAATATGATAACAGGGGCCATGGAGCATTGTGATGAGTGGTGTATTGGAGCATTGTGATGAAAGTCGTCATGGATCATTGTGATGACATGTGCCCTGGAACACTGTGATGACACGGTTCATCGAGTATTGTGATGACAAGGGTCATAGCGAATTGTGATGACAGGTGTCATGGGGCATTGTGATGACACTGATCATCTAGGAATTGTGATGAAAGGTATCATGGAGCACTGTGATGACTGGGGGCATGAAGCATTGTTATGAAAATTGTCCTGGATTATTGTGGTGACAGCAGTCATGGAGAATTGTGATGACAGGGATTATGCAGCTTTGTGTTGACAAGGGTATGGACTATTGTGATGACAATGGTCGTGGAGCAATGTGATGAAAGTTTTCATGGAACATCGTGATGAAAAGTGCCTGGGAGCATTGTGACGATAAAGGCCATGGAGCATTGTGATGACAAGTGTCATGGAGCATTGTAATGAAAGGTTTCATTGTGCACTGTGATGACAAGGGGGATGGAGTATTGTGATGAAACTGGTCCTGGAGCATTGTGATAACAAACTCCATGGAGCATTTTGATAACAGGCATCATGGAGCATTGTGAAGAAAGGGGCCATGGGGAATTGTAATGACAATAGAGAAATGTGATAAAAATTGTCAGCGATCATAGTGATTAAAGTGGTCATTGAGAATTGTGATGAAAAGCGACATAGAGCATTGTGATGACAAAGGTCATGGAGAATTGTGATGAGCAGGGTCATGTAGCATTGTGATGCCACGGTCATGGAACATTGTGTTGAAAAGAATTCTGGAGCATTGTGAGGAAAAAGGCATGGAGCATTGTGATTATAGGGGACATGGAGCATTGTGATGACATGGGCAGGGAACACTGTGATGACAGGTGTTATGGAGCAATGTGATGACAAGTGTCATGGGGCATTGTGATGAGAGGTGCCTTGGAGAATTGTGATGACAGGCCTCATGGGGCATTGAGATGACAGTCGTCATGGAGCGTTATGATGAAAGGTGTTATGGAGCACTGTGATTACAGGGGCCATGGAGCATTGTGAATACAAAGGCCATGGAGCATTGAGATGACAGTGGTCATGGAGCATTGTGATGAAAGTGGTCATGGATCATTGTTGATGACAAGTGTCCAGGGACCCTGTGATGACATGGTTCATGGAGCATTGTGATGACAATGGTCATGGTGAATTGTGATGACAATGTCATGAGGCATTGTGATGGCAGTGGTCATCTAGAAATGTGATTAAATTTATTATGGAGCACAGTAATGAGAGGGGCCATGGAGCATTGTGATGACAAGTGTCATGGAGCATGGTGATGAAACGGACATGGAGCATTATAATGACAAGTGTTCTGGAGCCTTGTGATGACAAGGGCATGGAGCATTGTGATTACAGGGGTCATGGAGCAGTGTGATTACAAAGGCTTGGAGCACTGTGATGACAAGGTCCATGGAGCATTGTGATTACAGGGGTTATGGGGCACTGTGATGACAGGGGGCATGGAGAATTGTGATGAAAATTGTCCTGGAGCATTGTGATGACAGCGGTCACAGAGAATTGGGATGAAAGGTATCATGCAGCATTGTGATGACAACGGTCATGGAACATATTGATGTCAGGGGTCATGGAACATTCTGATAACAAGGTTCATAAAGCATTTTGATGACTGGGGTCATGGAGCATTGTGTTGACACGGGCATGGAGCATTGTAGTGATAGGATATCTGGAGCATTGTGATGAAAAGAGGATGGAGCATTTTGATGACACGGTCCAAGGAGCATTGTGCTGACAATGGCATGGAGCACTGTGATGAAAACGGTACTGGAGCACTGAGAGGAAAGGAGTTATAGATCATTGTGATGACAGGGGTCATGGAGATTTGTGATGACAAGGGTCATGGAGCATTGTGATGACACGGTCAAGGCACATTGCGATGACAAGAATTCTGGAGCATTGTGATTAAAGGTGACAAGGAGCATTGTGATGATGTGGGCAGAGAACTTTGTGATGACAGGGGTCATGGAGCATTTTGATGAAAAGTGTCATGGAACATTGTGCTGACAGGGATCATGGAGTTTTTGGTAAGAGAGGCCTAGGAGATTAGTGATGGCAGGCGTCATGGGGCATTGTGATGACAGCGGTCTTGGAGCAATGTGATTACAAATGTCATGGGGCATTTTGATGACATTGGCAAGGAACATTATGGTGACAAGTGTTCTGGAGCATTTTGATGACAAGGGCATGGAGCATTGTGATGACAGGGCCCATGGAGCATTGTGATGAAAAGGGCAGGGAACATTGTGATGACTGGGTTCATGGAGCATTGTGATGAAAGAGGCCATGGAGCATTGAGATGACAGGCGTCATGAGGAATGGTGATGACTGTGGTCATGGAGCATTGTGATGAAAGTGATCATGGAGCAATATGATAACAGGGGCCATGGAGCATTGTGATGAGTGGTGTATTGGAGCATTGTGATGAAAGTCGTCATGGATCATTGTGATGACATGTGCCCTGGAACACTGTGATGACACGGTTCATCGAGTATTGTGATGACAAGGGTCATAGCGAATTGTGATGACAGGTGTCATGGGGCATTGTGATGACACTGATCATCTAGGAATTGTGATGAAAGGTATCATGGAGCACTGTGATGACTGGGGGCATGAAGCATTGTTATGAAAATTGTCCTGGATTATTGTGGTGACAGCAGTCATGGAGAATTGTGATGACAGGGATTATGCAGCTTTGTGTTGACAAGGGTATGGACTATTGTGATGACAATGGTCGTGGAGCAATGTGATGAAAGTTTTCATGGAACATCGTGATGAAAAGTGCCTGGGAGCATTGTGACGATAAAGGCCATGGAGCATTGTGATGACAAGTGTCATGGAGCATTGTAATGAAAGGTTTCATTGTGCACTGTGATGACAAGGGGGATGGAGTATTGTGATGAAACTGGTCCTGGAGCATTGTGATAACAAACTCCATGGAGCATTTTGATAACAGGCATCATGGAGCATTGTGAAGAAAGGGGCCATGGGGAATTGTAATGACAATAGAGAAATGTGATAAAAATTGTCAGCGATCATAGTGATTAAAGTGGTCATTGAGAATTGTGATGAAAAGCGACATAGAGCATTGTGATGACAAAGGTCATGGAGAATTGTGATGAGCAGGGTCATGTAGCATTGTGATGCCACGGTCATGGAACATTGTGTTGAAAAGAATTCTGGAGCATTGTGAGGAAAAAGGCATGGAGCATTGTGATTATAGGGGACATGGAGCATTGTGATGACATGGGCAGGGAACACTGTGATGACAGGTGTTATGGAGCAATGTGATGACAAGTGTCATGGGGCATTGTGATGAGAGGTGCCTTGGAGAATTGTGATGACAGGCCTCATGGGGCATTGAGATGACAGTCGTCATGGAGCGTTATGATGAAAGGTGTTATGGAGCACTGTGATTACAGGGGCCATGGAGCATTGTGAATACAAAGGCCATGGAGCATTGAGATGACAGTGGTCATGGAGCATTGTGATGAAAGTGGTCATGGATCATTGTTGATGACAAGTGTCCAGGGACCCTGTGATGACATGGTTCATGGAGCATTGTGATGACAATGGTCATGGTGAATTGTGATGACAATGTCATGAGGCATTGTGATGGCAGTGGTCATCTAGAAATGTGATTAAATTTATTATGGAGCACAGTAATGAGAGGGGCCATGGAGCATTGTGATGACAAGTGTCATGGAGCATGGTGATGAAACGGACATGGAGCATTATAATGACAAGTGTTCTGGAGCCTTGTGATGACAAGGGCATGGAGCATTGTGATTACAGGGGTCATGGAGCAGTGTGATTACAAAGGCTTGGAGCACTGTGATGACAAGGTCCATGGAGCATTGTGATTACAGGGGTTATGGGGCACTGTGATGACAGGGGGCATGGAGAATTGTGATGAAAATTGTCCTGGAGCATTGTGATGACAGCGGTCACAGAGAATTGGGATGAAAGGTATCATGCAGCATTGTGATGACAACGGTCATGGATCATATTGATGTCAGGGGTCATGGAACATTCTGATAACAAGGTTCATAAAGCATTTTGATGACTGGGGTCATGGAGCATTGTGTTGACACGGGCATGGAGCATTGTAGTGATAGGATATCTGGAGCATTGTGATGAAAAGAGGATGGAGCATTTTGATGACACGGTCCAAGGAGCATTGTGCTGACAATGGCATGGAGCACTGTGATGAAAACGGTACTGGAGCACTGAGAGGAAAGGAGTTATAGATCATTGTGATGACAGGGGTCATGGAGATTTGTGATGACAAGGGTCATGGAGCATTGTGATGACACGGTCAAGGCACATTGCGATGACAAGAATTCTGGAGCATTGTGATTAAAGGTGACAAGGAGCATTGTGATGATGTGGGCAGAGAACTTTGTGATGACAGGGGTCATGGAGCATTTTGATGAAAAGTGTCATGGAACATTGTGCTGACAGGGATCATGGAGTTTTTGGTAAGAGAGGCCTAGGAGATTAGTGATGGCAGGCGTCATGGGGCATTGCGATGACAGCGGTCTTGGAGCAATGTGATTACAAATGTCATGGGGCATTTTGATGACATTGGCAAGGAACATTATGGTGACAAGTGTTCTGGAGCATTTTGATGACAAGGGCATGGAGCATTGTGATGGCAGGGCCCATGGAGCATTGTGATGAAAAGGGCAGGGAACATTGTGATGACTGGGTTCATGGAGCATTGTGATGAAAGAGGCCATGGAGCATTGAGATGACAGGCGTCATGAGGAATGGTGATGACAGTGGTCATGGAGCATTGTGATGAAAGTGATCATGGAGCAATATGATAACAGGGGCCATGGAGCATTGTGATGAGTGGTGTATTGGAGCATTGTGATGAAAGTCGTCATGGATCATTGTGATGACATGTGCCCTGGAACACTGTGATGACACGGTTCATCGAGTATTGTGATGACAAGGGTCATAGCGAATTGTGATGACAGGTGTCATGGGGCATTGTGATGACATTGATCATCTAGGAATTGTGATGAAAGGTATCATGGAGCACTGTGATGACTGGGGGCATGAAGCATTGTTATGAAAATTGTCCTGGATTATTGTGGTGACAGCAGTCATGGAGAATTGTGATGACAGGGATTATGCAGCTTTGTGTTGACAAGGGTATGGACTATTGTGATGACAATGGTCGTGGAGCAATGTGATGAAAGTTTTCATGGAACATCGTGATGAAAAGTGCCTGGGAGCATTGTGACGATAAAGGCCATGGAGCATTGTGATGACAAGTGTCATGGAGCATTGTAATGAAAGGTTTCATTGTGCACTGTGATGACAAGGGGGATGGAGTATTGTGATGAAACTGGTCCTGGAGCATTGTGATAACAAACTCCATGGAGCATTTTGATAACAGGCATCATGGAGCATTGTGAAGAAAGGGGCCATGGGGAATTGTAATGACAATAGAGAAATGTGATAAAAATTGTCAGCGATCATAGTGATTAAAGTGGTCATTGAGAATTGTGATGAAAAGCGACATAGAGCATTGTGATGACAAAGGTCATGGAGAATTGTGATGAGCAGGGTCATGTAGCATTGTGATGCCACGGTCATGGAACATTGTGTTGAAAAGAATTCTGGAGCATTGTGAGGAAAAAGGCATGGAGCATTGTGATTATAGGGGACATGGAGCATTGTGATGACATGGGCAGGGAACACTGTGATGACAGGTGTTATGGAGCAACGTGATGACAAGTGTCATGGAGCATTGTGATGAGAGGTGCCTTGGAGAATTGTGATGACAGGCCTCATGGGGCATTGAGATGACAGTCGTCATGGAGCGTTATGAGGAAAGGTGTTATGGAGCACTGTGATTACAGGGGCCATGGAGCATTGTGAATACAAAGGCCATGGAGCATTGAGATGACAGTTGTCATGGAGCATTGTGATGAAAGTGGTCATGGATCATTGTTGATGACAAGTGTCCAGGGACCCTGTGATGACATGGTTCATGGAGCATTGTGATGACAATGGTCATGGTGAATTGTGATGACAATGTCATGAGGCATTGTGATGGCAGTGGTCATCTAGAAATGTGATTAAATTTATTATGGAGCACAGTAATGAGAGGGGTCATGGAGCATTGTGATGACAAGTGTCATGGAGCATGGTGATGAAACGGACATGGAGCATTATAATGACAAGTGTTCTGGAGCCTTGTGATGACAAGGGCATGGAACATTGTGATTACAGGGGTCATGGAGCAGTGTGATTACAAAGGCTTGGAGCACTGTGATGACAAGGTCCATGGAGCATTGTGATTACAGGGGTTATGGGGCACTGTGATGACAGGGGGCATGGAGAATTGTGATGAAAATTGTCCTGGAGCATTGTGATGACAGCGGTCACAGAAAATTGGGATGAAAGGTATCATGCAGCATTGTGATGACAACGGTCATGGATCATATTGATGACAGGGGTCATGGAACATTCTGATAACAAGGTTCATAAAGCATTTTGATGACTGGGGTCATGGAGCATTGTGTTGACACGGGCATGGAGCATTGTAGTGATAGGATATCTGGAGCATTGTGATGAAAAGAGGATGGAGCATTTTGATGACACGGTCCAAGGAGCATTGTGCTGACAATGGCATGGAGCACTGTGATGAAAACGGTACTGGAGCACTGAGAGGAAAGGAGTTATAGATCATTGTGATGACAGGGGTCATGGAGATTTGTGATGACAAGGGTCATGGAGCATTGTGATGACACGGTCAAGGCACATTGCGATGACAAGAATTCTGGAGCATTGTGATTAAAGGTGACAAGGAGCATTGTGATGATGTGGGCAGAGAACTTTGTGATGACAGGGGTCATGGAGCATTTTGATGAAAAGTGTCATGGAACATTGTGCTGACAGGGATCATGGAGTTTTTGGTAAGAGAGGCCTAGGAGATTAGTGATGGCAGGCGTCATGGGGCATTGTGATGACAGCGGTCTTGGAGCAATGTGATTACAAATGTCATGGGGCATTTTGATGACATTGGCAAGGAACATTATGGTGACAAGTGTTCTGGAGCATTTTGATGACAAGGGCATGGAGCATTGTGATGACAGGGCCCATGGAGCATTGTGATGAAAAGGGCAGGGAACATTGTGATGACTGGGTTCATGGAGCATTGTGATGAAAGAGGCCATGGAGCATTGAGATGACAGGCGTCATGAGGAATGGTGATGACTGTGGTCATGGAGCATTGTGATGAAAGTGATCATGGAGCAATATGATAACAGGGGCCATGGAGCATTGTGATGAGTGGTGTATTGGAGCATTGTGATGAAAGTCGTCATGGATCATTGTGATGACATGTGCCCTGGAACACTGTGATGACACGGTTCATCGAGTATTGTGATGACAAGGGTCATAGCGAATTGTGATGACAGGTGTCATGGGGCATTGTGATGACACTGATCATCTAGGAATTGTGATGAAAGGTATCATGGAGCACTGTGATGACTGGGGGCATGAAGCATTGTTATGAAAATTGTCCTGGATTATTGTGGTGACAGCAGTCATGGAGAATTGTGATGACAGGGATTATGCAGCTTTGTGTTGACAAGGGTATGGACTATTGTGATGACAATGGTCGTGGAGCAATGTGATGAAAGTTTTCATGGAACATCGTGATGAAAAGTGCCTGGGAGCATTGTGACGATAAAGGCCATGGAGCATTGTGATGACAAGTGTCATGGAGCATTGTAATGAAAGGTTTCATTGTGCACTGTGATGACAAGGGGGATGGAGTATTGTGATGAAACTGGTCCTGGAGCATTGTGATAACAAACTCCATGGAGCATTTTGATAACAGGCATCATGGAGCATTGTGAAGAAAGGGGCCATGGGGAATTGTAATGACAATAGAGAAATGTGATAAAAATTGTCAGCGATCATAGTGATTAAAGTGGTCATTGAGAATTGTGATGAAAAGCGACATAGAGCATTGTGATGACAAAGGTCATGGAGAATTGTGATGAGCAGGGTCATGTAGCATTGTGATGCCACGGTCATGGAACATTGTGTTGAAAAGAATTCTGGAGCATTGTGAGGAAAAAGGCATGGAGCATTGTGATTATAGGGGACATGGAGCATTGTGATGACATGGGCAGGGAACACTGTGATGACAGGTGTTATGGAGCAATGTGATGACAAGTGTCATGGGGCATTGTGATGAGAGGTGCCTTGGAGAATTGTGATGACAGGCCTCATGGGGCATTGAGATGACAGTCGTCATGGAGCGTTATGATGAAAGGTGTTATGGAGCACTGTGATTACAGGGGCCATGGAGCATTGTGAATACAAAGGCCATGGAGCATTGAGATGACAGTGGTCATGGAGCATTGTGATGAAAGTGGTCATGGATCATTGTTGATGACAAGTGTCCAGGGACCCTGTGATGACATGGTTCATGGAGCATTGTGATGACAATGGTCATGGTGAATTGTGATGACAATGTCATGAGGCATTGTGATGGCAGTGGTCATCTAGAAATGTGATTAAATTTATTATGGAGCACAGTAATGAGAGGGGCCATGGAGCATTGTGATGACAAGTGTCATGGAGCATGGTGATGAAACGGACATGGAGCATTATAATGACAAGTGTTCTGGAGCCTTGTGATGACAAGGGCATGGAGCATTGTGATTACAGGGGTCATGGAGCAGTGTGATTACAAAGGCTTGGAGCACTGTGATGACAAGGTCCATGGAGCATTGTGATTACAGGGGTTATGGGGCACTGTGATGACAGGGGGCATGGAGAATTGTGATGAAAATTGTCCTGGAGCATTGTGATGACAGCGGTCACAGAGAATTGGGATGAAAGGTATCATGCAGCATTGTGATGACAACGGTCATGGAACATATTGATGTCAGGGGTCATGGAACATTCTGATAACAAGGTTCATAAAGCATTTTGATGACTGGGGTCATGGAGCATTGTGTTGACACGGGCATGGAGCATTGTAGTGATAGGATATCTGGAGCATTGTGATGAAAAGAGGATGGAGCATTTTGATGACACGGTCCAAGGAGCATTGTGCTGACAATGGCATGGAGCACTGTGATGAAAACGGTACTGGAGCACTGAGAGGAAAGGAGTTATAGATCATTGTGATGACAGGGGTCATGGAGATTTGTGATGACAAGGGTCATGGAGCATTGTGATGACACGGTCAAGGCACATTGCGATGACAAGAATTCTGGAGCATTGTGATTAAAGGTGACAAGGAGCATTGTGATGATGTGGGCAGAGAACTTTGTGATGACAGGGGTCATGGAGCATTTTGATGAAAAGTGTCATGGAACATTGTGCTGACAGGGATCATGGAGTTTTTGGTAAGAGAGGCCTAGGAGATTAGTGATGGCAGGCGTCATGGGGCATTGTGATGACAGCGGTCTTGGAGCAATGTGATTACAAATGTCATGGGGCATTTTGATGACATTGGCAAGGAACATTATGGTGACAAGTGTTCTGGAGCATTTTGATGACAAGGGCATGGAGCATTGTGATGACAGGGCCCATGGAGCATTGTGATGAAAAGGGCAGGGAACATTGTGATGACTGGGTTCATGGAGCATTGTGATGAAAGAGGCCATGGAGCATTGAGATGACAGGCGTCATGAGGAATGGTGATGACTGTGGTCATGGAGCATTGTGATGAAAGTGATCATGGAGCAATATGATAACAGGGGCCATGGAGCATTGTGATGAGTGGTGTATTGGAGCATTGTGATGAAAGTCGTCATGGATCATTGTGATGACATGTGCCCTGGAACACTGTGATGACACGGTTCATCGAGTATTGTGATGACAAGGGTCATAGCGAATTGTGATGACAGGTGTCATGGGGCATTGTGATGACACTGATCATCTA
Source organism: Balaenoptera physalus (assembly GCF_965194825.1). Classification (NCBI taxonomy): domain Eukaryota; kingdom Metazoa; phylum Chordata; class Mammalia; order Artiodactyla; family Balaenopteridae; genus Balaenoptera; species Balaenoptera physalus. The sequence continues at coordinate 25,836,557 of NC_138900.1, forward strand.
GGAATTGTGATGAAAGGTATCATGGAGCACTGTGATGACTGGGGGCATGAAGCATTGTTATGAAAATTGTCCTGGATTATTGTGGTGACAGCAGTCATGGAGAATTGTGATGACAGGGATTATGCAGCTTTGTGTTGACAAGGGTATGGACTATTGTGATGACAATGGTCGTGGAGCAATGTGATGAAAGTTTTCATGGAACATCGTGATGAAAAGTGCCTGGGAGCATTGTGACGATAAAGGCCATGGAGCATTGTGATGACAAGTGTCATGGAGCATTGTAATGAAAGGTTTCATTGTGCACTGTGATGACAAGGGGGATGGAGTATTGTGATGAAACTGGTCCTGGAGCATTGTGATAACAAACTCCATGGAGCATTTTGATAACAGGCATCATGGAGCATTGTGAAGAAAGGGGCCATGGGGAATTGTAATGACAATAGAGAAATGTGATAAAAATTGTCAGCGATCATAGTGATTAAAGTGGTCATTGAGAATTGTGATGAAAAGCGACATAGAGCATTGTGATGACAAAGGTCATGGAGAATTGTGATGAGCAGGGTCATGTAGCATTGTGATGCCACGGTCATGGAACATTGTGTTGAAAAGAATTCTGGAGCATTGTGAGGAAAAAGGCATGGAGCATTGTGATTATAGGGGACATGGAGCATTGTGATGACATGGGCAGGGAACACTGTGATGACAGGTGTTATGGAGCAATGTGATGACAAGTGTCATGGGGCATTGTGATGAGAGGTGCCTTGGAGAATTGTGATGACAGGCCTCATGGGGCATTGAGATGACAGTCGTCATGGAGCGTTATGATGAAAGGTGTTATGGAGCACTGTGATTACAGGGGCCATGGAGCATTGTGAATACAAAGGCCATGGAGCATTGAGATGACAGTGGTCATGGAGCATTGTGATGAAAGTGGTCATGGATCATTGTTGATGACAAGTGTCCAGGGACCCTGTGATGACATGGTTCATGGAGCATTGTGATGACAATGGTCATGGTGAATTGTGATGACAATGTCATGAGGCATTGTGATGGCAGTGGTCATCTAGAAATGTGATTAAATTTATTATGGAGCACAGTAATGAGAGGGGCCATGGAGCATTGTGATGACAAGTGTCATGGAGCATGGTGATGAAACGGACATGGAGCATTATAATGACAAGTGTTCTGGAGCCTTGTGATGACAAGGGCATGGAGCATTGTGATTACAGGGGTCATGGAGCAGTGTGATTACAAAGGCTTGGAGCACTGTGATGACAAGGTCCATGGAGCATTGTGATTACAGGGGTTATGGGGCACTGTGATGACAGGGGGCATGGAGAATTGTGATGAAAATTGTCCTGGAGCATTGTGATGACAGCGGTCACAGAGAATTGGGATGAAAGGTATCATGCAGCATTGTGATGACAACGGTCATGGATCATATTGATGTCAGGGGTCATGGAACATTCTGATAACAAGGTTCATAAAGCATTTTGATGACTGGGGTCATGGAGCATTGTGTTGACACGGGCATGGAGCATTGTAGTGATAGGATATCTGGAGCATTGTGATGAAAAGAGGATGGAGCATTTTGATGACACGGTACAAGGAGCATTGTGCTGACAATGGCATGGAGCACTGTGATGAAAACGGTACTGGAGCACTGAGAGGAAAGGAGTTATAGATCATTGTGATGACAGGGGTCATGGAGATTTGTGATGACAAGGGTCATGGAGCATTGTGATGACACGGTCAAGGCACATTGCGATGACAAGAATTCTGGAGCATTGTGATTAAAGGTGACAAGGAGCATTGTGATGATGTGGGCAGAGAACTTTGTGATGACAGGGGTCATGGAGCATTTTGATGAAAAGTGTCATGGAACATTGTGCTGACAGGGATCATGGAGTTTTTGGTAAGAGAGGCCTAGGAGATTAGTGATGGCAGGCGTCATGGGGCATTGCGATGACAGCGGTCTTGGAGCAATGTGATTACAAATGTCATGGGGCATTTTGATGACATTGGCAAGGAACATTATGGTGACAAGTGTTCTGGAGCATTTTGATGACAAGGGCATGGAGCATTGTGATGGCAGGGCCCATGGAGCATTGTGATGAAAAGGGCAGGGAACATTGTGATGACTGGGTTCATGGAGCATTGTGATGAAAGAGGCCATGGAGCATTGAGATGACAGGCGTCATGAGGAATGGTGATGACAGTGGTCATGGAGCATTGTGATGAAAGTGATCATGGAGCAATATGATAACAGGGGCCATGGAGCATTGTGATGAGTGGTGTATTGGAGCATTGTGATGAAAGTCGTCATGGATCATTGTGATGACATGTGCCCTGGAACACTGTGATGACACGGTTCATCGAGTATTGTGATGACAAGGGTCATAGCGAATTGTGATGACAGGTGTCATGGGGCATTGTGATGACATTGATCATCTAGGAATTGTGATGAAAGGTATCATGGAGCACTGTGATGACTGGGGGCATGAAGCATTGTTATGAAAATTGTCCTGGATTATTGTGGTGACAGCAGTCATGGAGAATTGTGATGACAGGGATTATGCAGCTTTGTGTTGACAAGGGTATGGACTATTGTGATGACAATGGTCGTGGAGCAATGTGATGAAAGTTTTCATGGAACATCGTGATGAAAAGTGCCTGGGAGCATTGTGACGATAAAGGCCATGGAGCATTGTGATGACAAGTGTCATGGAGCATTGTAATGAAAGGTTTCATTGTGCACTGTGATGACAAGGGGGATGGAGTATTGTGATGAAACTGGTCCTGGAGCATTGTGATAACAAACTCCATGGAGCATTTTGATAACAGGCATCATGGAGCATTGTGAAGAAAGGGGCCATGGGGAATTGTAATGACAATAGAGAAATGTGATAAAAATTGTCAGCGATCATAGTGATTAAAGTGGTCATTGAGAATTGTGATGAAAAGCGACATAGAGCATTGTGATGACAAAGGTCATGGAGAATTGTGATGAGCAGGGTCATGTAGCATTGTGATGCCACGGTCATGGAACATTGTGTTGAAAAGAATTCTGGAGCATTGTGAGGAAAAAGGCATGGAGCATTGTGATTATAGGGGACATGGAGCATTGTGATGACATGGGCAGGGAACACTGTGATGACAGGTGTTATGGAGCAACGTGATGACAAGTGTCATGGAGCATTGTGATGAGAGGTGCCTTGGAGAATTGTGATGACAGGCCTCATGGGGCATTGAGATGACAGTCGTCATGGAGCGTTATGAGGAAAGGTGTTATGGAGCACTGTGATTACAGGGGCCATGGAGCATTGTGAATACAAAGGCCATGGAGCATTGAGATGACAGTTGTCATGGAGCATTGTGATGAAAGTGGTCATGGATCATTGTTGATGACAAGTGTCCAGGGACCCTGTGATGACATGGTTCATGGAGCATTGTGATGACAATGGTCATGGTGAATTGTGATGACAATGTCATGAGGCATTGTGATGGCAGTGGTCATCTAGAAATGTGATTAAATTTATTATGGAGCACAGTAATGAGAGGGGTCATGGAGCATTGTGATGACAAGTGTCATGGAGCATGGTGATGAAACGGACATGGAGCATTATAATGACAAGTGTTCTGGAGCCTTGTGATGACAAGGGCATGGAACATTGTGATTACAGGGGTCATGGAGCAGTGTGATTACAAAGGCTTGGAGCACTGTGATGACAAGGTCCATGGAGCATTGTGATTACAGGGGTTATGGGGCACTGTGATGACAGGGGGCATGGAGAATTGTGATGAAAATTGTCCTGGAGCATTGTGATGACAGCGGTCACAGAAAATTGGGATGAAAGGTATCATGCAGCATTGTGATGACAACGGTCATGGATCATATTGATGACAGGGGTCATGGAACATTCTGATAACAAGGTTCATAAAGCATTTTGATGACTGGGGTCATGGAGCATTGTGTTGACACGGGCATGGAGCATTGTAGTGATAGGATATCTGGAGCATTGTGATGAAAAGAGGATGGAGCATTTTGATGACACGGTCCAAGGAGCATTGTGCTGACAATGGCATGGAGCACTGTGATGAAAACGGTACTGGAGCACTGAGAGGAAAGGAGTTATAGATCATTGTGATGACAGGGGTCATGGAGATTTGTGATGACAAGGGTCATGGAGCATTGTGATGACACGGTCAAGGCACATTGCGATGACAAGAATTCTGGAGCATTGTGATTAAAGGTGACAAGGAGCATTGTGATGATGTGGGCAGAGAACTTTGTGATGACAGGGGTCATGGAGCATTTTGATGAAAAGTGTCATGGAACATTGTGCTGACAGGGATCATGGAGTTTTTGGTAAGAGAGGCCTAGGAGATTAGTGATGGCAGGCGTCATGGGGCATTGTGATGACAGCGGTCTTGGAGCAATGTGATTACAAATGTCATGGGGCATTTTGATGACATTGGCAAGGAACATTATGGTGACAAGTGTTCTGGAGCATTTTGATGACAAGGGCATGGAGCATTGTGATGACAGGGCCCATGGAGCATTGTGATGAAAAGGGCAGGGAACATTGTGATGACTGGGTTCATGGAGCATTGTGATGAAAGAGGCCATGGAGCATTGAGATGACAGGCGTCATGAGGAATGGTGATGACTGTGGTCATGGAGCATTGTGATGAAAGTGATCATGGAGCAATATGATAACAGGGGCCATGGAGCATTGTGATGAGTGGTGTATTGGAGCATTGTGATGAAAGTCGTCATGGATCATTGTGATGACATGTGCCCTGGAACACTGTGATGACACGGTTCATCGAGTATTGTGATGACAAGGGTCATAGCGAATTGTGATGACAGGTGTCATGGGGCATTGTGATGACACTGATCATCTAGGAATTGTGATGAAAGGTATCATGGAGCACTGTGATGACTGGGGGCATGAAGCATTGTTATGAAAATTGTCCTGGATTATTGTGGTGACAGCAGTCATGGAGAATTGTGATGACAGGGATTATGCAGCTTTGTGTTGACAAGGGTATGGACTATTGTGATGACAATGGTCGTGGAGCAATGTGATGAAAGTTTTCATGGAACATCGTGATGAAAAGTGCCTGGGAGCATTGTGACGATAAAGGCCATGGAGCATTGTGATGACAAGTGTCATGGAGCATTGTAATGAAAGGTTTCATTGTGCACTGTGATGACAAGGGGGATGGAGTATTGTGATGAAAGTGGTCCTGGAGCATTGTGATAACAAACTCCATGGAGCATTTTGATAACAGGCATCATGGAGCATTGTGAAGAAAGGGGCCTTGGGGAATTGTAATGACAATAGAGAAATGTGATAAAAATTGTCAGCGATCATAGTGATTAAAGTGGTCATTGAGAATTGTGATGAAAAGCGACATAGAGCATTGTGATGACAAAGGTCATGGAGAATTGTGATGAGCAGGGTCATGTAGCATTGTGATGCCATGGTCATGGAACATTGTGTTGAAAAGAATTCTGGAGCATTGTGAGGAAAAAGGCATGGAGCATTGTGATTATAGGGGACATGGAGCATTGTGATGACATGGGCAGGGAACACTGTGATGACAGGTGTTATGGAGCAATGTGATGACAAGTGTCATGGGGCATTGTGATGAGAGGTGCCTTGGAGAATTGTGATGACAGGCCTCATGGGGCATTGAGATGACAGTCGTCATGGAGCGTTATGATGAAAGGTGTTATGGAGCACTGTGATTACAGGGGCCATGGAGCATTGTGAATACAAAGGCCATGGAGCATTGAGATGACAGTGGTCATGGAGCATTGTGATGAAAGTGGTCATGGATCATTGTTGATGACAAGTGTCCAGGGACCCTGTGATGACATGGTTCATGGAGCATTGTGATGACAATGGTCATGGTGAATTGTGATGACAATGTCATGAGGCATTGTGATGGCAGTGGTCATCTAGAAATGTGATTAAATTTATTATGGAGCACAGTAATGAGAGGGGCCATGGAGCATTGTGATGACAAGTGTCATGGAGCATGGTGATGAAACGGACATGGAGCATTATAATGACAAGTGTTCTGGAGCCTTGGGATGACAAGGGCATGGAGCATTGTGATTACAGGGGTCATGGAGCAGTGTGATTACAAAGGCTTGGAGCACTGTGATGACAAGGTCCATGGAGCATTGTGATTACAGGGGTTATGGGGCACTGTGATGACAGGGGGCATGGAGAATTGTGATGAAAATTGTCCTGGAGCATTGTGATGACAGCGGTCACAGAGAATTGGGATGAAAGGTATCATGCAGCATTGTGATGACAACGGTCATGGATCATATTGATGTCAGGGGTCATGGAACATTCTGATAACAAGGTTCATAAAGCATTTTGATGACTGGGGTCATGGAGCATTGTGTTGACACGGGCATGGAGCATTGTAGTGATAGGATATCTGGAGCATTGTGATGAAAAGAGGATGGAGCATTTTGATGACACGGTCCAAGGAGCATTGTGCTGACAATGGCATGGAGCACTGTGATGAAAACGGTACTGGAGCACTGAGAGGAAAGGAGTTATAGATCATTGTGATGACAGGGGTCATGGAGATTTGTGATGACAAGGGTCATGGAGCATTGTGATGACACGGTCAAGGCACATTGCGATGACAAGAATTCTGGAGCATTGTGATTAAAGGTGACAAGGAGCATTGTGATGATGTGGGCAGAGAACTTTGTGATGACAGGGGTCATGGAGCATTTTGATGAAAAGTGTCATGGAACATTGTGCTGACAGGGATCATGGAGTTTTTGGTAAGAGAGGCCTAGGAGATTAGTGATGGCAGGCGTCATGGGGCATTGCGATGACAGCGGTCTTGGAGCAATGTGATTACAAATGTCATGGGGCATTTTGATGACATTGGCAAGGAACATTATGGTGACAAGTGTTCTGGAGCATTTTGATGACAAGGGCATGGAGCATTGTGATGGCAGGGCCCATGGAGCATTGTGATGAAAAGGGCAGGGAACATTGTGATGACTGGGTTCATGGAGCATTGTGATGAAAGAGGCCATGGAGCATTGAGATGACAGGCGTCATGAGGAATGGTGATGACAGTGGTCATGGAGCATTGTGATGAAAGTGATCATGGAGCAATATGATAACAGGGGCTATGGAGCATTGTGATGAGTGGTGTATTGGAGCATTGTGATGAAAGTCGTCATGGATCATTGTGATGACATGTGCCCTGGAACACTGTGATGACACGGTTCATCGAGTATTGTGATGACAAGGGTCATAGCGAATTGTGATGACAGGTGTCATGGGGCATTGTGATGACACTGATCATCTAGGAATTGTGATGAAAGGTATCATGGAGCACTGTGTTGACTGGGGGCATGAAGCATTGTTATGAAAATTGTCCTGGATTATTGTGGTGACAGCAGTCATGGAGAATTGTGATGACAGGGATTATGCAGCTTTGTGTTGACAAGGGTATGGACTATTGTGATGACAATGGTCGTGGAGCAATGTGATGAAAGATTTCATGGAACATCGTGATGAAAAGTGCCTGGGAGCATTGTGACGATAAAGGCCATGGAGCATTGTGATGACAAGTGTCATGGAGCATTGTAATGAAAGGTTTCATTGTGCACTGTGATGACAAGGGGGATGGAGTATTGTGATGAAACTGGTCCTGGAGCATTGTGATAACAAACTCCATGGAGCATTTTGATAACAGGCATCATGGAGCATTGTGAAGAAAGGGGCCATGGGGAATTGTAATGACAATAGAGAAATGTGATAAAAATTGTCAGCGATCATAGTGATTAAAGTGATCATTGAGAATTGTGATGAAAAGCGACATAGAGCATTGTGATGACAAAGGTCATGGAGAATTGTGATGAGCAGGGTCATGTAGCATTGTGATGCCACAGTCATGGAATATTGTGTTGAAAAGAATTCTGGAGCATTGTGAGGAAAAAGGCATGGAGCATTGTGATTATAGGGGACATGGAGCATTGTGATGACATGGGCAGGGAACACTGTGATGACAGGTGTTATGGAGCAATGTGATGACAAGTGTCATGGGGCATTGTGATGAGAGGTGCCTTGGAGAATTGTGATGACAGGCCTCATGGGGCATTGAGATGACAGTCGTCATGGAGCGTTATGATGAAAGGTGTTATGGAGCACTGTGATTACAGGGGCCATGGAGCATTGTGAATACAAAGGCCATGGAGCATTGAGATGACAGTGGTCATGGAGCATTGTGATGAAAGTGGTCATGGATCATTGTTGATGACAAGTGTCCAGGTACCTTGTGATGACATGGTTCATGGAGCATTGTGATGACAATGGTCATGGTGAATTGTGATGACAATGTCATGAGGCATTGTGATGGCAGTGGTCATCTAGAAATGTGATTAAATTTATTATGGAGCACAGTAATGAGAGGGGCCATGGAGCATTGTGATGACAAGTGTCATGGAGCATGGTGATGAAACGGACATGGAGCATTATAATGACAAGTGTTCTGGAGCCTTGTGATGACAAGGGCATGGAGCATTGTGATTACAGGGGTCATGGAGCAGTGTGATTACAAAGGCTTGGAGCACTGTGATGACAAGGTCCATGGAGCATTGTGATTACAGGGGTTATGGGGCACTGTGATGACAGGGGGCATGGAGAATTGTGATGAAAATTGTCCTGGAGCATTGTGATGACAGCGGTCACAGAGAATTGGGATGAAAGGTATCATGCAGCATTGTGATGACAACGGTCATGGATCATATTGATGTCAGGGGTCATGGAACATTCTGATAACAAGGTTCATAAAGCATTTTGATGACTGGGGTCATGGAGCATTGTGTTGACACGGGCATGGGCATGGAGCATTGTAGTGATAGGATATCTGGAGCATTGTGATGAAAAGAGGATGGAGCATTTTGATGACACGGTCCAAGGAGCATTGTGCTGACAATGGCATGGAGCACTGTGATGAAAACGGTACTGGAGCACTGAGAGGAAAGGAGTTATAGATCATTGTGATGACAGGGGTCATGGAGATTTGTGATGACAAGGGTCATGGAGCATTGTGATGACACGGTCAAGGCACATTGCGATGACAAGAATTCTGGAGCATTGTGATTAAAGGTGACAAGGAGCATTGTGATGATGTGGGCAGAGAACTTTGTGATGACAGGGGTCATGGAGCATTTTGATGAAAAGTGTCATGGAACATTGTGCTGACAGGGATCATGGAGTTTTTGGTAAGAGAGGCCTAGGAGATTAGTGATGGCAGGCGTCATGGGGCATTGTGAAGACAGCGGTCTTGGAGCAATGTGATTACAAATGTCATGGGGCATTTTGATGACATTGGCAAGGAACATTATGGTGACAAGTGTTCTGGAGCATTTTGATGACAAGGGCATGGAGCATTGTGATGACAGGGCCCATGGAGCATTGTGATGAAAAGGGCAGGGAACATTGTGATGACTGGATTCATGGAGCATTGTGATGAAAGAGGCCATGGAGCATTGAGATGACAGGCGTCATGAGGAATGGTGATGACAGTGGTCATGGAGCATTGTGATGAAAGTGATCATGGAGCAATATGATAACAGGGGCCATGGAGCATTGTGATGAGTGGTGTATTGGAGCATTGTGATGAAAGTCGTCATGGATCATTGTGATGACATGTGCCCTGGAACACTGTGATGACACGGTTCATCGAGTATTGTGATGACAAGGGTCATAGCGATTTGTGATGACAGGTGTCATGGGGCATTGTGATGACACTGATCATCTAGGAATTGTGATGAAAGGTATCATGGAGCACTGTGATGACTGGGGGCATGAAGCATTGTTATGAAAATTGTCCTGGATTATTGTGGTGACAGCAGTCATGGAGAATTGTGATGACAGGGATTATGCAGCTTTGTGTTGACAAGGGTATGGACTATTGTGATGACAATGGTCGTGGAGCAATGTGATGAAAGTTTTCATGGAACATCGTGATGAAAAGTGCCTGGGAGCATTGTGACGATAAAGGCCATGGAGCATTGTGATGACAAGTGTCATGGAGCATTGTAATGAAAGGTTTCATTGTGCACTGTGATGACAAGGGGGATGGAGTATTGTGATGAAACTGGTCCTGGAGCATTGTGATAACAAACTCCATGGAGCATTTTGATAACAGGCATCATGGAGCATTGTGAAGAAAGGGGCCATGGGGAATTGTAATGACAATAGAGAAATGTGATAAAAATTGTCAGCGATCATAGTGATTAAAGTGGTCATTGAGAATTGTGATGAAAAGCGACATAGAGCATTGTGATGACAAAGGTCATGGAGAATTGTGATGAGCAGGGTCATGTAGCATTGTGATGCCACGGTCATGGAACATTGTGTTGAAAAGAATTCTGGAGCATTGTGAGGAAAAAGGCATGGAGCATTGTGATTATAGGGGACATGGAGCATTGTGATGACATGGGCAGGGAACACTGTGATGACAGGTGTTATGGAGCAATGTGATGACAAGTGTCATGGGGCATTGTGATGAGAGGTGCCTTGGAGAATTGTGATGACAGGCCTCATGGGGCATTGAGATGACAGTCGTCATGGAGCGTTATGATGAAAGGTGTTATGGAGCACTGTGATTACAGGGGCCATGGAGCATTGTGAATACAAAGGCCATGGAGCATTGAGATGACAGTGGTCATGGAGCATTGTGATGAAAGTGGTCATGGATCATTGTTGATGACAAGTGTCCAGGGACCCTGTGATGACATGGTTCATGGAGCATTGTGATGACAATGGTCATGGTGAATTGTGATGACAATGTCATGAGGCATTGTGATGGCAGTGGTCATCTAGAAATGTGATTAAATTTATTATGGAGCACAGTAATGAGAGGGGCCATGGAGCATTGTGATGACAAGTGTCATGGAGCATGGTGATGAAACGGACATGGAGCATTATAATGACAAGTGTTCTGGAGCCTTGTGATGACAAGGGCATGGAGCATTGTGATTACAGGGGTCATGGAGCAGTGTGATTACAAAGGCTTGGAGCACTGTGATGACAAGGTCCATGGAGCATTGTGATTACAGGGGTTATGGGGCACTGTGATGACAGGGGGCATGGAGAATTGTGATGAAAATTGTCCTGGAGCATTGTGATGACAGCGGTCACAGAGAATTGGGATGAAAGGTATCATGCAGCATTGTGATGACAACGGTCATGGATCATATTGATGTCAGGGGTCATGGAACATTCTGATAACAAGGTTCATAAAGCATTTTGATGACTGGGGTCATGGAGCATTGTGTTGACACGGGCATGGAGCATTGTAGTGATAGGATATCTGGAGCATTGTGATGAAAAGAGGATGGAGCATTTTGATGACACGGTCCAAGGAGCATTGTGCTGACAATGGCATGGAGCACTGTGATGAAAACGGTACTGGAGCACTGAGAGGAAAGGAGTTATAGATCATTGTGATGACAGGGGTCATGGAGATTTGTGATGACAAGGGTCATGGAGCATTGTGATGACACGGTCAAGGCACATTGCGATGACAAGAATTCTGGAGCATTGTGATTAAAGGTGACAAGGAGCATTGTGATGATGTGGGCAGAGAACTTTGTGATGACAGGGGTCATGGAGCATTTTGATGAAAAGTGTCATGGAACATTGTGCTGACAGGGATCATGGAGTTTTTGGTAAGAGAGGCCTAGGAGATTAGTGATGGCAGGCGTCATGGGGCATTGCGATGACAGCGGTCTTGGAGCAATGTGATTACAAATGTCATGGGGCATTTTGATGACATTGGCAAGGAACATTATGGTGACAAGTGTTCTGGAGCATTTTGATGACAAGGGCATGGAGCATTGTGATGGCAGGGCCCATGGAGCATTGTGATGAAAAGGGCAGGGAACATTGTGATGACTGGGTTCATGGAGCATTGTGATGAAAGAGGCCATGGAGCATTGAGATGACAGGCGTCATGAGGAATGGTGATGACAGTGGTCATGGAGCATTGTGATGAAAGTGATCATGGAGCAATATGATAACAGGGGCCATGGAGCATTGTGATGAGTGGTGTATTGGAGCATTGTGATGAAAGTCGTCATGGATCATTGTGATGACATGTGCCCTGGAACACTGTGATGACACGGTTCATCGAGTATTGTGATGACAAGGGTCATAGCGATTTGTGATGACAGGTGTCATGGGGCATTGTGATGACACTGATCATCTAGGAATTGTGATGAAAGGTATCATGGAGCACTGTGATGACTGGGGGCATGAAGCATTGTTATGAAAATTGTCCTGGATTATTGTGGTGACAGCAGTCATGGAGAATTGTGATGACAGGGATTATGCAGCTTTGTGTTGACAAGGGTATGGACTATTGTGATGACAATGGTCGTGGAGCAATGTGATGAAAGTTTTCATGGAACATCGTGATGAAAAGTGCCTGGGAGCATTGTGACGATAAAGGCCATGGAGCATTGTGATGACAAGTGTCATGGAGCATTGTAATGAAAGGTTTCATTGTGCACTGTGATGACAAGGGGGATGGAGTATTGTGATGAAACTGGTCCTGGAGCATTGTGATAACAAACTCCATGGAGCATTTTGATAACAGGCATCATGGAGCATTGTGAAGAAAGGGGCCATGGGGAATTATAATGACAATAGAGAAATGTGATAAAAATTGTCAGCGATCATAGTGATTAAAGTGGTCATTGAGAATTGTGATGAAAAGCGACATAGAGCATTGTGATGACAAAGGTCATGGAGAATTGTGATGAGCAGGGTCATGTAGCATTGTGATGCCACGGTCATGGAACATTGTGTTGAAAAGAATTCTGGAGCATTGTGAGGAAAAAGGCATGGAGCATTGTGATTATAGGGGACATGGAGCATTGTGATGACATGGGCAGGGAACACTGTGATGACAGGTGTTATGGAGCAATGTGATGACAAGTGTCATGGAGCATTGTGATGAGAGGTGCCTTGGAGAATTGTGATGACAGGCCTCATGGGGCATTGAGATGACAGTCGTCATGGAGCGTTATGATGAAAGGTGTTATGGAGCACTGTGATTACAGGGGCCATGGAGCATTGTGAATACAAAGGCCATGGAGCATTGAGATGACAGTGGTCATGGAGCATTGTGATGAAAGTGGTCATGGATCATTGTTGATGACAAGTGTCCAGGGACCCTGTGATGACATGGTTCAGGGAGCATTGTGATGACAATGGTCATGGTGAATTGTGATGACAATGTCATGAGGCATTGTGATGGCAGTGGTCATCTAGAAATGTGATTAAATTTATTATGGAGCACAGTAATGAGAGGGGCCATGGAGCATTGTGATGACAAGTGTCATGGAGCATGGTGATGAAACGGACATTGAGCATTATAATGACAAGTGTTCTGGAGCCTTGTGATGACAAGGGCATGGAGCATTGTGATTACAGGGGTCATGGAGCAGTGTGATTACAAAGGCTTGGAGCACTGTGATGACAAGGTCCATGGAGCATTGTGATTACAGGGGTTATGGGGCACTGTGATGACAGGGGGCATGGAGAATTGTGATGAACATTGTCCTGGAGCATTGTGATGACAGCGGTCACAGAGAATTGGGGTGAAAGGTATCATGCAGCATTGTGATGACAACGGTCATGGATCATATTGATGTCAGGGGTCATGGAACATTCTGATAACAAGGTTCATAAAGCATTTTGATGACTGGGGTCATGGAGCATTGTGTTGACACGGGCATGGAGCATTGTAGTGATAGGATATCTGGAGCATTGTGATGAAAAGAGGATGGAGCATTTTGATGACACGGTCCAAGGAGCCTTGTGCTGACAATGGCATGGAGCACTGTGATGAAAACGGTACTGGAGCACTGAGAGGAAAGGAGTTATAGATCATTGTGATGACAGGGGTCATGGAGATTTGTGATGACAAGGGTCATGGAGCATTGTGATGACACGGTCAAGGCACATTGCGATGACAAGAATTCTGGAGCATTGTGATTAAAGGTGACAAGGAGCATTGTGATGATGTGGGCAGAGAACTTTGTGATGACAGGGGTCATGGAGCATTTTGATGAAAAGTGTCATGGAACATTGTGCTGACAGGGATCATGGAGTTTTTGGTAAGAGAGGCCTAGGAGATTAGTGATGGCAGGCGTCATGGGGCATTGTGATGACAGCGGTCTTGGAGCAATGTGATTACAAATGTCATGGGGCATTTTGATGACATTGGCAAGGAACATTATGGTGACAAGTGTTCTGGAGCATTTTGATGACAAGGGCATGGAGCATTGTGATGACAGGGCCCATGGAGCATTGTGATGAAAAGGGCAGGGAACATTGTGATGACTGGGTTCATGGAGCATTGTGATGAAAGAGGCCATGGAGCATTGAGATGACAGGCGTCATGAGGAATGGTGATGACAGTGGTCATGGAGCATTGTGATGAAAGTGATCATGGAGCAATATGATAACAGGGGCCATGGAGCATTGTGATGAGTGGTGTATTGGAGCATTGTGATGAAAGTCGTCATGGATCATTGTGATGACATGTGCCCTGGAACACTGTGATGACACGGTTCATCGAGTATTGTGATGACAAGGGTCATAGCGAATTGTGATGACAGGTGTCATGGGGCATTGTGATGACATTGATCATCTAGGAATTGTGATGAAAGGTATCATGGAGCACTGTGATGACTGGGGGCATGAAGCATTGTTATGAAAATTGTCCTGGATTATTGTGGTGACAGCAGTCATGGAGAATTGTGATGACAGGGATTATGCAGCTTTGTGTTGACAAGGGTATGGACTATTGTGATGACAATGGTCGTGGAGCAATGTGATGAAAGTTTTCATGGAACATCGTGATGAAAAGTGCCTGGGAGCATTGTGACGATAAAGGCCATGGAGCATTGTGATGACAAGTGTCATGGAGCATTGTAATGAAAGGTTTCATTGTGCACTGTGATGACAAGGGGGATGGAGTATTGTGATGAAACTGGTCCTGGAGCATTGTGATAACAAACTCCATGGAGCATTTTGATAACAGGCATCATGGAGCATTGTGAAGAAAGGGGCCATGGGGAATTGTAATGACAATAGAGAAATGTGATAAAAATTGTCAGCGATCATAGTGATTAAAGTGGTCATTGAGAATTGTGATGAAAAGCGACATAGAGCATTGTGATGACAAAGGTCATGGAGAATTGTGATGAGCAGGGTCATGTAGCATTGTGATGCCACGGTCATGGAACATTGTGTTGAAAAGAATTCTGGAGCATTGTGAGGAAAAAGGCATGGAGCATTGTGATTATAGGGGACATGGAGCATTGTGATGACATGGGCAGGGAACACTGTGATGACAGGTGTTATGGAGCAATGTGATGACAAGTGTCATGGGGCATTGTGATGAGAGGTGCCTTGGAGAATTGTGATGACAGGCCTCATGGGGCATTGAGATGACAGTCGTCATGGAGCGTTATGATGAAAGGTGTTATGGAGCACTGTGATTACAGGGGCCATGGAGCATTGTGAATACAAAGGCCATGGAGCATTGAGATGACAGTGGTCATGGAGCATTGTGATGAAAGTGGTCATGGATCATTGTTGATGACAAGTGTCCAGGGACCCTGTGATGACATGGTTCATGGAGCATTGTGATGACAATGGTCATGGTGAATTGTGATGACAATGTCATGAGGCATTGTGATGGCAGTGGTCATCTAGAAATGTGATTAAATTTATTATGGAGCACAGTAATGAGAGGGGCCATGGAGCATTGTGATGACAAGTGTCATGGAGCATGGTGATGAAACGGACATGGAGCATTATAATGACAAGTGTTCTGGAGCCTTGTGATGACAAGGGCATGGAGCATTGTGATTACAGGGGTCATGGAGCAGTGTGATTACAAAGGCTTGGAGCACTGTGAAGACAAGGTCCATGGAGCATTGTGATTACAGGGGTTATGGGGCACTGTGATGACAGGGGGCATGGAGAATTGTGTTGAAAATTGTCCTGGAGCATTGTGATGACAGCGGTCACAGAGAATTGGGATGAAAGGTATCATGCAGCATTGTGATGACAACGGTCATGGACAATATTGATGACACGGGTCATGGAATATTCTGGTAACAAGGTTCATAAAGCATTTTGATGCCTGGGGTCATGGAGCATTGTGTTGACACGGGCATGGAGCATTGTAGTGATAGGATATCTGGAGCATTGTGATGAAAAGAGGATGGAGCATTTTGATGACACGGTCCAAGGAGCATTGTGCTGACAATGGCATGGAGCACTGTGATGAAAACGGTACTGGAGCACTGAGAGGAAAGGAGTTATAGATCATTGTGATGACAGGGGTCATGGAGATTTGTGATGACAAGGGTCATGGAGCATTGTGATGACACGGTCAAGGCACATTGCGATGACAAGAATTCTGGAGCATTGTGATTAAAGGTGACAAGGAGCATTGTGATGATGTGGGCAGAGAACTTTGTGATGACAGGGGTCATGGAGCATTTTGATGAAAAGTGTCATGGAACATTGTGCTGACAGGGATCATGGAGTTTTTGGTAAGAGAGGCCTAGGAGATTAGTGATGGCAGGCGTCATGGGGCATTGTGATGACAGCGGTCTTGGAGCAATGTGATTACAAATGTCATGGGGCATTTTGATGACATTGGCAAGGAACATTATGGTGACAAGTGTTCTGGAGCATTTTGATGACAAGGGCATGGAGCATTGTGATGACAGGGCCCATGGAGCATTGTGATGAAAAGGGCAGGGAACATTGTGATGACTGGGTTCATGGAGCATTGTGATGAAAGAGGCCATGGAGCATTGAGATGACAGGCGTCATGAGGAATGGTGATGACAGTGGTCATGGAGCATTGTGATGAAAGTGATCATGGAGCAATATGATAACAGGGGCCATGGAGCATTGTGATGAGTGGTGTATTGGAGCATTGTGATGAAAGTCGTCATGGATCATTGTGATGACATGTGCCCTGGAACACTGTGATGACACGGTTCATCGAGTATTGTGATGACAAGGGTCATAGCGAATTGTGATGACAGGTGTCATGGGGCATTGTGATGACACTGATCATCTAGGAATTGTGATGAAAGGTATCATGGAGCACTGTGATGACTGGGGGCATGAAGCATTGTTATGAAAATTGTCCTGGATTATTGTGGTGACAGCAGTCATGGAGAATTGTGATGACAGGGATTATGCAGCTTTGTGTTGACAAGGGTATGGACTATTGTGATGACAATGGTCGTGGAGCAATGTGATGAAAGTTTTCATGGAACATCGTGATGAAAAGTGCCTGGGAGCATTGTGACGATAAAGGCCATGGAGCATTGTGATGACAAGTGTCATGGAGCATTGTAATGAAAGGTTTCATTGTGCACTGTGATGACAAGGGGGATGGAGTATTGTGATGAAACTGGTCCTGGAGCATTGTGATAACAAACTCCATGGAGCATTTTGATAACAGGCATCATGGAGCATTGTGAAGAAAGGGGCCATGGGGAATTGTAATGACAATAGAGAAATGTGATAAAAATTGTCAGCGATCATAGTGATTAAAGTGGTCATTGAGAATTGTGATGAAAAGCGACATAGAGCATTGTGATGACAAAGGTCATGGAGAATTGTGATGAGCAGGGTCATGTAGCATTGTGATGCCACGGTCATGGAACATTGTGTTGAAAAGAATTCTGGAGCATTGTGAGGAAAAAGGCATGGAGCATTGTGATTATAGGGGACATGGAGCATTGTGATGACATGGGCAGGGAACACTGTGATGACAGGTGTTATGGAGCAATGTGATGACAAGTGTCATGGGGCATTGTGATGAGAGGTGCCTTGGAGAATTGTGATGACAGGCCTCATGGGGCATTGAGATGACAGTCGTCATGGAGCGTTATGATGAAAGGTGTTATGGAGCACTGTGATTACAGGGGCCATGGAGCATTGTGAATACAAAGGCCATGGAGCATTGAGATGACAGTGGTCATGGAGCATTGTGATGAAAGTGGTCATGGATCATTGTTGATGACAAGTGTCCAGGGACCCTGTGATGACATGGTTCATGGAGCATTGTGATGACAATGGTCATGGTGAATTGTGATGACAATGTCATGAGGCATTGTGATGGCAGTGGTCATCTAGAAATGTGATTAAATTTATTATGGAGCACAGTAATGAGAGGGGCCATGGAGCATTGTGATGACAAGTGTCATGGAGCATTGTAATGAAAGGTTTCATTGTGCACTGTGATGACAAGGGGGATGGAGTATTGTGATGAAACTGGTCCTGGAGCATTGTGATAACAAACTCCATGGAGCATTTTGATAACAGGCATCATGGAGCATTGTGAAGAAAGGGGCCATGGGGAATTGTAATGACAATAGAGAAATGTGATAAAAATTGTCAGCGATCATAGTGATTAAAGTGGTCATTGAGAATTGTGATGAAAAGCGACATAGAGCATTGTGATGACAAAGGTCATGGAGAATTGTGATGAGCAGGGTCATGTAGCATTGTGATGCCATGGTCATGGAACATTGTGTTGAAAAGAATTCTGGAGCATTGTGAGGAAAAAGGCATGGAGCATTGTGATTATAGGGGACATGGAGCATTGTGATGACATGGGCAGGGAACACTGTGATGACAGGTGTTATGGAGCAATGTGATGACAAGTGTCATGGAGCATTGTGATGAGAGGTGCCTTGGAGAATTGTGATGACAGGCCTCATGGGGCATTGAGATGACAGTCGTCATGGAGCGTTATGAGGAAAGGTGTTATGGAGCACTGTGATTACAGGGGCCATGGAGCATTGTGAATACAAAGGCCATGGAGCATTGAGATGACAGTTGTCATGGAGCATTGTGATGAAAGTGGTCATGGATCATTGTTGATGACAAGTGTCCAGGGACCCTGTGATGACATGGTTCATGAAGCATTGTGATGACAATGGTCATGGTGAATTGTGATGACAATGTCATGAGGCATTGTGATGGCAGTGGTCATCTAGAAATGTGATTAAATTTATTATGGAGCACAGTAATGAGAGGGGCCATGGAGCATTGTGATGACAAGTGTCATGGAGCATGGTGATGAAACGGACATGGAGCATTATAATGACAAGTGTTCTGGAGCCTTGTGATGACAAGGGCATGGAACATTGTGATTACAGGGGTCATGGAGCAGTGTGATTACAAAGGCTTGGAGCACTGTGATGACAAGGTCCATGGAGCATTGTGATTACAGGGGTTATGGGGCACTGTGATGACAGGGGGCATGGAGAATTGTGATGAAAATTGTCCTGGAGCATTGTGATGACAGCGGTCACAGAAAATTGGGATGAAAGGTATCATGCAGCATTGTGATGACAACGGTCATGGATCATATTGATGACAGGGGTCATGGAACATTCTGATAACAAGGTTCATAAAGCATTTTGATGACTGGGGTCATGGAGCATTGTGTTGACACGGGCATGGAGCATTGTAGTGATAGGATATCTGGAGCATTGTGATGAAAAGAGGATGGAGCATTTTGATGACACGGTCCAAGGAGCATTGTGCTGACAATGGCATGGAGCACTGTGATGAAAACGGTACTGGAGCACTGAGAGGAAAGGAGTTATAGATCATTGTGATGACACGGGTCATGGAGATTTGTGATGACAAGAGTCATGGAGCATTGTGATGACACGGTCAAGGCACATTGCGATGACAAGAATTCTGGAGCATTGTGATTAAAGGTGACAAGGAGCATTGTGATGATGTGGGCAGAGAACTTTGTGATGACAGGGGTCATGGAGCATTTTGATGAAAAGTGTCATGGAACATTGTGCTGACAGGGATCATGGAGTTTTTGGTAAGAGAGGCCTAGGAGATTAGTGATGGCAGGCGTCATGGGGCATTGTGATGACAGCGGTCTTGGAGCAATGTGATTACAAATGTCATGGGGCATTTTGATGACATTGGCAAGGAACATTATGGTGACAAGTGTTCTGGAGCATTTTGATGACAAGGGCATGGAGCATTGTGATGACAGGGCCCATGGAGCATTGTGATGAAAAGGGCAGGGAACATTGTGATGACTGGGTTCATGGAGCATTGTGATGAAAGAGGCCATGGAGCATTGAGATGACAGGCGTCATGAGGAATGGTGATGACAGTGGTCATGGAGCATTGTGATGAAAGTGATCATGGAGCAATATGATAACAGGGGCCATGGAGCATTGTGATGAGTGGTGTATTGGAGCATTGTGATGAAAGTCGTCATGGATCATTGTGATGACATGTGCCCTGGAACACTGTGATGACACGGTTCATCGAGTATTGTGATGACAAGGGTCATAGCGATTTGTGATGACAGGTGTCATGGGGCATTGTGATGACACTGATCATCTAGGAATTGTGATGAAAGGTATCATGGAGCACTGTGATGACTGGGGGCATGAAGCATTGTTATGAAAATTGTCCTGGATTATTGTGGTGACAGCAGTCATGGAGAATTGTGATGACAGGGATTATGCAGCTTTGTGTTGACAAGGGTATGGACTATTGTGATGACAATGGTCGTGGAGCAATGTGATGAAAGTTTTCATGGAACATCGTGATGAAAAGTGCCTGGGAGCATTGTGACGATAAAGGCCATGGAGCATTGTGATGACAAGTGTCATGGAGCATTGTAATGAAAGGTTTCATTGTGCACTGTGATGACAAGGGGGATGGAGTATTTTGATGAAACTGGTCCTGGAGCATTTTGATAACAGGCATCATGGAGCATTGTGAAGAAAGGGGCCATGGGGAATTGTAATGACAATAGAGAAATGTGATAAAAATTGTCAGCGATCATAGTGATTAAAGTGGTCATTGAGAATTGTGATGAAAAGCGACATAGAGCATTGTGATGACAAAGGTCATGGAGAATTGTGATGAGCAGGGTCATGTAGCATTGTGATGCCACGGTCATGGAACATTGTGTTGAAAAGAATTCTGGAGCATTGTGAGGAAAAAGGCATGGAGCATTGTGATTATAGGGGACATGGAGCATTGTGATGACATGGGCAGGGAACACTGTGATGACAGGTGTTATGGAGCAATGTGATGACAAGTGTCATGGGGCATTGTGATGAGAGGTGCCTTGGAGAATTGTGATGACAGGCCTCATGGGGCATTGAGATGACAGTCGTCATGGAGCGTTATGATGAAAGGTGTTATGGAGCACTGTGATTACAGGGGCCATGGAGCATTGTGAATACAAAGGCCATGGAGCATTGAGATGACAGTGGTCATGGAGCATTGTGATGAAAGTGGTCATGGATCATTGTTGATGACAAGTGTCCAGGTACCTTGTGATGACATGGTTCATGGAGCATTGTGATGACAATGGTCATGGTGAATTGTGATGACAATGTCATGAGGCATTGTGATGGCAGTGGTCATCTA
Source organism: Balaenoptera physalus (assembly GCF_965194825.1). Lineage (NCBI taxonomy): Eukaryota > Metazoa > Chordata > Mammalia > Artiodactyla > Balaenopteridae > Balaenoptera > Balaenoptera physalus. The sequence continues at coordinate 25,858,102 of NC_138900.1, forward strand.
GAAATGTGATTAAATTTATTATGGAGCACAGTAATGAGAGGGGCCATGGAGCATTGTGATGACAAGTGTCATGGAGCATGGTGATGAAACGGACATGGAGCATTATAATGACAAGTGTTCTGGAGCCTTGTGATGACAAGGGCATGGAGCATTGTGATTACAGGGGTCATGGAGCAGTGTGATTACAAAGGCTTGGAGCACTGTGATGACAAGGTCCGTGGAGCATTGTGATTACAGGGGTTATGGGGCACTGTGATGACAGGGGGCATGGAGAATTGTGATGAAAATTGTCCTGGAGCATTGTGATGACAGCGGTCACAGAGAATTGGGATGAAAGGTATCATGCAGCATTGTGATGACAACGGTCATGGATCATATTGATGTCAGGGGTCATGGAACATTCTGATAACAAGGTTCATAAAGCATTTTGATGACTGGGGTCATGGAGCATTGTGTTGACACGGGCATGGAGCATTGTAGTGATAGGATATCTGGAGCATTGTGATGAAAAGAGGATGGAGCATTTTGATGACACGGTCCAAGGAGCATTGTGCTGACAATGGCATGGAGCACTGTGATGAAAACGGTACTGGAGCACTGAGAGGAAAGGAGTTATAGATCATTGTGATGACAGGGGTCATGGAGATTTGTGATGACAAGGGTCATGGAGCATTGTGATGACACGGTCAAGGCACATTGCGATGACAAGAATTCTGGAGCATTGTGATTAAAGGTGACAAGGAGCATTGTGATGATGTGGGCAGAGAACTTTGTGATGACAGGGGTCATGGAGCATTTTGATGAAAAGTGTCATGGAACATTGTGCTGACAGGGATCATGGAGTTTTTGGTAAGAGAGGCCTAGGAGATTAGTGATGGCAGGCGTCATGGGGCATTGTGATGACAGCGGTCTTGGAGCAATGTGATTACAAATGTCATGGGGCATTTTGATGACATTGGCAAGGAACATTATGGTGACAAGTGTTCTGGAGCATTTTGATGACAAGGGCATGGAGCATTGTGATGACAGGGCCCATGGAGCATTGTGATGAAAAGGGCAGGGAACATTGTGATGACTGGGTTCATGGAGCATTGTGATGAAAGAGGCCATGGAGCATTGAGATGACAGGCGTCATGAGGAATGGTGATGACAGTGGTCATGGAGCATTGTGATGAAAGTGATCATGGAGCAATATGATAACAGGGGCCATGGAGCATTGTGATGAGTGGTGTATTGGAGCATTGTGATGAAAGTCGTCATGGATCATTGTGATGACATGTGCCCTGGAACACTGTGATGACACGGTTCATCGAGTATTGTGATGACAAGGGTCATAGCGAATTGTGATGACAGGTGTCATGGGGCATTGTGATGACATTGATCATCTAGGAATTGTGATGAAAGGTATCATGGAGCACTGTGATGACTGGGGGCATGAAGCATTGTTATGAAAATTGTCCTGGATTATTGTGGTGACAGCAGTCATGGAGAATTGTGATGACAGGGATTATGCAGCTTTGTGTTGACAAGGGTATGGACTATTGTGATGACAATGGTCGTGGAGCAATGTGATGAAAGTTTTCATGGAACATCGTGATGAAAAGTGCCTGGGAGCATTGTGACGATAAAGGCCATGGAGCATTGTGATGACAAGTGTCATGGAGCATTGTAATGAAAGGTTTCATTGTGCACTGTGATGACAAGGGGGATGGAGTATTGTGATGAAACTGGTCCTGGAGCATTGTGATAACAAACTCCATGGAGCATTTTGATAACAGGCATCATGGAGCATTGTGAAGAAAGGGGCCATGGGGAATTGTAATGACAATAGAGAAATGTGATAAAAATTGTCAGCGATCATAGTGATTAAAGTGGTCATTGAGAATTGTGATGAAAAGCGACATAGAGCATTGTGATGACAAAGGTCATGGAGAATTGTGATGAGCAGGGTCATGTAGCATTGTGATGCCACGGTCATGGAACATTGTGTTGAAAAGAATTCTGGAGCATTGTGAGGAAAAAGGCATGGAGCATTGTGATTATAGGGGACATGGAGCATTGTGATGACATGGGCAGGGAACACTGTGATGACAGGTGTTATGGAGCAACGTGATGACAAGTGTCATGGAGCATTGTGATGAGAGGTGCCTTGGAGAATTGTGATGACAGGCCTCATGGGGCATTGAGATGACAGTCGTCATGGAGCGTTATGAGGAAAGGTGTTATGGAGCACTGTGATTACAGGGGCCATGGAGCATTGTGAATACAAAGGCCATGGAGCATTGAGATGACAGTTGTCATGGAGCATTGTGATGAAAGTGGTCATGGATCATTGTTGATGACAAGTGTCCAGGGACCCTGTGATGACATGGTTCATGGAGCATTGTGATGACAATGGTCATGGTGAATTGTGATGACAATGTCATGAGGCATTGTGATGGCAGTGGTCATCTAGAAATGTGATTAAATTTATTATGGAGCACAGTAATGAGAGGGGCCATGGAGCATTGTGATGACAAGTGTCATGGAGCATGGTGATGAAACGGACATGGAGCATTATAATGACAAGTGTTCTGGAGCCTTGTGATGACAAGGGCATGGAACATTGTGATTACAGGGGTCATGGAGCAGTGTGATTACAAAGGCTTGGAGCACTGTGATGACAAGGTCCATGGAGCATTGTGATTACAGGGGTTATGGGGCACTGTGATGACAAGGGGCATGGAGAATTGTGATGAAAATTGTCCTGGAGCATTGTGATGACAGCGGTCACAGAAAATTGGGATGAAAGGTATCATGCAGCATTGTGATGACAACGGTCATGGATCATATTGATGACAGGGGTCATGGAACATTCTGATAACAAGGTTCATAAAGCATTTTGATGACTGGGGTCATGGAGCATTGTGTTGACACGGGCATGGAGCATTGTAGTGATAGGATATCTGGAGCATTGTGATGAAAAGAGGATGGAGCATTTTGATGACACGGTCCAAGGAGCATTGTGCTGACAATGGCATGGAGCACTGTGATGAAAACGGTACTGGAGCACTGAGAGGAAAGGAGTTATAGATCATTGTGATGACAGGGGTCATGGAGATTTGTGATGACAAGGGTCATGGAGCATTGTGATGACACGGTCAAGGCACATTGCGATGACAAGAATTCTGGAGCATTGTGATTAAAGGTGACAAGTAGCATTGTGATGATGTGGGCAGAGAACTTTGTGATGACAGGGGTCATGGAGCATTTTGATGAAAAGTGTCATGGAACATTGTGCTGACAGGGCCCATGGAGCATTGTGATGAAAAGGGCAGGGAACATTGTGATGACTGGGTTCATGGAGCATTGTGATGAAAGAGGCCATGGAGCATTGAGATGACAGGCGTCATGAGGAATGGTGATGACAGTGGTCATGGAGCATTGTGATGAAAGTGATCATGGAGCAATATGATAACAGGGGCCATGGAGCATTGTGATGAGTGGTGTATTGGAGCACTGTGATGAAAGTCGTCATGGATCATTGTGATGACATGTGCCCTGGAACACTGTGATGACACGGTTCATCGAGTATTGTGATGACAAGGGTCATAGCGAATTGTGATGACAGGTGTCATGGGGCATTGTGATGACACTGATCATCTAGGAATTGTGATGAAAGGTATCATGGAGCACTGTGTTGACTGGGGGCATGAAGCATTGTTATGAAAATTGTCCTGGATTATTGTGGTGACAGCAGTCATGGAGAATTGTGATGACAGGGATTATGCAGCTTTGTGTTGACAACGGTATGGACTATTGTGATGACAATGGTCGTGGAGCAATGTGATGAAAGTTTTCATGGAACATCGTGATGAAAAGTGCCTGGGAGCATTGTGACGATAAAGGCCATGGAGCATTGTGATGACAAGTGTCATGGAGCATTGTAATGAGAGGTTTCATTGTGCACTGTGATGACAAGGGGGATGGAGTATTGTGATGAAACTGGTCCTGGAGCATTGTGATAACAGGCATCATGGAGCATTGTGAAGAAAGGGGCCATGGGGAATTGTAATGACAATAGAGAAATGTGATAAAAATTGTCAGCGATCATAGTGATTAAAGTGGTCATTGAGAATTGTGATGAAAAGCGACATAGAGCATTGTGATGACAAAGGTCATGGAGAATTGTGATGAGCAGGGTCATGTAGCATTGTGATGCCACGGTCATGGAACATTGTGTTGAAAAGAATTCTGGAGCATTGTGAGGAAAAAGGCATGGAGCATTGTGATTATAGGGGACATGGAGCATTGTGATGACATGGGCAGGGAACACTGTGATGACAGGTGTTATGGAGCAATGTGATGACAAGTGTCATGGGGCATTGTGATGAGAGGTGCCTTGGAGAATTGTGATGACAGGCCTCATGGGGCATTGAGATGACAGTCGTCATGGAGCGTTATGATGAAAGGTGTTATGGAGCACTGTGATTACAGGGGCCATGGAGCATTGTGAATACAAAGGCCATGGAGCATTGAGATGACAGTGGTCATGGAGCATTGTGATGAAAGTGGTCATGGATCATTGTTGATGACAAGTGTCCAGGGACCCTGTGATGACATGGTTCATGGAGCATTGTGATGACAATGGTCATGGTGAATTGTGATGACAATGTCATGAGGCATTGTGATGGCAGTGGTCATCTAGAAATGTGATTAAATTTATTATGGAGCACAGTAATGAGAGGGGCCATGGAGCATTGTGATGACAAGTGTCATGGAGCATGGTGATGAAACGGACATGGAGCATTATAATGACAAGTGTTCTGGAGCCTTGTGATGACAAGGGCATGGAGCATTGTGATTACAGGGGTCATGGAGCAGTGTGATTACAAAGGCTTGGAGCACTGTGATGACAAGGTCCATGGAGCATTGTGATTACAGGGGTTATGGGGCACTGTGATGACAGGGGGCATGGAGAATTGTGATGAAAATTGTCCTGGAGCATTGTGATGACAGCGGTCACAGAGAATTGGGATGAAAGGTATCATGCAGCATTGTGATGACAACGGTCATGGATCCTATTGATGTCAGGGGTCATGGAACATTCTGATAACAAGGTTCATAAAGCATTTTGATGACTGGGGTCATGGAGCATTGTGTTGACACGGGCATGGAGCATTGTAGTGATAGGATATCTGGAGCATTGTGATGAAAAGAGGATGGAGCATTTTGATGACACGGTCCAAGGAGCATTGTGCTGACAATGGCATGGAGCACTGTGATGAAAACGGTACTGGAGCACTGAGAGGAAAGGAGTTATAGATCATTGTGATGACAGGGGTCATGGAGATTTGTGATGACAAGGGTCATGGAGCATTGTGATGACACGGTCAAGGCACATTGCGATGACAAGAATTCTGGAGCATTGTGATTAAAGGTGACAAGGAGCATTGTGATGATGTGGGCAGAGAACTTTGTGATGACAGGGGTCATGGAGCATTTTGATGAAAAGTGTCATGGAACATTGTGCTGACAGGGATCATGGAGTTTTTGGTAAGAGAGGCCTAGGAGATTAGTGATGGCAGGCGTCATGGGGCATTGTGATGACAGCGGTCTTGGAGCAATGTGATTACAAATGTCATGGGGCATTTTGATGACATTGGCAAGGAACATTATGGTGACAAGTGTTCTGGAGCATTTTGATGACAAGGGCATGGAGCATTGTGATGACAGGGCCCATGGAGGATTGTGATGAAAAGGGCAGGGAACATTGTGATGACTGGGTTCATGGAGCATTGTGATGAAAGAGGCCATGGAGCATTGAGATGACAGGCGTCATGAGGAATGGTGATGACAGTGGTCATGGAGCATTGTGATGAAAGTGATCATGGAGCAATATGATAACAGGGGCCATGGAGCATTGTGATGAGTGGTGTATTGGAGCATTGTGATGAAAGTCGTCATGGATCATTGTGATGACATGTGCCCTGGAACACTGTGATGACACGGTTCATCGAGTATTGTGATGACAAGGGTCATAGCGAATTGTGATGACAGGTGTCATGGGGCATTGTGATGACACTGATCATCTAGGAATTGTGATGAAAGGTATCATGGAGCACTGTGATGACTGGGGGCATGAAGCATTGTTATGAAAATTGTCCTGGATTATTGTGGTGACAGCAGTCATGGAGAATTGTGATGACAGGGATTATGCAGCTTTGTGTTGACAAGGGTATGGACTATTGTGATGACAATGGTCGTGGAGCAATGTGATGAAAGTTTTCATGGAACATCGTGATGAAAAGTGCCTGGGAGCATTGTGACGATAAAGACCATGGAGCATTGTGATGACAAGTGTCATGGAGCATTGTAATGAAAGGTTTCATTGTGCACTGTGATGACAAGGGGGATGGAGTATTGTGATGAAACTGGTCCTGGAGCATTGTGATAACAAACTCCATGGAGCATTTTGATAACAGGCATCATGGAGCATTGTGAAGAAAGGGGCCATGGGGAATTGTAATGACAATAGAGAAATGTGATAAAAATCGTCAGCGATCATAGTGATTAAAGTGGTCATTGAGAATTGTGATGAAAAGCGACATAGAGCATTGTGATGACAAAGGTCATGGAGAATTGTGATGAGCAGGGTCATGTAGCATTGTGATGCCACGGTCATGGAACATTGTGTTGAAAAGAATTCTGGAGCATTGTGAGGAAAAAGGCATGGAGCATTGTGATTATAGGCGACATGGAGCATTGTGATGACATGGGCAGGGAACACTGTGATGACAGGTGTTATGGAGCAATGTGATGACAAGTGTCATGGAGCATTGTGATGAGAGGTGCCTTGGAGAATTGTGATGACAGGCCTCATGGGGCATTGAGATGACAGTCGTCATGGAGCGTTATGATGAAAGGTGTTATGGAGCACTGTGATTACAGGGGCCATGGAGCATTGTGAATACAAAGGCCATGGAGCATTGAGATGACAGTGGTCATGGAGCATTGTGATGAAAGTGGTCACGGATCATTGTTGATGACAAGTGTCCAGGGACCCTGTGATGACATGGTTCATGGAGCATTGTGATGACAATAGTCATGGTGAATTGTGATGACAATGTCATGAGGCATTGTGATGGCAGTGGTCATCTAGAAATGTGATTAAATTTATTATGGAGCACAGTAATGAGAGGGGCCATGGAGCATTGTGATGACAAGTGTCATGGAGCATGGTGATGAAACGGACATGGAGCATTATAATGACAAGTGTTCTGGAGCATTGTGATGACAAGTGCCATTTAGCATTTTGATGACAGGGGTCATCAAGCATTGTGTTGACAGGGTCACGGAGCATTGTGATGACATGGGCCATGAAGCATTGTGAAGACAGGTGTCATGGAACATTGAGATGAAACGGGTCATGGACCATTACGATGACAGGGGTCATGGAGAATTGTGATGACTGTGGCCATGGGGAATTTGGATGAAAGGCGTACTGGAGCATTGTGAGGAAATGTTTCATGGAGCATTGTGATGACAAGGGCCATGGAGCATCGTGATGACAGGGTTCATGGGGCATTGTGCAGAAAGCGTTCATGGAGCATTGCGATGAAAAGCACTATGGATCATTGTGATGACAAGGGCCATGGAGCATTGTGAATACAAGGGACATGGAGCCTTGTGATGACAAGGGTCATGGATCATTGTAAAAACAGGAATCATTGGGCATTGTGATGACAGGGTCATGAAGCATTTGTATGTAAGTTGCCATGGAGAATTGTGATGAAAAGGATCATGTGAATTTGTAATGACAAGGGCCATGGAGCATTGTGATGAAACAAATCTTGGAGTATTTTGATGAAAGTTGTCATGGAGCATTGCGATGAAAAGCACCAAGGAACATTGTGATGACAAGGGCCATCGAGCATTGTGATGACAAGTGTCATGGAGTATTGTGATGACAGGTGTCATGGAGCATCTTGATGACAAATGCCATGGAGAATTGTGATGAGAGGTGGCATTGGGCATTGTGATGAAAGGGGTCATGGAGTACTGTGATTACAAGGGCCTTGGAGCATTGTGATGACAAGTGACATGGAGAATAGTGATGACAGGCGTCATAGAGCATTGTGATGACAAGTGCCATTTAGCCTTTTGATGACAGGGGTCATCAAGCATTGTGTTGACAGGGTCACGGAGCATTGTGATGACAAATGCCATAGAGCATTGTGATGACATGGGCCATGAAGCATTGTGAAGACAAGATTCATGGAGCATTGTGATGACACGGGCATGAAGCATGGTGATGACAACAGACCTGGAGCATTGTGATGACAAGGATATGGAGCATGGCGATGAAACGGACATGGAGCATTATACTGACAGGTGTTCTGAAGTCTTGTGATGACAAGAGCATGGAGCATTGTGATTACAGGGGCCATGGAGCTGTGTGATGAAAAAGACTTGGAGAAGTGTGATAACAAGGGCCATGGAGCTTTGTGATTACAGGGGTCATGGGGCGTTGTGATGAGTGAGGTCATGGAGCATTTAGGTGAAACGGGTCATGAAGCACTGTGATTACAGGGGCCATGGAACATTGTGATAACAAGTGACATGGAGAATAGTGATGACAGGTGTCATAGAGCATTGTGATGACAAGTGCTATTTAGCATTTTGATGACAGGGGTCATCAGTCATTGTGTTGACAGGGATCACGGAGCATTGTGATTACAAGGGTAGGGAACCTTGTGGTGACTGGGGTCATGGAACATTTTGATGACAACTTTCATGGAACGTTGTGATGACAGGGTTCATGGAGCATTGTTTTGAAAGGGAACATGGAGCAGTGTGATTACAGGGTCCATGGAGCATTGTGAATACATAGGCCATGGAACAATGTGATGACAGGGGTCATGTAGCATTGTGATGACAGGGTCATGGAGCATTGTGATTACAGGGGTTATGGGGCACTGTGATGACGGGGGCATGGAGCATTGTGATGAAAATTGTCTTGGAGCATTGTGATGACAGCAGTCACAGAGAGTTGGGATGAAAGGTAGCATGCAGCATTGTGATGACAACTGTCATGGATCATTTTGATGACAGGGGTCATGGAACATTCTAATAAAAAGTTCATAAAGCATTTTGATGACAGGGGTCATGGAGCATTGTGTTGACACGGGCATGGAGCATTGTAATGATATTATATCTTGAGCATTGTGATGAAAATGGGATGGAGCATTTTGATGACAGTCTCCAAGGAGCATTGTGCTGACAATGGCATGGAGCATTGTGATGAAAGGGGTACTGGAGCACTGTGAGGAAAGGAGTCATGGATCATTGTGTTGACACGGTCAAGGAACATTGCGATGACAAGAATTCTGGAGCATTGTGATGAAAGAGCATGGAGCATTGTGATGAAAGGTGACAAGGAGCATTGTGATGATATGGGCAGAGAACTTTGTGATGACATGGGTCATGGAGCATTGTGGTGAAGAGTGTCATGGAACATTGTACTGACAGGGATCATGGAGCTATTTGGTAAGAGAGGCCTTGGAGAATTGTGATGGCAGGCGTCATGGGGCATTGTGATGACAGCGGTCTTGGAGCATTGTGATGAAAGGGGTCATGGAGCTCTGTGATTAGAGGGGCCATGGAGCATTGTGAATACAAAGCCTATGGAGCATTGAGATGACAGGTTTCATGGATCCTTTTGATGAAAGTGATCATGGATCATTGTGATGACAAGTGTCCTGGAACCTTGTGATGAAAGGGTTCATGGAGCATTTTGATGACAGGGACCATGGCAAATTGTGATGACATCTGTCATGGGGCATTGTGATGACAGTGGTCCTCTAGAATTTTGATGAATGGTATCATGGAGCACTGTGATGACAGGGGCCATGGAACATTGTGATGACAAATGACGTGGAGCATTGTGATGACAAGTGTCATGGGGCATTTTGATGACATTGGCATGGAGCATTATGATGACAAGTGTTCTGGAGCATTTTGATGACAAGCGCATGGAGCATTGTGATGACAGGGCCCATGGAACATTGTGATGAAAAGGATAGAGAACATTGTGATGACTGTGTTAATGGAGCATTGTAATGAAGGGACCATGGAGCATTGAGATGACAGGCGTCATGAGGCATGGTGATGACAGTGGTCATGGAGCATTGTGATGAAAGACATCATGGAGCCATATGATAACAGGGGCCATGGAGCATTGTGATGACAGGTTTATTGGAGCATTGTGATGAAATTAGTCATGGATCATTGTGATGACATGTGTCCTGGAACACTGTGATGACACGGTTCATCGAGTATTGTGATGACAAGGGTCATCGCGAATTGTGATGACAGGTGTCATGGGGCATTGTGATGACATTGATCATCTAGGAATTGTGATGAGAGGTATCATGGAGCATTGAGATGACTGGGGGCATGAATCATTTTTATGAAAATTGGCCTGGATTATCGAGATGGCAGAAGTCAAGGAGAATTGTGATGACAGGGATTATGCAGCGTTGTGTTGACAAGGGTATGGACTATTGTGATGACAATGGTCATGGAGCAATGTGATGAAAGTTTTCATGGAACATCGTGAAGAAAATGGCCTGGGAGCATTGTGACAATAAAGGCCATGGATCATTGTGATGACAAGTGTCATGGAGTTTGTAATGGAAGGTTTCATTGTGCACTGTGATGACAAGGGGGATGGAGTATTGTGATGAAACTGGTCCTGGAGCATTGTTATAACAAAAGCATTGGAGCATTGTGATGACAAGGGCCATGGAGCATTGTGAATACAAGGGACATGGAGCCTTGTGATGACAAGGATCATGGATCATTGTAAAAACAGGTATCATTGGACATTGTGATGACAGGGACATGGAGCATTTTAATGTAATTTGCCATGGAGATTTGTGATGAAACGGATCATGTGGATTTGTAATGACAAGGGTCATGGGGCATTGTGATGAAACAAATCTTGGAGTATTTTGATGAAAGTTGTCATGGAGCATTGCGATGAAAATCACCAAGGAACATTGTGATGACAAGGGCCATCGAGCATTGTGATGACAAGTGTCATGGAGCATTGTGGTAACAGGTGTCATGGAGCAACGTGATGACAAATACCATGGAGAATTGTGATGAGAAGTGGCATTGGGCATTGTGATGAAAGGGGTCATGGATGATTCTGATGACAAGTGTCCTGGAACCTTTTGATGACACGGTTCATGGAGCATTGTGATGACAAGGAACATAGCGAATTGTGATGACATCTGTCATGGGGCATTGTGATGACAGTGGTCATCTAGAATTGTGATAAAAAGTATCATGGAGCACTTTGATGACAGGGGCCATGGAACATTGTTATGACAAAGGCCATAGAGCATTGTGGTGAGAAGTGTCATGGGGCATTTTGATGACATTGGCATGGAGCATTATGATGACAAGAGTTCTGGAGCATTTTGATGACAAGGGCATGGAGCATTTTGATGACAGGGCCCATGGAGCATTGTGATGAAAAGGGCAGGGAACATTGTGATGACTGGGTTCATGGAGCATTGTGATGAAAGGGGCCATGGAGCATTGAGATGACAGGCGTCATGAGGCATGGTGATGACAGTGGTCATGGAGCATTGTGATGAAAGAGATCATGGAGCAATATGATAACAGGTGCCATGGAGCATTGTGATGACAGGTGTATTGGAGCATTGTGATGAAAGTAGTCCTGGATCATTGTGATGACATGTGTCCTGGAACACTGTGATGACACGGTTCATCGAGTATTGTGATGACAAGGGTCATAGCGAATTGTGATGACAGGTGTCATGGGGCATTGTGATGACATTGATCATCTAGGAATTGTGATGAAAGGTATCATGGAGCACTGTGATGACTGGGGGCATGAAGCATTGTTATGAAAGTTGTCCTGGATTATTGTGATGACAGCAGTCATGGAGAATTGTGATGAAAGGGATTATGCAGCATTGTGTTGAAAAGGGTATGGACTATTGTGATGACAATGGTCGTGGAGCAATGTGATGAAAGTTTTCATGGAACATCGTGATGAAAAGTGCCTGGGAGCATTGTGACGATAAAGGCCATGGAGCATTGTGATGACAAGTGTCATGGAGCATTGTAATGAAAGGTTTCATTGTGCACTGTGATGACAAGGGGGATGGAGTATTGTGATGAAACTGGTCCTGGAGCATTGTGATAACAAAAGCCATGGAGCATTGTGATGACAAGTGTCATGGAGCATTGTGATGACAGGCATCATGGAGCATTGTGACGAAAGGGGCCATGGGGAAATGTAATGACAATAGAGAAATGTGATGAAAATGGTCAGTGAGCATAGTGATTAAAGTGGTCATTGAGAATTGTGATGAAAAGCGACATAGAGGATTGTGATGACAAAGGTCAGGAAGAAGTGTGATGACCAGGGTCATGTAGCATTGTGATGACACGGTCATGGAACATTGTGATGACAAGAATTCTGGAGCATTGTGATGACAAGGGCCATGGAGCATTGTGATGCCACGGTCATGGAACATTGTGATGACAAGAATTCTGGAGCATTGTGAGGAAAAAGGCATGGAGCATTGTGATTATAGGGGACATGGAGCATTGTGATGACATGGGCAGGGAACACTGTGATGACAGGTGTTATGGAGCAATGTGATGACAAGTGTCATGGAGCATTGTGATGAGAGGTGCCTTGGAGAATTGTGATGACAGGCCTCATGGGGCATTGAGATGACAGTCGTCATGGAGCGTTATGATGAAAGGTGTTATGGAGCACTGTGATTACAGGGGCCAATGAGCATTGTGAATACAAAGGCCATGGAGCATTGAGATGACAATGGTCATGGAGCATTGTGATGAAAGTGGAAATGGATCATTGTGATGACAAGTGTCCTGGGACCCTGTGATGACATGGTTCATGGAGCATTGTGATGACAATGGTCATGGCGAATTGTGGTGACAATGTCATGGGGCATTGTGAAGGCAGTGGTCATCTAGAAATGTGATTAAAGTTATTATGGAGCACAGTAATGAGAGGGGCCATGGAGCAATGTGATGACAAGTGTCATGGAGCAAGGTGATGAAACGGACATGGAGCATTTTAATGACAAGAATTCTGGAGCCTTGTGATGACAAGGACATGGAGCATTGTGATTATAGGTGACATGGAGCAGTGTGATGAAAAAGGCTTGGAGCACTGTGATGACAAGGGCCAAGGAGCATTGTGATTACAGGGTTCATGGGGCATTGTGATGAGTGAGGTCATGGAGCATTGAGATGAAACGGGTCATGGAGCACTGTGATTACAGGGGCCATGGAGCATTGTTATGACAAAGGCCAAGGAGCATTGTGATGACAGGTGTCATGGAGCATTGAGATGAAACGGGTCATGGACCATTATGATGACAGGGGTCATGGAGAATTGTGATGACAGTGGCCATGGGGAATTTGGATGAAAGGCGTACTGGAACATTGTGAAGAAATGTTTCATGGAGCATTGTGATGAGAAGAGCCATGGACCATCATGATGACAGGGGTCATGAGGCATTGTGCTGAAAGCGGTCAGGAGCATTGCGATGAAAAGCACTATGGAACATTGTGATGACAAGGGCCATGGAGTATTGTGAATACAAGCGACATGGAGCCTTGTGATGACAAGGGTCATGGATCATTGTAAAAACAGGTATCATTGGGCATTGTGATGACAGGGGCATGGAGCATTTTTATGTAAGTTGCCATGGAGAATTGTGATGAAAGGGATCATGTGGATTTGTAATGACAAGGGCCATGGAGCATTGTGATGAAACAAATCTTGGAGTATTTTGATGAAAGTTGTCACGGAGCATTGCGATGAAAAGCACCAAGGAACATTGTGATGACAAGGGCCATCGAGCGTTGTGATGACAAGCATCATGGAGCATCGTGATGACAAATGCCATGGAGAATTGTGATGAGAGGTGGCATTGGGCATTGTGATGAAAGGGGTCATGGAGTACTGTGATTACAGGGGCCTTGGAGCATTGTGATGACAAGTGACATGGAGAATAGTGATGACAGGCGTCATAGAGCATTGTGATGACAAGTGCCATTTAGCATTTTGATGACAGGGGTCATCAAGCATTGTGTTGACAGGGTCACGGAGCATTGTGATGACATGGGCCATGAAGCATTGTGAAGACAGGTGTCATGGAACATTGAGATGAAACGGGTCATGGACCATTACGATGACAGGGGTCATGGAGAATTGTGATGACTGTGGCCATGGGGAATTTGGATGAAAGGCGTACTGGAGCATTGTGAGGAAATGTTTCATGGAGCATTGTGATGACAAGGGCCATGGAGCATCGTGATGACAGGGTTCATGGGGCATTGTGCAGAAAGCGTTCATGGAGCATTGCGATGAAAAGCACTATGGATCATTGTGATGACAAGGGCCATGGAGCATTGTGAATACAAGGGACATGGAGCCTTGTGATGACAAGGGTCATGGATCATTGTAAAAACAGGAATCATTGGGCATTGTGATGACAGGGTCATGAAGCATTTGTATGTAAGTTGCCATGGAGAATTGTGATGAAAAGGATCATGTGAATTTGTAATGACAAGGGCCATGGAGCATTGTGATGAAACAAATCTTGGAGTATTTTGATGAAAGTTGTCATGGAGCATTGCGATGAAAAGCACCAAGGAACATTGTGATGACAAGGGCCATCGAGCATTGTGATGACAAGTGTCATGGAGTATTGTGATGACAGGTGTCATGGAGCATCTTGATGACAAATGCCATGGAGAATTGTGATGAGAGGTGGCATTGGGCATTGTGATGAAAGGGGTCATGGAGTACTGTGATTACAAGGGCCTTGGAGCATTGTGATGACAAGTGACATGGAGAATAGTGATGACAGGCGTCATAGAGCATTGTGATGACAAGTGCCATTTAGCCTTTTGATGACAGGGGTCATCAAGCATTGTGTTGACAGGGTCACGGAGCATTGTGATGACAAATGCCATAGAGCATTGTGATGACATGGGCCATGAAGCATTGTGAAGACAAGATTCATGGAGCATTGTGATGACACGGGCATGAAGCATGGTGATGACAACAGACCTGGAGCATTGTGATGACAAGGATATGGAGCATGGCGATGAAACGGACATGGAGCATTATACTGACAGGTGTTCTGAAGTCTTGTGATGACAAGAGCATGGAGCATTGTGATTACAGGGGCCATGGAGCTGTGTGATGAAAAAGACTTGGAGAAGTGTGATAACAAGGGCCATGGAGCTTTGTGATTACAGGGGTCATGGGGCGTTGTGATGAGTGAGGTCATGGAGCATTTAGGTGAAACGGGTCATGAAGCACTGTGATTACAGGGGCCATGGAACATTGTGATAACAAGTGACATGGAGAATAGTGATGACAGGTGTCATAGAGCATTGTGATGACAAGTGCTATTTAGCATTTTGATGACAGGGGTCATCAGTCATTGTGTTGACAGGGATCACGGAGCATTGTGATTACAAGGGTAGGGAACCTTGTGGTGACTGGGGTCATGGAACATTTTGATGACAACTTTCATGGAACGTTGTGATGACAGGGTTCATGGAGCATTGTTTTGAAAGGGAACATGGAGCAGTGTGATTACAGGGTCCATGGAGCATTGTGAATACATAGGCCATGGAACAATGTGATGACAGGGGTCATGTAGCATTGTGATGACAGGGTCATGGAGCATTGTGATTACAGGGGTTATGGGGCACTGTGATGACGGGGGCATGGAGCATTGTGATGAAAATTGTCTTGGAGCATTGTGATGACAGCAGTCACAGAGAGTTGGGATGAAAGGTAGCATGCAGCATTGTGATGACAACTGTCATGGATCATTTTGATGACAGGGGTCATGGAACATTCTAATAAAAAGTTCATAAAGCATTTTGATGACAGGGGTCATGGAGCATTGTGTTGACACGGGCATGGAGCATTGTAATGATATTATATCTTGAGCATTGTGATGAAAATGGGATGGAGCATTTTGATGACAGTCTCCAAGGAGCATTGTGCTGACAATGGCATGGAGCATTGTGATGAAAGGGGTACTGGAGCACTGTGAGGAAAGGAGTCATGGATCATTGTGTTGACACGGTCAAGGAACATTGCGATGACAAGAATTCTGGAGCATTGTGATGAAAGAGCATGGAGCATTGTGATGAAAGGTGACAAGGAGCATTGTGATGATATGGGCAGAGAACTTTGTGATGACATGGGTCATGGAGCATTGTGGTGAAGAGTGTCATGGAACATTGTACTGACAGGGATCATGGAGCTATTTGGTAAGAGAGGCCTTGGAGAATTGTGATGGCAGGCGTCATGGGGCATTGTGATGACAGCGGTCTTGGAGCATTGTGATGAAAGGGGTCATGGAGCTCTGTGATTAGAGGGGCCATGGAGCATTGTGAATACAAAGCCTATGGAGCATTGAGATGACAGGTTTCATGGATCCTTTTGATGAAAGTGATCATGGATCATTGTGATGACAAGTGTCCTGGAACCTTGTGATGAAAGGGTTCATGGAGCATTTTGATGACAGGGACCATGGCAAATTGTGATGACATCTGTCATGGGGCATTGTGATGACAGTGGTCCTCTAGAATTGTGATGAATGGTATCATGGAGCACTGTGATGACAGGGGCCATGGAACATTGTGATGACAAATGACGTGGAGCATTGTGATGACAAGTGTCATGGGGCATTTTGATGACATTGGCATGGAGCATTATGATGACAAGTGTTCTGGAGCATTTTGATGACAAGCGCATGGAGCATTGTGATGACAGGGCCCATGGAACATTGTGATGAAAAGGATAGAGAACATTGTGATGACTGTGTTAATGGAGCATTGTAATGAAGGGACCATGGAGCATTGAGATGACAGGCGTCATGAGGCATGGTGATGACAGTGGTCATGGAGCATTGTGATGAAAGACATCATGGAGCCATATGATAACAGGGGCCATGGAGCATTGTGATGACAGGTTTATTGGAGCATTGTGATGAAATTAGTCATGGATCATTGTGATGACATGTGTCCTGGAACACTGTGATGACACGGTTCATCGAGTATTGTGATGACAAGGGTCATCGCGAATTGTGATGACAGGTGTCATGGGGCATTGTGATGACATTGATCATCTAGGAATTGTGATGAGAGGTATCATGGAGCATTGAGATGACTGGGGGCATGAATCATTTTTATGAAAATTGGCCTGGATTATCGAGATGGCAGCAGTCAAGGAGAATTGTGATGACAGGGATTATGCAGCGTTGTGTTGACAAGGGTATGGACTATTGTGATGACAATGGTCATGGAGCAATGTGATGAAAGTTTTCATGGAACATCGTGAAGAAAATGGCCTGGGAGCATTGTGACAATAAAGGCCATGGATCATTGTGATGACAAGTGTCATGGAGTTTGTAATGGAAGGTTTCATTGTGCACTGTGATGACAAGGGGGATGGAGTATTGTGATGAAACTGGTCCTGGAGCATTGTTATAACAAAAGCATTGGAGCATTGTGATGACAAGGGCCATGGAGCATTGTGAATACAAGGGACATGGAGCCTTGTGATGACAAGGATCATGGATCATTGTAAAAACAGGTATCATTGGACATTGTGATGACAGGGACATGGAGCATTTTAATGTAATTTGCCATGGAGATTTGTGATGAAACGGATCATGTGGATTTGTAATGACAAGGGTCATGGGGCATTGTGATGAAACAAATCTTGGAGTATTTTGATGAAAGTTGTCATGGAGCATTGCGATGAAAATCACCAAGGAACATTGTGATGACAAGGGCCATCGAGCATTGTGATGACAAGTGTCATGGAGCATTGTGGTAACAGGTGTCATGGAGCAACGTGATGACAAATACCATGGAGAATTGTGATGAGAAGTGGCATTGGGCATTGTGATGAAAGGGGTCATGGATGATTCTGATGACAAGTGTCCTGGAACCTTTTGATGACACGGTTCATGGAGCATTGTGATGACAAGGAACATAGCGAATTGTGATGACATCTGTCATGGGGCATTGTGATGACAGTGGTCATCTAGAATTGTGATAAAAAGTATCATGGAGCACTTTGATGACAGGGGCCATGGAACATTGTTATGACAAAGGCCATAGAGCATTGTGGTGAGAAGTGTCATGGGGCATTTTGATGACATTGGCATGGAGCATTATGATGACAAGAGTTCTGGAGCATTTTGATGACAAGGGCATGGAGCATTTTGATGACAGGGCCCATGGAGCATTGTGATGAAAAGGGCAGGGAACATTGTGATGACTGGGTTCATGGAGCATTGTGATGAAAGGGGCCATGGAGCATTGAGATGACAGGCGTCATGAGGCATGGTGATGACAGTGGTCATGGAGCATTGTGATGAAAGAGATCATGGAGCAATATGATAACAGGTGCCATGGAGCATTGTGATGACAGGTGTATTGGAGCATTGTGATGAAAGTAGTCCTGGATCATTGTGATGACATGTGTCCTGGAACACTGTGATGACACGGTTCATCGAGTATTGTGATGACAAGGGTCATAGCGAATTGTGATGACAGGTGTCATGGGGCATTGTGATGACATTGATCATCTAGGAATTGTGATGAAAGGTATCATGGAGCACTGTGATGACTGGGGGCATGAAGCATTGTTATGAAAGTTGTCCTGGATTATTGTGATGACAGCAGTCATGGAGAATTGTGATGAAAGGGATTATGCAGCATTGTGTTGAAAAGGGTATGGACTATTGTGATGACAATGGTCGTGGAGCAATGTGATGAAAGTTTTCATGGAACATCGTGATGAAAAGTGCCTGGGAGCATTGTGACGATAAAGGCCATGGAGCATTGTGATGACAAGTGTCATGGAGCATTGTAATGAAAGGTTTCATTGTGCACTGTGATGACAAGGGGGATGGAGTATTGTGATGAAACTGGTCCTGGAGCATTGTGATAACAAAAGCCATGGAGCATTGTGATGACAAGTGTCATGGAGCATTGTGATGACAGGCATCATGGAGCATTGTGACGAAAGGGGCCATGGGGAAATGTAATGACAATAGAGAAATGTGATGAAAATGGTCAGTGAGCATAGTGATTAAAGTGGTCATTGAGAATTGTGATGAAAAGCGACATAGAGGATTGTGATGACAAAGGTCAGGAAGAAGTGTGATGACCAGGGTCATGTAGCATTGTGATGACACGGTCATGGAACATTGTGATGACAAGAATTCTGGAGCATTGTGATGACAAGGGCCATGGAGCATTGTGATGCCACGGTCATGGAACATTGTGATGACAAGAATTCTGGAGCATTGTGAGGAAAAAGGCATGGAGCATTGTGATTATAGGGGACATGGAGCATTGTGATGACATGGGCAGGGAACACTGTGATGACAGGTGTTATGGAGCAATGTGATGACAAGTGTCATGGAGCATTGTGATGAGAGGTGCCTTGGAGAATTGTGATGACAGGCCTCATGGGGCATTGAGATGACAGTCGTCATGGAGCGTTATGATGAAAGGTGTTATGGAGCACTGTGATTACAGGGGCCAATGAGCATTGTGAATACAAAGGCCATGGAGCATTGAGATGACAATGGTCATGGAGCATTGTGATGAAAGTGGAAATGGATCATTGTGATGACAAGTGTCCTGGGACCCTGTGATGACATGGTTCATGGAGCATTGTGATGACAATGGTCATGGCGAATTGTGGTGACAATGTCATGGGGCATTGTGAAGGCAGTGGTCATCTAGAAATGTGATTAAAGTTATTATGGAGCACAGTAATGAGAGGGGCCATGGAGCAATGTGATGACAAGTGTCATGGAGCAAGGTGATGAAACGGACATGGAGCATTTTAATGACAAGAATTCTGGAGCCTTGTGATGACAAGGACATGGAGCATTGTGATTATAGGTGACATGGAGCAGTGTGATGAAAAAGGCTTGGAGCACTGTGATGACAAGGGCCAAGGAGCATTGTGATTACAGGGTTCATGGGGCATTGTGATGAGTGAGGTCATGGAGCATTGAGATGAAACGGGTCATGGAGCACTGTGATTACAGGGGCCATGGAGCATTGTTATGACAAAGGCCAAGGAGCATTGTGATGACAGGTGTCATGGAGCATTGAGATGAAACGGGTCATGGACCATTATGATGACAGGGGTCATGGAGAATTGTGATGACAGTGGCCATGGGGAATTTGGATGAAAGGCGTACTGGAACATTGTGAAGAAATGTTTCATGGAGCATTGTGATGAGAAGAGCCATGGACCATCATGATGACAGGGGTCATGAGGCATTGTGCTGAAAGCGGTCAGGAGCATTGCGATGAAAAGCACTATGGAACATTGTGATGACAAGGGCCATGGAGTATTGTGAATACAAGCGACATGGAGCCTTGTGATGACAAGGGTCATGGATCATTGTAAAAACAGGTATCATTGGGCATTGTGATGACAGGGGCATGGAGCATTTTTATGTAAGTTGCCATGGAGAATTGTGATGAAAGGGATCATGTGGATTTGTAATGACAAGGGCCATGGAGCATTGTGATGAAACAAATCTTGGAGTATTTTGATGAAAGTTGTCACGGAGCATTGCGATGAAAAGCACCAAGGAACATTGTGATGACAAGGGCCATCGAGCATTGTGATGACAAGCATCATGGAGCATCGTGATGACAAATGCCATGGAGAATTGTGATGAGAGGTGGCATTGGGCATTGTGATGAAAGGGGTCATGGAGTACTGTGATTACAGGGGCCTTGGAGCATTGTGATGACAAGTGACATGGAGAATAGTGATGACAGGCGTCATAGAGCATTGTGATGACAAGTGCCATTTAGCATTTTGATGACAGGGGTCATCAAGCATTGTGTTGACAGGGTCACGGAGCATTGTGATGACATGGGCCATGAAGCATTGTGAAGACAGGTGTCATGGAACATTGAGATGAAACGGGTCATGGACCATTACGATGACAGGGGTCATGGAGAATTGTGATGACTGTGGCCATGGGGAATTTGGATGAAAGGCGTACTGGAGCATTGTGAGGAAATGTTTCATGGAGCATTGTGATGACAAGGGCCATGGAGCATCGTGATGACAGGGTTCATGGGGCATTGTGCAGAAAGCGTTCATGGAGCATTGCGATGAAAAGCACTATGGATCATTGTGATGACAAGGGCCATGGAGCATTGTGAATACAAGGGACATGGAGCCTTGTGATGACAAGGGTCATGGATCATTGTAAAAACAGGAATCATTGGGCATTGTGATGACAGGGTCATGAAGCATTTGTATGTAAGTTGCCATGGAGAATTGTGATGAAAAGGATCATGTGAATTTGTAATGACAAGGGCCATGGAGCATTGTGATGAAACAAATCTTGGAGTATTTTGATGAAAGTTGTCATGGAGCATTGCGATGAAAAGCACCAAGGAACATTGTGATGACAAGGGCCATCGAGCATTGTGATGACAAGTGTCATGGAGTATTGTGATGACAGGTGTCATGGAGCATCTTGATGACAAATGCCATGGAGAATTGTGATGAGAGGTGGCATTGGGCATTGTGATGAAAGGGGTCATGGAGTACTGTGATTACAAGGGCCTTGGAGCATTGTGATGACAAGTGACATGGAGAATAGTGATGACAGGCGTCATAGAGCATTGTGATGACAAGTGCCATTTAGCCTTTTGATGACAGGGGTCATCAAGCATTGTGTTGACAGGGTCACGGAGCATTGTGATGACAAATGCCATAGAGCATTGTGATGACATGGGCCATGAAGCATTGTGAAGACAAGATTCTTGGAGCATTGTGATGACACGGGCATGAAGCATGGTGATGACAACAGACCTGGAGCATTGTGATGACAAGGATATGGAGCATGGCGATGAAACGGACATGGAGCATTATACTGACAGGTGTTCTGAAGTCTTGTGATGACAAGAGCATGGAGCATTGTGATTACATGGGCCATGGAGCTGTGTGATGAAAAAGACTTGGAGAAGTGTGATAACAAGGGCCATGGAGCTTTGTGATTACAGGGGTCATGGGGCGTTGTGATGAGTGAGGTCATGGAGCATTTAGGTGAAACGGGTCATGAAGCACTGTGATTACAGGGGCCATGGAACATTGTGATAACAAGTGACATGGAGAATAGTGATGACAGGTGTCATAGAGCATTGTGATGACAAGTGCTATTTAGCATTTTGATGACAGGGGTCATCAGTCATTGTGTTGACAGGGATCACGGAGCATTGTGATTACAAGGGTAGGGAACCTTGTGGTGACTGGGGTCATGGAACATTTTGATGACAACTTTCATGGAACGTTGTGATGACAGGGTTCATGGAGCATTGTTTTGAAAGGGAACATGGAGCAGTGTGATTACAGGGTCCATGGAGCATTGTGAATACATAGGCCATGGAACAATGTGATGACAGGGGTCATGTAGCATTGTGATGACAGGGTCATGGAGCATTGTGATTACAGGGGTTATGGGGCACTGTGATGACGGGGGCATGGAGCATTGTGATGAAAATTGTCTTGGAGCATTGTGATGACAGCAGTCACAGAGAGTTGGGATGAAAGGTAGCATGCAGCATTGTGATGACAACTGTCATGGATCATTTTGATGACAGGGGTCATGGAACATTCTAATAAAAAGTTCATAAAGCATTTTGATGACAGGGGTCATGGAGCATTGTGTTGACACGGGCATGGAGCATTGTAATGATATTATATCTTGAGCATTGTGATGAAAATGGGATGGAGCATTTTGATGACAGTCTCCAAGGAGCATTGTGCTGACAATGGCATGGAGCATTGTGATGAAAGGGGTACTGGAGCACTGTGAGGAAAGGAGTCATGGATCATTGTGTTGACACGGTCAAGGAACATTGCGATGACAAGAATTCTGGAGCATTGTGATGAAAGAGCATGGAGCATTGTGATGAAAGGTGACAAGGAGCATTGTGATGATATGGGCAGAGAACTTTGTGATGACATGGGTCATGGAGCATTGTGGTGAAGAGTGTCATGGAACATTGTACTGACAGGGATCATGGAGCTATTTGGTAAGAGAGGCCTTGGAGAATTGTGATGGCAGGCGTCATGGGGCATTGTGATGACAGCGGTCTTGGAGCATTGTGATGAAAGGGGTCATGGAGCTCTGTGATTAGAGGGGCCATGGAGCATTGTGAATACAAAGCCTATGGAGCATTGAGATGACAGGTTTCATGGATCCTTTTGATGAAAGTGATCATGGAACATTGTGATGACAAGTGTCCTGGAACCTTGTGATGAAAGGGTTCATGGAGCATTTTGATGACAGGGACCATGGCAAATTGTGATGACATCTGTCATGGGGCATTGTGATGACAGTGGTCCTCTAGAATTGTGATGAATGGTATCATGGAGCACTGTGATGACAGGGGCCATGGAACATTGTGATGACAAATGACGTGGAGCATTGTGATGACAAGTGTCATGGGGCATTTTGATGACATTGGCATGGAGCATTATGATGACAAGTGTTCTGGAGCATTTTGATGACAAGCGCATGGAGCATTGTGATGACAGGGCCCATGGAACATTGTGATGAAAAGGATAGAGAACATTGTGATGACTGTGTTAATGGAGCATTGTAATGAAGGGACCATGGAGCATTGAGATGACAGGCGTCATGAGGCATGGTGATGACAGTGGTCATGGAGCATTGTGATGAAAGACATCATGGAGCCATATGATAACAGGGGCCATGGAGCATTGTGATGACAGGTTTATTGGAGCATTGTGATGAAATTAGTCATGGATCATTGTGATGACATGTGTCCTGGAACACTGTGATGACACGGTTCATCGAGTATTGTGATGACAAGGGTCATCGCGAATTGTGATGACAGGTGTCATGGGGCATTGTGATGACATTGATCATCTAGGAATTGTGATGAGAGGTATCATGGAGCATTGAGATGACTGGGGGCATGAATCATTTTTATGAAAATTGGCCTGGATTATCGAGATGGCAGCAGTCAAGGAGAATTGTGATGACAGGGATTATGCAGCGTTGTGTTGACAAGGGTATGGACTATTGTGATGACAATGGTCATGGAGCAATGTGATGAAAGTTTTCATGGAACATCGTGAAGAAAATGGCCTGGGAGCATTGTGACAATAAAGGCCATGGATCATTGTGATGACAAGTGTCATGGAGTTTGTAATGGAAGGTTTCATTGTGCACTGTGATGACAAGGGGGATGGAGTATTGTGATGAAACTGGTCCTGGAGCATTGTTATAACAAAAGCATTGGAGCATTGTGATGACAAGGGCCATGGAGCATTGTGAATACAAGGGACATGGAGCCTTGTGATGACAAGGATCATGGATCATTGTAAAAACAGGTATCATTGGACATTGTGATGACAGGGACATGGAGCATTTTAATGTAATTTGCCATGGAGATTTGTGATGAAACGGATCATGTGGATTTGTAATGACAAGGGTCATGGGGCATTGTGATGAAACAAATCTTGGAGTATTTTGATGAAAGTTGTCATGGAGCATTGCGATGAAAATCACCAAGGAACATTGTGATGACAAGGGCCATCGAGCATTGTGATGACAAGTGTCATGGAGCATTGTGGTAACAGGTGTCATGGAGCAACGTGATGACAAATACCATGGAGAATTGTGATGAGAAGTGGCATTGGGCATTGTGATGAAAGGGGTCATGGATGATTCTGATGACAAGTGTCCTGGAACCTTTTGATGACACGGTTCATGGAGCATTGTGATGACAAGGAACATAGCGAATTGTGATGACATCTGTCATGGGGCATTGTGATGACAGTGGTCATCTAGAATTGTGATAAAAAGTATCATGGAGCACTTTGATGACAGGGGCCATGGAACATTGTTATGACAAAGGCCATAGAGCATTGTGGTGAGAAGTGTCATGGGGCATTTTGATGACATTGGCATGGAGCATTATGATGACAAGAGTTCTGGAGCATTTTGATGACAAGGGCATGGAGCATTTTGATGACAGGGCCCATGGAGCATTGTGATGAAAAGGGCAGGGAACATTGTGATGACTGGGTTCATGGAGCATTGTGATGAAAGGGGCCATGGAGCATTGAGATGACAGGCGTCATGAGGCATGGTGATGACAGTGGTCATGGAGCATTGTGATGAAAGAGATCATGGAGCAATATGATAACAGGTGCCATGGAGCATTGTGATGACAGGTGTATTGGAGCATTGTGATGAAAGTAGTCCTGGATCATTGTGATGACATGTGTCCTGGAACACTGTGATGACACGGTTCATCGAGTATTGTGATGACAAGGGTCATAGCGAATTGTGATGACAGGTGTCATGGGGCATTGTGATGACATTGATCATCTAGGAATTGTGATGAAAGGTATCATGGAGCACTGTGATGACTGGGGGCATGAAGCATTGTTATGAAAGTTGTCCTGGATTATTGTGATGACAGCAGTCATGGAGAATTGTGATGAAAGGGATTATGCAGCATTGTGTTGAAAAGGGTATGGACTATTGTGATGACAATGGTCGTGGAGCAATGTGATGAAAGTTTTCATGGAACATCGTGATGAAAAGTGCCTGGGAGCATTGTGACGATAAAGGCCATGGAGCATTGTGATGACAAGTGTCATGGAGCATTGTAATGAAAGGTTTCATTGTGCACTGTGATGACAAGGGGGATGGAGTATTGTGATGAAACTGGTCCTGGAGCATTGTGATAACAAAAGCCATGGAGCATTGTGATGACAAGTGTCATGGAGCATTGTGATGACAGGCATCATGGAGCATTGTGACGAAAGGGGCCATGGGGAAATGTAATGACAATAGAGAAATGTGATGAAAATGGTCAGTGAGCATAGTGATTAAAGTGGTCATTGAGAATTGTGATGAAAAGCGACATAGAGGATTGTGATGACAAAGGTCAGGAAGAAGTGTGATGACCAGGGTCATGTAGCATTGTGATGACACGGTCATGGAACATTGTGATGACAAGAATTCTGGAGCATTGTGATGACAAGGGCCATGGAGCATTGTGATGCCACGGTCATGGAACATTGTGATGACAAGAATTCTGGAGCATTGTGAGGAAAAAGGCATGGAGCATTGTGATTATAGGGGACATGGAGCATTGTGATGACATGGGCAGGGAACACTGTGATGACAGGTGTTATGGAGCAATGTGATGACAAGTGTCATGGAGCATTGTGATGAGAGGTGCCTTGGAGAATTGTGATGACAGGCCTCATGGGGCATTGAGATGACAGTCGTCATGGAGCGTTATGATGAAAGGTGTTATGGAGCACTGTGATTACAGGGGCCAATGAGCATTGTGAATACAAAGGCCATGGAGCATTGAGATGACAATGGTCATGGAGCATTGTGATGAAAGTGGAAATGGATCATTGTGATGACAAGTGTCCTGGGACCCTGTGATGACATGGTTCATGGAGCATTGTGATGACAATGGTCATGGCGAATTGTGGTGACAATGTCATGGGGCATTGTGAAGGCAGTGGTCATCTAGAAATGTGATTAAAGTTATTATGGAGCACAGTAATGAGAGGGGCCATGGAGCAATGTGATGACAAGTGTCATGGAGCAAGGTGATGAAACGGACATGGAGCATTTTAATGACAAGAATTCTGGAGCCTTGTGATGACAAGGACATGGAGCATTGTGATTATAGGTGACATGGAGCAGTGTGATGAAAAAGGCTTGGAGCACTGTGATGACAAGGGCCAAGGAGCATTGTGATTACAGGGTTCATGGGGCATTGTGATGAGTGAGGTCATGGAGCATTGAGATGAAACGGGTCATGGAGCACTGTGATTACAGGGGCCATGGAGCATTGTTATGACAAAGGCCAAGGAGCATTGTGATGACAGGTGTCATGGAGCATTGAGATGAAACGGGTCATGGACCATTATGATGACAGGGGTCATGGAGAATTGTGATGACAGTGGCCATGGGGAATTTGGATGAAAGGCGTACTGGAACATTGTGAAGAAATGTTTCATGGAGCATTGTGATGAGAAGAGCCATGGACCATCATGATGACAGGGGTCATGAGGCATTGTGCTGAAAGCGGTCAGGAGCATTGCGATGAAAAGCACTATGGAACATTGTGATGACAAGGGCCATGGAGTATTGTGAATACAAGCGACATGGAGCCTTGTGATGACAAGGGTCATGGATCATTGTAAAAACAGGTATCATTGGGCATTGTGATGACAGGGGCATGGAGCATTTTTATGTAAGTTGCCATGGAGAATTGTGATGAAAGGGATCATGTGGATTTGTAATGACAAGGGCCATGGAGCATTGTGATGAAACAAATCTTGGAGTATTTTGATGAAAGTTGTCACGGAGCATTGCGATGAAAAGCACCAAGGAACATTGTGATGACAAGGGCCATCGAGCATTGTGATGACAAGCATCATGGAGCATCGTGATGACAAATGCCATGGAGAATTGTGATGAGAGGTGGCATTGGGCATTGTGATGAAAGGGGTCATGGAGTACTGTGATTACAGGGGCCTTGGAGCATTGTGATGACAAGTGACATGGAGAATAGTGATGACAGGCGTCATAGAGCATTGTGATGACAAGTGCCATTTAGCATTTTGATGACAGGGGTCATCAAGCATTGTGTTGACAGGGTCACGGAGCATTGTGATGACATGGGCCATGAAGCATTGTGAAGACAGGTGTCATGGAACATTGAGATGAAACGGGTCATGGACCATTACGATGACAGGGGTCATGGAGAATTGTGATGACTGTGGCCATGGGGAATTTGGATGAAAGGCGTACTGGAGCATTGTGAGGAAATGTTTCATGGAGCATTGTGATGACAAGGGCCATGGAGCATCGTGATGACAGGGTTCATGGGGCATTGTGCAGAAAGCGTTCATGGAGCATTGCGATGAAAAGCACTATGGATCATTGTGATGACAAGGGCCATGGAGCATTGTGAATACAAGGGACATGGAGCCTTGTGATGACAAGGGTCATGGATCATTGTAAAAACAGGAATCATTGGGCATTGTGATGACAGGGTCATGAAGCATTTGTATGTAAGTTGCCATGGAGAATTGTGATGAAAAGGATCATGTGAATTTGTAATGACAAGGGCCATGGAGCATTGTGATGAAACAAATCTTGGAGTATTTTGATGAAAGTTGTCATGGAGCATTGCGATGAAAAGCACCAAGGAACATTGTGATGACAAGGGCCATCGAGCATTGTGATGACAAGTGTCATGGAGTATTGTGATGACAGGTGTCATGGAGCATCTTGATGACAAATGCCATGGAGAATTGTGATGAGAGGTGGCATTGGGCATTGTGATGAAAGGGGTCATGGAGTACTGTGATTACAAGGGCCTTGGAGCATTGTGATGACAAGTGACATGGAGAATAGTGATGACAGGCGTCATAGAGCATTGTGATGACAAGTGCCATTTAGCATTTTGATGACAGGGGTCATCAAGCATTGTGTTGACAGGGTCACGGAGCATTGTGATGACAAATGCCATAGAGCATTGTGATGACATGGGCCATGAAGCATTGTGAAGACAAGATTCATGGAGCATTGTGATGACACGGGCATGAAGCATGGTGATGACAACAGACCTGGAGCATTGTGATGACAAGGATATGGAGCATGGCGATGAAACGGACATGGAGCATTATACTGACAGGTGTTCTGAAGTCTTGTGATGACAAGAGCATGGAGCATTGTGATTACAGGGGCCATGGAGCTGTGTGATGAAAAAGACTTGGAGAAGTGTGATAACAAGGGCCATGGAGCTTTGTGATTACAGGGGTCATGGGGCGTTGTGATGAGTGAGGTCATGGAGCATTTAGGTGAAACGGGTCATGAAGCACTGTGATTACAGGGGCCATGGAACATTGTGATAACAAGTGACATGGAGAATAGTGATGACAGGTGTCATAGAGCATTGTGATGACAAGTGCTATTTAGCATTTTGATGACAGGGGTCATCAGTCATTGTGTTGACAGGGATCACGGAGCATTGTGATTACAAGGGTAGGGAACCTTGTGGTGACTGGGGTCATGGAACATTTTGATGACAACTTTCATGGAACGTTGTGATGACAGGGTTCATGGAGCATTGTTTTGAAAGGGAACATGGAGCAGTGTGATTACAGGGTCCATGGAGCATTGTGAATACATAGGCCATGGAACAATGTGATGACAGGGGTCATGTAGCATTGTGATGACAGGGTCATGGAGCATTGTGATTACAGGGGTTATGGGGCACTGTGATGACGGGGGCATGGAGCATTGTGATGAAAATTGTCTTGGAGCATTGTGATGACAGCAGTCACAGAGAGTTGGGATGAAAGGTAGCATGCAGCATTGTGATGACAACTGTCATGGATCATTTTGATGACAGGGGTCATGGAACATTCTAATAAAAAGTTCATAAAGCATTTTGATGACAGGGGTCATGGAGCATTGTGTTGACACGGGCATGGAGCATTGTAATGATATTATATCTTGAGCATTGTGATGAAAATGGGATGGAGCATTTTGATGACAGTCTCCAAGGAGCATTGTGCTGACAATGGCATGGAGCATTGTGATGAAAGGGGTACTGGAGCACTGTGAGGAAAGGAGTCATGGATCATTGTGTTGACACGGTCAAGGAACATTGCGATGACAAGAATTCTGGAGCATTGTGATGAAAGAGCATGGAGCATTGTGATGAAAGGTGACAAGGAGCATTGTGATGATATGGGCAGAGAACTTTGTGATGACATGGGTCATGGAGCATTGTGGTGAAGAGTGTCATGGAACATTGTACTGACAGGGATCATGGAGCTATTTGGTAAGAGAGGCCTTGGAGAATTGTGATGGCAGGCGTCATGGGGCATTGTGATGACAGCGGTCTTGGAGCATTGTGATGAAAGGGGTCATGGAGCTCTGTGATTAGAGGGGCCATGGAGCATTGTGAATACAAAGCCTATGGAGCATTGAGATGACAGGTTTCATGGATCCTTTTGATGAAAGTGATCATGGATCATTGTGATGACAAGTGTCCTGGAACCTTGTGATGAAAGGGTTCATGGAGCATTTTGATGACAGGGACCATGGCAAATTGTGATGACATCTGTCATGGGGCATTGTGATGACAGTGGTCCTCTAGAATTGTGATGAATGGTATCATGGAGCACTGTGATGACAGGGGCCATGGAACATTGTGATGACAAATGACGTGGAGCATTGTGATGACAAGTGTCATGGGGCATTTTGATGACATTGGCATGGAGCATTATGATGACAAGTGTTCTGGAGCATTTTGATGACAAGCGCATGGAGCATTGTGATGACAGGGCCCATGGAACATTGTGATGAAAAGGATAGAGAACATTGTGATGACTGTGTTAATGGAGCATTGTAATGAAGGGACCATGGAGCATTGAGATGACAGGCGTCATGAGGCATGGTGATGACAGTGGTCATGGAGCATTGTGATGAAAGACATCATGGAGCCATATGATAACAGGGGCCATGGAGCATTGTGATGACAGGTTTATTGGAGCATTGTGATGAAATTAGTCATGGATCATTGTGATGACATGTGTCCTGGAACACTGTGATGACACGGTTCATCGAGTATTGTGATGACAAGGGTCATCGCGAATTGTGATGACAGGTGTCATGGGGCATTGTGATGACATTGATCATCTAGGAATTGTGATGAGAGGTATCATGGAGCATTGAGATGACTGGGGGCATGAATCATTTTTATGAAAATTGGCCTGGATTATCGAGATGGCAGCAGTCAAGGAGAATTGTGATGACAGGGATTATGCAGCGTTGTGTTGACAAGGGTATGGACTATTGTGATGACAATGGTCATGGAGCAATGTGATGAAAGTTTTCATGGAACATCGTGAAGAAAATGGCCTGGGAGCATTGTGACAATAAAGGCCATGGATCATTGTGATGACAAGTGTCATGGAGTTTGTAATGGAAGGTTTCATTGTGCACTGTGATGACAAGGGGGATGGAGTATTGTGATGAAACTGGTCCTGGAGCATTGTTATAACAAAAGCATTGGAGCATTGTGATGACAAGGGCCATGGAGCATTGTGAATACAAGGGACATGGAGCCTTGTGATGACAAGGATCATGGATCATTGTAAAAACAGGTATCATTGGACATTGTGATGACAGGGACATGGAGCATTTTAATGTAATTTGCCATGGAGATTTGTGATGAAACGGATCATGTGGATTTGTAATGACAAGGGTCATGGGGCATTGTGATGAAACAAATCTTGGAGTATTTTGATGAAAGTTGTCATGGAGCATTGCGATGAAAATCACCAAGGAACATTGTGATGACAAGGGCCATCGAGCATTGTGATGACAAGTGTCATGGAGCATTGTGGTAACAGGTGTCATGGAGCAACGTGATGACAAATACCATGGAGAATTGTGATGAGAAGTGGCATTGGGCATTGTGATGAAAGGGGTCATGGATGATTCTGATGACAAGTGTCCTGGAACCTTTTGATGACACGGTTCATGGAGCATTGTGATGACAAGGAACATAGCGAATTGTGATGACATCTGTCATGGGGCATTGTGATGACAGTGGTCATCTAGAATTGTGATAAAAAGTATCATGGAGCACTTTGATGACAGGGGCCATGGAACATTGTTATGACAAAGGCCATAGAGCATTGTGGTGAGAAGTGTCATGGGGCATTTTGATGACATTGGCATGGAGCATTATGATGACAAGAGTTCTGGAGCATTTTGATGACAAGGGCATGGAGCATTTTGATGACAGGGCCCATGGAGCATTGTGATGAAAAGGGCAGGGAACATTGTGATGACTGGGTTCATGGAGCATTGTGATGAAAGGGGCCATGGAGCATTGAGATGACAGGCGTCATGAGGCATGGTGATGACAGTGGTCATGGAGCATTGTGATGAAAGAGATCATGGAGCAATATGATAACAGGTGCCATGGAGCATTGTGATGACAGGTGTATTGGAGCATTGTGATGAAAGTAGTCCTGGATCATTGTGATGACATGTGTCCTGGAACACTGTGATGACACGGTTCATCGAGTATTGTGATGACAAGGGTCATAGCGAATTGTGATGACAGGTGTCATGGGGCATTGTGATGACATTGATCATCTAGGAATTGTGATGAAAGGTATCATGGAGCACTGTGATGACTGGGGGCATGAAGCATTGTTATGAAAGTTGTCCTGGATTATTGTGATGACAGCAGTCATGGAGAATTGTGATGAAAGGGATTATGCAGCATTGTGTTGAAAAGGGTATGGACTATTGTGATGACAATGGTCGTGGAGCAATGTGATGAAAGTTTTCATGGAACATCGTGATGAAAAGTGCCTGGGAGCATTGTGACGATAAAGGCCATGGAGCATTGTGATGACAAGTGTCATGGAGCATTGTAATGAAAGGTTTCATTGTGCACTGTGATGACAAGGGGGATGGAGTATTGTGATGAAACTGGTCCTGGAGCATTGTGATAACAAAAGCCATGGAGCATTGTGATGACAAGTGTCATGGAGCATTGTGATGACAGGCATCATGGAGCATTGTGACGAAAGGGGCCATGGGGAAATGTAATGACAATAGAGAAATGTGATGAAAATGGTCAGTGAGCATAGTGATTAAAGTGGTCATTGAGAATTGTGATGAAAAGCGACATAGAGGATTGTGATGACAAAGGTCAGGAAGAAGTGTGATGACCAGGGTCATGTAGCATTGTGATGACACGGTCATGGAACATTGTGATGACAAGAATTCTGGAGCATTGTGATGACAAGGGCCATGGAGCATTGTGATGCCACGGTCATGGAACATTGTGATGACAAGAATTCTGGAGCATTGTGAGGAAAAAGGCATGGAGCATTGTGATTATAGGGGACATGGAGCATTGTGATGACATGGGCAGGGAACACTGTGATGACAGGTGTTATGGAGCAATGTGATGACAAGTGTCATGGAGCATTGTGATGAGAGGTGCCTTGGAGAATTGTGATGACAGGCCTCATGGGGCATTGAGATGACAGTCGTCATGGAGCGTTATGATGAAAGGTGTTATGGAGCACTGTGATTACAGGGGCCAATGAGCATTGTGAATACAAAGGCCATGGAGCATTGAGATGACAATGGTCATGGAGCATTGTGATGAAAGTGGAAATGGATCATTGTGATGACAAGTGTCCTGGGACCCTGTGATGACATGGTTCATGGAGCATTGTGATGACAATGGTCATGGCGAATTGTGGTGACAATGTCATGGGGCATTGTGAAGGCAGTGGTCATCTAGAAATGTGATTAAAGTTATTATGGAGCACAGTAATGAGAGGGGCCATGGAGCAATGTGATGACAAGTGTCATGGAGCAAGGTGATGAAACGGACATGGAGCATTTTAATGACAAGAATTCTGGAGCCTTGTGATGACAAGGACATGGAGCATTGTGATTATAGGTGACATGGAGCAGTGTGATGAAAAAGGCTTGGAGCACTGTGATGACAAGGGCCAAGGAGCATTGTGATTACAGGGTTCATGGGGCATTGTGATGAGTGAGGTCATGGAGCATTGAGATGAAACGGGTCATGGAGCACTGTGATTACAGGGGCCATGGAGCATTGTTATGACAAAGGCCAAGGAGCATTGTGATGACAGGTGTCATGGAGCATTGAGATGAAACGGGTCATGGACCATTATGATGACAGGGGTCATGGAGAATTGTGATGACAGTGGCCATGGGGAATTTGGATGAAAGGCGTACTGGAACATTGTGAAGAAATGTTTCATGGAGCATTGTGATGAGAAGAGCCATGGACCATCATGATGACAGGGGTCATGAGGCATTGTGCTGAAAGCGGTCAGGAGCATTGCGATGAAAAGCACTATGGAACATTGTGATGACAAGGGCCATGGAGTATTGTGAATACAAGCGACATGGAGCCTTGTGATGACAAGGGTCATGGATCATTGTAAAAACAGGTATCATTGGGCATTGTGATGACAGGGGCATGGAGCATTTTTATGTAAGTTGCCATGGAGAATTGTGATGAAAGGGATCATGTGGATTTGTAATGACAAGGGCCATGGAGCATTGTGATGAAACAAATCTTGGAGTATTTTGATGAAAGTTGTCACGGAGCATTGCGATGAAAAGCACCAAGGAACATTGTGATGACAAGGGCCATCGAGCATTGTGATGACAAGCATCATGGAGCATCGTGATGACAAATGCCATGGAGAATTGTGATGAGAGGTGGCATTGGGCATTGTGATGAAAGGGGTCATGGAGTACTGTGATTACAGGGGCCTTGGAGCATTGTGATGACAAGTGACATGGAGAATAGTGATGACAGGCGTCATAGAGCATTGTGATGACAAGTGCCATTTAGCATTTTGATGACAGGGGTCATCAAGCATTGTGTTGACAGGGTCACGGAGCATTGTGATGACATGGGCCATGAAGCATTGTGAAGACAGGTGTCATGGAACATTGAGATGAAACGGGTCATGGACCATTACGATGACAGGGGTCATGGAGAATTGTGATGACTGTGGCCATGGGGAATTTGGATGAAAGGCGTACTGGAGCATTGTGAGGAAATGTTTCATGGAGCATTGTGATGACAAGGGCCATGGAGCATCGTGATGACAGGGTTCATGGGGCATTGTGCAGAAAGCGTTCATGGAGCATTGCGATGAAAAGCACTATGGATCATTGTGATGACAAGGGCCATGGAGCATTGTGAATACAAGGGACATGGAGCCTTGTGATGACAAGGGTCATGGATCATTGTAAAAACAGGAATCATTGGGCATTGTGATGACAGGGTCATGAAGCATTTGTATGTAAGTTGCCATGGAGAATTGTGATGAAAAGGATCATGTGAATTTGTAATGACAAGGGCCATGGAGCATTGTGATGAAACAAATCTTGGAGTATTTTGATGAAAGTTGTCATGGAGCATTGCGATGAAAAGCACCAAGGAACATTGTGATGACAAGGGCCATCGAGCATTGTGATGACAAGTGTCATGGAGTATTGTGATGACAGGTGTCATGGAGCATCTTGATGACAAATGCCATGGAGAATTGTGATGAGAGGTGGCATTGGGCATTGTGATGAAAGGGGTCATGGAGTACTGTGATTACAAGGGCCTTGGAGCATTGTGATGACAAGTGACATGGAGAATAGTGATGACAGGCGTCATAGAGCATTGTGATGACAAGTGCCATTTAGCCTTTTGATGACAGGGGTCATCAAGCATTGTGTTGACAGGGTCACGGAGCATTGTGATGACAAATGCCATAGAGCATTGTGATGACATGGGCCATGAAGCATTGTGAAGACAAGATTCATGGAGCATTGTGATGACACGGGCATGAAGCATGGTGATGACAACAGACCTGGAGCATTGTGATGACAAGGATATGGAGCATGGCGATGAAACGGACATGGAGCATTATACTGACAGGTGTTCTGAAGTCTTGTGATGACAAGAGCATGGAGCATTGTGATTACAGGGGCCATGGAGCTGTGTGATGAAAAAGACTTGGAGAAGTGTGATAACAAGGGCCATGGAGCTTTGTGATTACAGGGGTCATGGGGCGTTGTGATGAGTGAGGTCATGGAGCATTTAGGTGAAACGGGTCATGAAGCACTGTGATTACAGGGGCCATGGAACATTGTGATAACAAGTGACATGGAGAATAGTGATGACAGGTGTCATAGAGCATTGTGATGACAAGTGCTATTTAGCATTTTGATGACAGGGGTCATCAGTCATTGTGTTGACAGGGATCACGGAGCATTGTGATTACAAGGGTAGGGAACCTTGTGGTGACTGGGGTCATGGAACATTTTGATGACAACTTTCATGGAACGTTGTGATGACAGGGTTCATGGAGCATTGTTTTGAAAGGGAACATGGAGCAGTGTGATTACAGGGTCCATGGAGCATTGTGAATACATAGGCCATGGAACAATGTGATGACAGGGGTCATGTAGCATTGTGATGACAGGGTCATGGAGCATTGTGATTACAGGGGTTATGGGGCACTGTGATGACGGGGGCATGGAGCATTGTGATGAAAATTGTCTTGGAGCATTGTGATGACAGCAGTCACAGAGAGTTGGGATGAAAGGTAGCATGCAGCATTGTGATGACAACTGTCATGGATCATTTTGATGACAGGGGTCATGGAACATTCTAATAAAAAGTTCATAAAGCATTTTGATGACAGGGGTCATGGAGCATTGTGTTGACACGGGCATGGAGCATTGTAATGATATTATATCTTGAGCATTGTGATGAAAATGGGATGGAGCATTTTGATGACAGTCTCCAAGGAGCATTGTGCTGACAATGGCATGGAGCATTGTGATGAAAGGGGTACTGGAGCACTGTGAGGAAAGGAGTCATGGATCATTGTGTTGACACGGTCAAGGAACATTGCGATGACAAGAATTCTGGAGCATTGTGATGAAAGAGCATGGAGCATTGTGATGAAAGGTGACAAGGAGCATTGTGATGATATGGGCAGAGAACTTTGTGATGACATGGGTCATGGAGCATTGTGGTGAAGAGTGTCATGGAACATTGTACTGACAGGGATCATGGAGCTATTTGGTAAGAGAGGCCTTGGAGAATTGTGATGGCAGGCGTCATGGGGCATTGTGATGACAGCGGTCTTGGAGCATTGTGATGAAAGGGGTCATGGAGCTCTGTGATTAGAGGGGCCATGGAGCATTGTGAATACAAAGCCTATGGAGCATTGAGATGACAGGTTTCATGGATCCTTTTGATGAAAGTGATCATGGATCATTGTGATGACAAGTGTCCTGGAACCTTGTGATGAAAGGGTTCATGGAGCATTTTGATGACAGGGACCATGGCAAATTGTGATGACATCTGTCATGGGGCATTGTGATGACAGTGGTCCTCTAGAATTGTGATGAATGGTATCATGGAGCACTGTGATGACAGGGGCCATGGAACATTGTGATGACAAATGACGTGGAGCATTGTGATGACAAGTGTCATGGGGCATTTTGATGACATTGGCATGGAGCATTATGATGACAAGTGTTCTGGAGCATTTTGATGACAAGCGCATGGAGCATTGTGATGACAGGGCCCATGGAACATTGTGATGAAAAGGATAGAGAACATTGTGATGACTGTGTTAATGGAGCATTGTAATGAAGGGACCATGGAGCATTGAGATGACAGGCGTCATGAGGCATGGTGATGACAGTGGTCATGGAGCATTGTGATGAAAGACATCATGGAGCCATATGATAACAGGGGCCATGGAGAATTGTGAAGAAATTAGTCATGGATCATTGTGATGACATGTGTCCTGGAACACTGTGATGACACGGTTCATCGAGTATTGTGATGACAAGGGTCATCGCGAATTGTGATGACAGGTGTCATGGGGCATTGTGATGACATTGATCATCTAGGAATTGTGATGAGTGGTATCATGGAGCACTGAGATGACTGGAGGCATGAATCATTGTTATGAAAATTGTCCTGGATTATCGTGATGGCAGCAGTCAAGGAGAATTGTGATGACAGGGATTATGCAGCGTTGTGTTGACAAGGGTATGAACTATTGTGATGACAATGGTCATGGAGCAATGTGATGAAAGTTTTCATGGAACATCGTGAAGAAAATGGCCTGGGAGCATTGTGACAATAAAGGCCATGGATCATTGTGATGACAAGTGTCATGGAGTTTGTAATGAAAGGTTTCATGGTGCACTGTGATGACAAGGGGGATGGTGTATTGTGATGAAACTGGTCCGGGAGCATTGTGATAACAAAAGCATTGGAGCATTGTGATGACAAGGGCCATGGAGCATTGTGAATACAAGGGACATGGAGCCTTGTGATGACAAGGATCATGGATCATTGTAAAAACAGGTATCATTGGACATTGTGATGACAGGGACATGGAGCATTTTAATGTAATTTGCCATGGAGATTTGTGATGAAACGGATCATGTGGATTTGTAATGACAAGGGCCATGGAGCATTGTGATGAAACAAATCTTGGAGTATTTTGATGAAAGGTGTCATGGAGCATTGCGATGAAAATCACCAAGGAACATTGTGATGACAAGGGCCATCGAACATTGTGATGACAAGTGTCATGGAGCATTGTGGTAACAGGTGTCATGGAGCAACATGATGACAAATGCCATGGAGAATTGTGATGAGAGGTGGCATTGGGCATTGTGATGAAAGGGGTCATGGATGATTCTGATGACAAGTGTCCTGGAACCTTTTGATGACACGGTTCATGGAGCATTGTGATGACAAGGAACATAGCGAATTGTGATGACATCTGTCATGGGGCATTGTGATGACAGTGGTCATCTAGAATTGTGATAAAAAGTATCATGGAGCACTGTGATGACAGGGGCCATGGAACATTGTGATGACATAGGCCATGGAGCATTGTGGTGAGAAGTGTCATGGGGCATTTTGATGACATTGTCATGGAGCATTATGATGACAGGAGTTCTGGAGCATTTTGATGACAATGGCATGGAGCATTTTGATGACAGGGCCGATGGAGCATTGTGATGAAAAGGGCAGGGAACATTGTGATGACTGGGTTCATGGAGCATTGTGATGAAAGGGGCCATGGAGAATTGAGATAACAGGCGTCATGAGGCATGGTGATGACAGTGGTCATGGAGCATTGTGATGAAAGAGATCATGGAGCAATATGATAACAGGGGCCATGGAGCATTGTGATGACAGGTGTATTGGAGCATTGTGATGAAAGTAGTCCTGGATCATTGTGATGACCTGTGTCCTGGAACACTGTGATGACACGGTTCATCGAGTATTGT
Organism: Balaenoptera physalus; assembly: GCF_965194825.1. Lineage (NCBI taxonomy): Eukaryota > Metazoa > Chordata > Mammalia > Artiodactyla > Balaenopteridae > Balaenoptera > Balaenoptera physalus. The sequence continues at coordinate 25,897,194 of NC_138900.1, forward strand.
GATGACAAGGGTCATAGCGAATTGTGATGACAGGTGTCATGGGGCATTGTGATGACATTGATCATCTAGGAATTGTGATGAAAGGTATCATGGAGCACTGTGATGTCTGGGGGCATGAAGCATTGTTATGAAAGTTGTCCTGGATTTTTGTGATGACAGCAGTCATGGAGAATTGTGATGAAAGGGATTATGCAGCATTGTGTTGACAAGGGTATGGACTATTGTGATGACAATGGTCGTGGAGCAATGTGATGAAAGTTTTCATGGAACATCGTGATGAAAAGTGCCTGGGAGCATTGTGACGATAAAGGCCATGGAGCATTGTGATGACAAGTGTCATGGAGCATTGTAATGAAAGGTTTCATTGTGCACTGTGATGACAAGGGGGATGGAATATCGTGAGGAAACTTATCCTGGAGCATTGTGATAACAAAATCCATGGAACATTGTGATGACAAGAATTCTGGAGCCTTGTGATGACAAGGGCATGGAGCCTTGTGATTACAGGCGCCATGGAGCAGTGTGATGACACAGGCTTGGAGCACTGTGATGACAAGGGCCATGGAACATTGTGATTAGAGGGGTCATGGGGCATTGTGATGAGTGAGGTCATGGAGCATTGAGATGAAACGGGTCAGGGAGCACTGTGTTTACTGGGGCCATGGAGCATTGTGATGACAAAGGCCATGAAGCATTGTGATGACAGGTGTCATGGAGCATTGAGATGAAACGCGTCATGGACCATTATGATGACAGGGGTCATGGAGAATTGTGATGACAGTGGCCATGGGGAATTTGGATGAAAGGCGTACTGGAGCATTGTGAGGAAATGTTTCATGGAGCATTGTGATGACAAGGGCCATGGAGCATCGTGATGACAGTGGTCATGTGGCCTTGTGCTGAAAGCGGTCATGGAGCATTGCGATGAAAAGCACGATGGAGAATTGTGATGACATTGGCAGGGATCATTGTTATTACAGGGATCATGGAGCATTGTGATGACAGTTTTCATGCAATATTGTGCTGACACAGATCATGAAGCATTTGGATGAGTGTGGCCTTGGAGCACATTGATGAGAAACGTCATGGGGCATTATGGTGGCAGTGGTCAAGGAGCATTGTGATGAAAGTGTTCATGGAGCAACGCGATGATCGGGACAATGGAGCATTGAGAATACAAAGGCCATGGAGCATTGAGATAACAGAGTTCATGGAGCATTGTGATGAAAGTGGTCATGGATCACTGTGATGACACGTGTCCTGGAACCTAGTGATGACACGGTTCATACAGCATTGAGATGACAAGGGCCAAGGCGAATTGTGATGACACGTGTCATGGGGCATTGTGATGACATTGGTCATCTTGCATTGTGATGACAGTGGTCATGTAGAATTTTGATGAAAGGTATCTTGGAACACTGTGATGACAAGGGCCAAGGAACATTTTGCTGACAAGTGTCATTGAGCAATGGGATGACATGGCAATGGAGTATCATGATTACAATTGTTCAGGAGCATTGTGATGACAAGGGCATGGAACATTGTGATTACAGGTGGATGGAGCATTGTGATGACACGGGCATGGAGAATTGTAATGATAGGCTATCTGGAGCATTGTGATGAAAATGGGATGGAGCATTTTGATGACAGGGTCCAAGGAGCATTGTGCTGACAATGGCATAAACCATTGTGATGAAAAAGGTACTGGAGCAATGTGAGGAAAGGAGTCATGGATCATTGTGATGACAGGGGTCATCGAGCTTTTTGATGACAAGGGTCATGGAGCATTGTGATGACACGGTCAAGGAACATTGCGATGACAATAATTCTGGAGCATTGTGATGAATGTTCATGGAGCATTGTGATTAAAGGTGACAAGGAGCATTGTGATGATATGGGCAGAGAACTTTGTGATGACACGGGTCATGGAGCATTGTGATGAAAAGTGTCATGGAACATTGTGCTGACAGGGATCATGGAGCTTTTTGTTAAGAGAGGACTTGTAGATTTTTGATGGCAGGTGTCATGGGGCATTGTGATGACAGCGATCTTGGAGCATTGTGATGAAAGTGGTCATGGAGCACTTTGATTACAGGGGCCATGGAGCATTGTGAATACAAAGGCTATGGAACTTTGAGATGACAGGGTTCATGTAGCATTGTGATGAAAATGATCATGGATCATTGTGATGACAAGTATCCTGGAACCTTGTGATGACACGGTTCATGGAGCATTGTGATGACAAGGACGCTGGCGAATTGTGATGACATCTGTCATGGGGCATTGTGATGACAGTGTTCATCTAGAATTGTGGTGAAATGTATCATGAAGCACTGTGATGACAGGGGCCATGGAATATTGTGAGGAAAAAGGCCATGGAGCATTGTGATGACAAGTGTCATGGGGCATTTTGATGACATTGGCCTGGAGCATTATGATGAGAAGAGTTCTGGAGCATTTTGATGACAAGGGCATGGAGCATTGTGATGACAAGAATTCTGGAGCATTGTGAGGAAAAAGGCATGGAGCATTGTGATTATAGGGGACATGGAGCATTGTGATGACAAGGGCAGGGAACACTGTGATGACAGTTGTTATGGAGGAATGTGATGACAAGTGCCATGGAGCATTGTGATGAGAGGGGCCTTGGGGAATTGTGATGACAGACGTCATCTGGCATTGAGATGGCAGTGGTCATGGAGCATTATGATGAAGGGTGTTATGGAGCACTGTGATTACAGGGGCCATGGAGAATTGTGAATACAAAGGCCATGGAGCATTGAGATGACAGTGTTCATGGGGCATTCTGATGAAAGTGGTAATGGATCATTGTGATGAAAAGTGTCCTGGGACCCTGTGATGACATGGTTCATGGAGCATTGTGATGACAATGGTCATGGCGAATTGTGGTGACAATGTCATGGGGCATTGTGAAGGCAGTGGTCATCTAGAAATGTGATTAAAGTTATTATGGAGAACAGTAATGAGAGGGTCCATGGAGCATTGTGATGACAAGTGTCATGGAGCAAGGTGATGAAACGGACATGGCGCATTTTAATGACAAGAATTCTAGAGCCTTGTGATGACAAGGACATGGAGCATTCTGATTACAGGTGCCATGGAGCAGTGTGATGAAAAAGGCTTGGAGCACTGTGATGACAAGGGCCAAGGAACATTGTGATTACAGGGGTCATGGGGCATTGTGATGAGTGAGGTCATGGAGCATTGAGATGAAACAAATCTTGGAGTATTTTAATGAAAGTTGTCACGGAGCATTGCGATGAAAAGCACCAAGGAACATTGTGAGGACAAGGGCCATCGAGCATTGTGATGACAAGCGTCATGGAGCATCGTGATGACAAATGCCATGGAGAATTGTGATGAGAGGTGGCATTGGGCATTGTGATGAAAGGGGTTATGGAGTACTGTGATTACAGGGGCCATGGAGCATTGTGATGAGAAGTGACATAGAGAATAGTGATGGCAGGCGTCATAGAGCATTGTGATTACAAGTGCCATTTAGGATTTTGATGACAGGGGTCATCAGGCATTGTGTTGACAGAGGTCATGGAGCATTGTGATGAAAAAGGCCATAGAGCATTGTGATGACAATGGTCATGGAGCATTGTGATGACACGGGCATGAAGCAGGGTGATGACAACAGACCTGGAGCATTGTGATGACAAGGGCATGGAGCATTGTGATTACAGGAGACATGGAACATTGTGATGATATTGGCAGGGATCATTGTGATTACAGGGATCATGGAGCATTGTGATGACAAAGGCATGGAGCATTGTAATGACAGGGGTCATTGAGCATTGTGATTACAAAGACCATGAGGCATTGTGATGACAGGGGCCTTGGAGCATTTTGATGATAATGGTCATCAAGCATAGTGATGACAGCAGTCATTGAGCATTGTGATGAGAAAGACCATGGAGCATGGTGATGACAGAGGCTATGGAGCATTGTGGTGACAAGGCCATGTATCATTGGGATTACAAGGGTCATGGAGCATTGTGATGACAAGAGCAGGGAACCTTGTGGTGACCAGGGTCATGGAGCCTTTTGATGACAACTTTCGTGGAACGTTGTGATGACAGGGTTCATGGAGCATTGTGTTGAAAGGGAACATGGAGCAGTGTGATTACAGGGTCCATGGAGCATTGTGAATACATAGGCCATGGAACAATGTGATGACAGGGGTCATGTAGCATTGTGATAACACGGGCATGGAGCATTGTAATGATAGGCTATCTGGAGCATTGTGATGAATATGGGATGGAGCATTTTGATGACAGGGTCCAAGGAGCATTGTGCTGACAATGGCATAAACCATTGTGATGAAAAAGTTACTGGAGCAATGTGAGGAAAGGAGTCATGGATCATTGTGATGACAGGGGTCATCGAGCTTTTTGATGACAAGGGTAATGGAGCATTGTGATGACACGGTCAAGGAACATTGCGATGACAATAATTCTGGAGCATTGTGATGAAAGGTCATGGAGCATTGTGATTAAAGGTGACAAGGAGCATTGTGATGATATGGGCAGAGAACTTTGTGATGACACGGGTCATGGAGCATTGTGATGAAAAGTGTCATGGAACATTGTGCTGACAGGGATCATGGAGCTTTTTGTTAGGAGAGGACTTGTAGATTTTTGATGGCAGGCGTCATGGGGTGTTGTGATGACAGCGGTCTTGGAGCATTGTGATGAAAGTGGTCATGGAGCACTTTGATTACAGGGGCCATGGAGCATTGTGAATACAAAGGCTATGGAACTTTGAGATGACAGGGTTCATGTAGCATTGTGATGAAAATGATCATGGATCATTGTGATGACAAGTATCCTGGAACCTTGAGATGACACGGTTCATGGAGCATTGTGATGACAAGGACCATGGCGAATTGTGATGACATCTGTCATGGGGCATTGTGATGACAGTGTTCATCTAGAATTGTGGTGAAATGTATCATGAAGCACTGTGATGACAGGGGCCATGGAATATTGTGAGGAAAAAGGCCATGGAGCATTGTGATGACAAGTGTCATGGGGCATTTTGATGACATTGGCCTGGAGCATTATGATGACAAGAGTTCTGGAGCATTTTGATGACAAGGGCATGGAGCATTGTGATGACAAGAATTCTGGAGCATTGTGAGGAAAAAGGCATGGAGCATTGTGATTATAGGGGACATGGAGCATTGTGATGACATGGGCAGGGAACACTGTGATGACAGGTGTTATGGAGCAATGTGATGACAAGTGCCATGGAGCATTGTGATGAGAGGGGCCTTGGGGAATTGTGATGACAGACGTCATCTGGCATTGAGATGGCAGTGGTCATGGAGCATTATGATGAAGGGTGTTATGGAGCACTGTGATTACAGGGGCCATGGAGCATTGTGAATAAAAAGGCCATGGAGCATTGAGATGACAGTGTTCATGGGGCATTGTGATGAAAGTGGTAATGGATCATGGTGATGACAAGTGTCCTGGGACCCTGTGATGACATGGTTCATGGAGCATTGTGATGACAATGGTCATGGCGAATTGTGGTGACAATGTCATGGGGCATTGTGAAGGCAGTGGTCATCTAGAAATGTGATTAAAGTTATTATGGAGCACAGTAATGAGATGGTCCATGGAGCATTGTGATGACAAGTGTCATGGAGCAAGGTGATGAAACGGACATGGAGCACTTTAATGACAAGAATTCTGGAGCCTTGTGATGACAAGGACATGGAGCATTCTGATTAAAGGTGCCATGGAGCAGTGTGATGAAAAAGGCTTGGAGCACTGTGATGACAAGGGCCAAGGAACATTGTGATTACAGGGGTCATGGGGCATTGTGATGAGTGAGGTCATGGAGCATTGAGATGAAACGGGTCATGGAGCACTGTGATTACAGGGGCCATGGAGCATTGTGATGACAAAGGCCAAGGAGCATTGTGATGACAGGTGTCATGGAGCATTGAGATGAAATGGGTCATGGACCATTATGATGACAGGGGTCAAGGAGAATTGTGATGACAGTGGCCATGGGGAATTTGGATGAAAGGCGTACTGGAGCATTGTGAGGAAATGTTTCATGGAGCATTGTGATGAGAAGGGCCATGGACCATCATGATGACAGGGGTCATGGGGCATTGTGCTGAAAGCGGTCAGGGAGCATTGCGATGAAAAGCACTATGGAGCATTGTGATGACAAGGGCCATGGAGTATTGTGAATACAAGGGACATGGAGCCTTGTGATGACAAGGGTCATGGATCATTGTAAAAACAGGTATCATTCGGCATTGTGATGACAGGGGCATGGAACACTTTTATGTAAGTTGCCATGGAGAATTGTGATGAAACGGATCATGTGGATTTGTAATGACAAGGGCCATGGAGCATTGTGATGAAACAAATCTTGGAGTATTTTGATGAAAGTTGTCACGGAGCATTGTGATGAAAAGCACCAAGGAACATTGTGATGACAAGGGCCATCGAGCATTGTGATGACAAGTGTCATGGAGCATCGTGATGACAAATGCCATGGAGAATTGTGATGAGAGGTGGCATTGGGCATTGTGATGAAAGGGGTTATGGAGTACTGTGATTACAGGGGCCATGGAGCATTGTGATGAGAAGTGACATGGAGAATAGTGATGACAGGCGTCATAGAGCATTGTGATTACAAGTGCCATTTAGGATTTTGATGACAGGGGTCATCAGGCATTGTGTTGACAGAGGTCATGGAGCATTGTGATGAAAAAGGCCATAGAGCATTGTGATGACAATGGTCATGGAGCATTGTGATGACACGGGCATGAAGCATGGTGATGACAACAGACCTGGAGCATTGTGATGACAAGGGCATGGAGCATTGTGATTACAGGAGACATGGAACATTGTGATGATATTGGCAGGGATCATTGTGATTACAGGGATCATGGAGCATTGTGATGACAAAGGCATGGAGCATTGTGATGACAGGGGTCATTGAGCATTGTGATTACAAAGACCATGAGGCATTGAGATGACAGGGGCCTTGGAGCATTTTGATGATAATGGTCATCAAGCATAGTGATGACAGCAGTCATTGAGCATTGTGATGAGAAAGAGCATGGATCATGGTGATGACAGAGGCTATGGAGCATTGTGGTGACAAGGCCATGTACCATTGGGATTACAAGGGTCATGGAGCATTGTGATGACAAGAGCAGGGAACCTTGTGGTGACCAGGGTCATGGAGCCTTTTGATGACAACTTTCGTGGAACGTTGTGATGACAGGGGTCATGGAGCATTGTGTTGAAAGGGAACATGGAGCAGTGTGATTACAGGGTCCATGGAGCATTGTGAATACATAGGCCATGGAACAATGTGATGACAGGGGTCATGTAGCATTGTGATGACACGGGCATGGAGCATTGTAATGATAGGCTATCTGGAGCATTGTGATGAAAATGGGATGGAGCATTTTGATGACAGGGTCCAAGGAGCATTGTGCTGACAATGGCATAAACCATTGTGATGAAAAAGGTACTGGAGCAATGTGAGGAAAGGAGTCATGGATCATTGTGATGACAGGGGTCATCGAGCTTTTTGATGACAAGGGTCATGGAGCATTGTGATGACACGGTCAAGGAACATTGCGATGACAATAATTCTGGAGCATTGTGATGAAAGTTCATGGAGCATTGTGATTAAAGGTGACAAGGAGCATTGTGATGATATGGGCAGAGAACTTTGTGATGACACGGGTCATGGAGCATTGTGATGAAAAGTGTCATGGAACATTGTGCTGACAGGGATCATGGAGCTTTTTGTTAAGAGAGGACTTGTAGATTTTTGATGGCAGGCGTCATGGGGTATTGTGATGACAGCGGTCTTGGAGCATTGTGATGAAAGTGGTCATGGAGCACTTTGATTACAGGGGCCATGGAGCATTGTGAATACAAAGGCTATGGAACTTTGAGATGACAGGGTTCATGTAGCATTGTGATGAAAATGATCATGGATCATTGTGATGACAAGTATCCTGGAACCTTGTGATGACACGGTTCATGGAGCATTGTGATGACAAGGACCCTGGCAAATTGTGATGACATCTGTCATGGGGCATTGTGATGACAGTGTTCATCTAGAATTGTGGTGAAATGTATCATGAAGCACTGTGATTACAGGGGCCATGGAATATTGTGAGGAAAAAGGCCATGGAGCATTGTGATGACAAGTGTCATGGGGCATTTTGATGACATTGGCATGGAGCATTATGATGACAAGAGTTCTGGAGCATTTTGATGACAAGGGCATGGAGCATTGTGATGACAAGAATTCTGGAGCATTGTGAGGAAAAAGGCATGGAGCATTGTGATTATAGGGGACATGGAGCATTGTGATGACATGGGCAGGGAACACTGTGATGACAGGTGTTATGGAGCAATGTGATGACAAGTGCCATGGAGCATTGTCATGAGAGGGGCCTCGGGGAATTGTGATGAGAGACGTCATCTGGCATTGAGATGGCAGTGGTCATGGAGCATTATGATGAAGAGTGTTATGGAGCACTGTGATTACAGGGGCCATGGAGCATTGTGAATACAAAGGCCATGGAGCATTGAGATGACAGTGTTCATGGGGCATTGTGATGAAAGTGGTAATGGATCATGGTGATGACAAGTGTCCTGGGACCCTGTGATGACATGGTTCATGGACCATTGTGATGACAATGGTCATGGCGAATTGTGGTGACAATGTCATGGGGCATTGTGAAGGCAGTGGTCATCTAGAAATGTGATTAAAGTTATTATGGAGCACAGTAGTGAGAGGGTCCATGGAACATTGTGATGACATGTGTCATGGAGCAAGGTGATGAAACGGACATGGAGCATTTTAATGACAAGAATTCTGGAGCCTTGTGATGACAAGGACATGGAGCATTCTGATTACAGGTGCCATGGAGCAGGGTGATGAAAAAGGCTTGGAGCACTGTGATGACAAGGGCCAAGGTTCATTGTGATTACAGGGGTCATGGGGCATTGTGATGAGTGAGGTCATGGAACATTGAGATGAAACGGGTCATGGAGCACTGTGATTACAGGGTCCATGGCGCATTGTGATGACAAAGGCCAAGGAGCATTGTGATGACAGGTGTCATGGAGCATTGAGATGAAACGGGTCATGGACCATTATGATGACAGGGGTCAAGGAGAATTGTGATGACAGTGGCCATGGGGAATTTGGATGAAAGGCGTACTGGAGCATTGTGAGGAAATGTTTCATGGAGCATTGTGCTGACAAGGGCCATGGAGCATCGTGAGGACAGGGTTCATGGGGCATGTGCTGAAAGCGGTCATGGAGCATTGCGATTAAAAGCGCTATGGAGCATTGTGATGACAAGGGCCATGGAGGATTGTGAATACAAGGGACATGGAGACTTGTGATGACAAGGGTCATGGATCATTGTAAAAACAGGTATCATTGGGCATTGTGATGACAGGGGCATGAAGCATTTTTATGTAAGTTGCCATGGAGAATTGTGATGAAAGGGATCATGTGGATTTGTAATGACAAGGGCCATGGAGCATTGTGATGAAACAAATCTTGGAGTATTTTGATGAAAGTTGTCACGGAGCATTGCGATGAAAAGCACCAAGGAACATTGTGATGACAAGGGCCATGGAGTATTGTGAATACAAGAGACATGGAGCCTTGTGATGACAAGGGTCATGGATCATTGTAAAAACAGGTATCATTGGGCATTGTGATGACAGGGGCATGGAGCATTTTTATGTAAGTTGCCATGAAGAATTGTGATGAAAAGGATCTTGTGAATTTGTAATGACAAGGGCCATGGAGCATTGTGATGAAACAAATCTTGGAGTATTTTGATGAAAGTTGTCATGGAGCATTGCGATGAAAAGCAACAAGGAACATTGTGATGACAAGGGCCATCTAGCATTGTGATGACAAGTGTCATGGAGCATCGTGATGACAAATGCCATGGAGAATTGTGATGAGAGGTGGCATTGGGCATTGTGATGAAAGGGGTTATGGAGTACTGTGATTACAGGGGCCATGGAGCATTGTGATGAGAAGTGACATGGAGAATAGTGATGACAGGCGTCATAGAGCATTGTGATTACAAGTGCCACTTAGGATTTTGATGACAGGGGTCATCAGGCATTGTGTTGACAGAGGTCATGGAGCATTGTGATGAAAAAGGCCATAGAGCATTGTGATGACAATGTTCATGGAGCATTGTGATGACACGGGCATGAAGCATGGTGATGACAACAGACCTGGAGCATTGTGATGACAAGCGCATGGAGCATTGTGATTACAGGAGACATGGAACATTGTGGTGATATTGGCATGGATCATTGTGATTACAGGTGTTATGGGGCACTGTGATGACAGGGGGCATGGAGCATTGTGATGAAAATTGTCCTGGAGCATTGTGATGACAGCGGTCACAGAGAATTGGGATGAAAGGTATCATGCAGCATTGTGATGACAACGGTCATGGATCATATTGATGACAGGGGTCATGGAACATTCTGATAACAAGGATCAAAAGGCATTATGATGACTGGGGTCATGGAGAATTGTGTTGACACGGGCATGGAGCATTGTAGTGATAGGATATCTGGAGCATTGTGATGAAAAGGGGATGGAGCATTTTGATGACAGGGTCCAAGGAGCATTGTGCTGACAATGGCATGGAGCACTGTGATGAAAACGGTACTGGAGCACTGTGAGGAAAGGACTCATGGATCATTGTGATGACAGGGGTCATGGAGCTTTGTGATGACAAGGGTCATGGAGCATTGTGATGACACGGTCAAGGAACATTGCGATGACAAGAATTCTGGAGCATTGTGATGAAAGGGCATGGAGCATTGTGATTAAAGGTGACAAGGAGCATTGTGATGATATGGGCAGAGAACTTTGTGATGACAGGGGTCATGGAGCATTGTGATGAAAAGTGTCATGGAACATTGTGCTGACAGGGATCATGGAGCTTTTTGGTAAGAGAGGCCTTGGCGATTTGTGATGGCAGGCGTCATGGGTCATTGTGATGACAGCGGTCTTGGAGCATTGTGATGAAAGGGGTCATGGAGCACTGTGATTAGAGGAGCCATGGAGCATTGTGAATACAAAGACTATGGAGCATTGAGATGACAGGTTTCATGGAGCATTGTGATGAAAGTGATCATGGATCATTGTGATGACAAGTGTCCTGGAACCTTGTGATGATACGGTTCATGGAGCATTGTGATGACAAGGACCATGGCGAATTGTGATGACATCTGTCATGGGGCATTGTGATGACAGTGGTCATCTAGAATTGTGATGAAAGGAATCATGGAGCACTGTGATGACTGGGGCCATGGAACATTGTGATGACAAAAGCCATGGAGCATTGTGATGACAAGTGTCATGGGGCATTTTGATGACATTGGCATGGAGCATTATGATGACAAGTGTTCTGGAGCGTTTTGATGACAAAGGCATGGAGCATTGTGATGAAAGTGCCCATGGAGCATTGTGATGAAAAGGGGAGGGAACATTGTGATGACTGGGTTCATGGAGCATTGTGATGAAAGGGGCTATGGAGCATTGAGATAACAGGCGTCATGAGGCATGGTGATGACAGTGGTCATGGAGCATTGTGATGAAAGTGATCATGGAGCCATATGATATCAGGGGCCATGGAGCATTGTGATGACAGGGGTCAAGGGACATTGTGCTGAAAGCGGTCATGGAGCATTGCGATGACAAGGGCCATGGAGCATTGTGAATACAAGGGACATGGAGCCTTGTGATGACAAGGGTCATGGATCATTGTAAAAACAGGTATCATTGAGCATTGTGATGACAGGGGCATGGAATATTTTAATGTACTTTGCCATGGAGAGCTGTGATGAAAGGGATCATGTGGATTTGTAATGACAAGGGCCATGGAGCATTGTGATGAAACAAATCTTGGAGTATTTTGATGAATGTTGTCATGGAGCATTGCGATGAAAAGCACCAAGTAACATTGTGATGACAAGGGCCATCGCGCATTGTTATGACAAGTGTCATGGAGCATTGTGATGACAGGTGTCATGGAGCATCGTGATGACAAATGCCATGGAGAATTGTGATGAGAGGTGGCATTGGGCAATGTGACAAAAGGGGTCATGGATTACTGTGATTAGAGGGGCCATGGAGCATTGTGATAACAAGTGACATGCAGAATAGTGATGACAGGCGTCATAGAGCATTGTGATGACAAATGACATTTAGCATTTTGATGACAGGGGTCATCAGGCATTGTGTTGACAGGGGTCACAGAGTATTGTGATGACAAAGGCTATAGAGCATTGTAATGACAGGGGTCATGGAGCACTGTGATGACCTGGGCCATGGAGCATTGTGAAGACAAGATTCATGTAGCATTGTGATGACACGGGCATAAAGCATGGTGATTACAACAGACCTGGAGCATTCTGATGACAAGGGCATGGAGCATTGTGATTACAGGAGACATGGAGCATTGTGATGACAAGTGTCATGCAATATTGTGCTGACACAGATCATGGAGCATTTTGATGAGAGTGGCCTTGGAGCACAGTGATGAGAGACGTCATGGGGCATTATGGTGACAATGGTCAAGGAGAATTGTGATGAAAGTGTTCATGGAGCAACGCTATTATCGGGACAATAGCGCATCGTGAATACAAAGGCCATGGAGCATTGAGATAACAGAGTTCATGGAGCATTGTGATGAAAGTGGTCATGGATCACTGTGAAGACAAGTATCCTGGAACCTTGTGATGACACGGTTCATACAGCATTGAGATTACAAGGGCCAACGAGAATTGTGATGACACGTGTCATGGGGCATTGTGATGACATTGGTCATCTTGCATTGTGATGACAGTGGTCATGTAGAATTTTGATTAAAGGTATCATGGAGCACTGTGATGACAAAGGCCAAGGAAGATTTTGATGACAAGTGTCATTGAGCAATGGGATGACACGAGTTTGGAGTATTGTGAGGACAGGGGTCATTGAGCATTGTGATTACAAAGACCGTGAGGCATTGTGTTGACAGGGGCCTTGGAGCATTGTGATGACAAGGGTCATCAAGCATTGTGATGAGAGGGGTCATAGAGCATTGTCATGAGAAAGACCATGGAGCATGGTGATAACAGAGGCCATGGAACATTGTGATGACAAGGCCATGTACCATTGTGATTATATCGGTCATGGAGCATTGTGATGACAAGGGCAGGGAACATTGTGGTGACCGGGGTCATGGAGAATTTTGATGACAACTTTCATGGAACGTTTTGATGACAGGGGTCATGGAGCATTGTGTTGAAAGGGAACATGGAGCAGTGTGATTACAGGGTCCATGGAACATTGTGAATACATAGGCCATGGAACAATGTGATGACAGGGGTCATGTAGAATTGTGATGACAGGGTCATGAAGCATTGTGATTACAGGGGTTATGGGGCACTGTGATGACAGGGGGCATCAAGCATTGTGATGACAAGTGTCATGGAGCATTGTGATGACAGCGGTCACAGAGAATTGGGATGAAAGGTATCATGCAGCATTGTGATGACAACGGTCATGGACCATATTGATGACAGGGGTCATGGAACATTCTGATAACACTGTTCATAAAGCATTTTGATGACAGGGGTCATGGAGCATTGTGTTGATACGGGCATGGAGCATTGTAGTGATAGGATGTCTGGAGCATTGTGATGAAAAGCGGATGGAGCATTTTGACGACAGGGTCCAAGGAGCATTGTGCCGACAATGGCATGGAGCACTGTGATGAAAACGGTACTGGAGCACTGTGAGGAAAGGAGTCATGGATCATTGTGATGACAGGGGTCATGGACCTTTGTGATGACAAGGGTCATGGAGCATTGTGATGACACGGTCAAGGAACATTGCGATGACAAGATTTCAGGAGCATTGTGATGAAAGGGCATGGAGCATTGTGATTAAAGGTGACAAGGAGCATTGTGATGATATGGGCAGAGAACTTTGTGATGACAGGGGTCATGGAGCATTGTGATGAAAAGTGTCATGGAACATTTCGCTGACAGGGATCATGGAGCTTTCTGGTAAGAGAGGCCTAGGAGATTTGTGATGACAGGCATCATGGGGCATTGTGATTACAGCCATCTTGGAACAATGTGATGACAAGTGTCATGGGGCATTTTGATGACATTGGTATGGAAAATTATGATGACAAGTGTTCTGGAACATTTTGATGACAAGGGCAGGGAACACTGTGATGACAGGGCCCATGGAGCATTGTGATGAAAAGGTCAGGGAACATTGTGATGACAGGGGTCATGGAGCATTGTGATGAAAAGTGTCATGGAACATTTCGCTGACAGGGATCATGGAGCTTTCTGGTAAGAGAGGCCTAGGAGATTTGTGATGGCAGGCATCATGGGGCATTGTGATTACAGCCATCTTGGAACAATGTGATGACAAGTGTCATGGGGCATTTTGATGACATTGGTATGGAAAATTATGATGACAAGTGTTCTGGAACATTTTGATGACAAGGGCAGGGAACACTGTGATGACAGGGCCCATGGAGCATTGTGATGAAAAGGGCAGGGAACATTGTGATGACTGGGTTCATGGAGCATTGTGATGAAATGGGCCATGGAGCATTGAGATGACAGGGGTCCTGAGGCATGGTGATGACAGTGGTCATGGAGCATTGTGATGAAAGTGATCATGGAGCAATGTGATAAAAAGGGCCATGGAGCATTGTGATGACAGTTGTATTGGAGCATTGTGATGAAAGTCGTCATGGATCATTGTGATGACATGTGCCCTGGAACACTGTGATGACACAGTTCATCGAGTATTGTGATGACAAGGGTCATAGCGAATTGTGATGACAGGTGTCATGGGGCATTGTGATGACATTGATCATCTAGGAATTGTGATGAAATGTATCATGGAGCACTGTGATGACTGGGTGCATGAAACATTGTTATGAAAGTTGTCCTGGATTATTGTGATGACAGCAGTCATGGAGAATTGTGATGACAGCAATCATGGAGAATTGTGATGACAGGGATTATGCAGCATTGTGTTGACAAGGTTTTGGACTATTGTGATGACAATGGTCGTGGAGCAATGTGATGAAAGTTTTCATGGAACATCGTGAAGAAAAGTGCCTGGGAGCATTGTGACGATAAAGGCCATGGAGCATTGTGATGACAAGTGTCATGGAGCATTGTAAAGAAAGGTTTCATTGTGCACTGTAATGACAAGGGGTATGGAGTATTGTGATGAAACTGGTCCTGGAACATTGTGATAACAAAAGCCATGGAGCATTGTGATGACAGGCATCATGGAGCATTTTGAAGAAAGGGGCCATGGGGAATTGTAATGACAATAGAGAAATGTAATAAAAATTGTCAGCGAGCATAGTGATTAAAGTGGTCATTGAGAATTGTGATGAAAAGCGACATAGAGCATTGTGATGACAAAGGTCATGGAACATTGTGATGAGCAGTGTCATGTAGCATTGTGATGCCACGGTTATGGAACATTGTGTTGAAAAGAATTCTGGAGCATTGTGTAGAAAAAAGCATGGAGCATTGTGAATATAGGGGACATGGAGCATTTTGATGACATAGGCAGGGAACACTGTGATGACAGGTGTTATGGAGCAATGTGATGACAAGTGTCATGGAACATTGTGATGAGAGGTGCCTTGGAGAATTTTGATGACAGGCGTCCTGGGGTATTGAGATGACAGTGGTCATGGAGCATTATGATGAAAGGTGTTATGGAGCACTGTGATTACAGGAGCCATGGAGCATTGTGAATACAAAGGCCATAGAGCATTGTGATGACAATGGTCATGGAGCATTGTGATGACACGGGCATGAAGCATGGTGATGACAGCAGACATGGAGCATTGTGATGACAAGGGCATGGAGCATTGTGATTACAGGAGACATGGAACATTGTGATGATATTGGCAGGGATCATTGTGAGTACTGGGATCATGGAGCATTGTGATGACAAAGGCATGGAGCATTGTGATGACAGGGGTCATTGAGCATTGTGATTACAAAGACCATGAGGCATTGAGATGACAGGGGCCTTGGAGCATTTTGATGATAATGGTCATCAAGCATAGTGATGACAGCAGTCATTGAGCATTGTGATGAGAAAGACCATGGAGCATGGTGATGACAGAGGCTATGGAGCATTGTGGTGACAAGGCCATGTACCATTGGGATTACAAGGGTCATGGAGCATTGTGATGACAAGAGCAGGGAACCTTGTGGTGACCAGGGTCATGGAGCCTTTTGATGACAACTTTCGTGGAACGTTGTGATGACAGGGGTCATGGAGCATTGTGTTGAAAGGGAACATGGAGCAGTGTGATTACAGGGTCCATGAAGCATTGTGAATACATAGGCCATGGAACAATGAGATGACAGGGGTCATGTAGCATTGTGATGACAGGGTCATGGAGCATTGTGATTACAGGTGTTAAGGGACACTGTGATGACAGGGGGCATCAAGCATTGTGATGACAAGTGTCACGGAGCATTGTGATGACAGCGGTCACAGAGAGTTGGGATGAATGGTATCATGCAGCATTGTGATGACAACTCTCATGGATCATTTTGATGACAGGCTTCATGGAATATTCTGATAAAAAGATTCATAAAGCATTTTGATGACATGGGTCATGGAGCATTGTGTTGACAAAGGCATGGAGCATTGTAATGATAGGATATATGGAGAATTGAGATGACAGTGGTCATGGAGCATTGTGATGACATGGGCCATGAAGCATTGTGAAGACAAGATTCATGGAGCATTGTGATGACACGGGCATGAAGCATGGTGATTACAACACACCTGGAGCATTGTGATGACAAGGATATGGAGCATGGCGATGAAACGGACATGGAGCATTATAATGACAAGTGTTCTGGAGACTTGTGATGACAAGAGCATGGAGCATTGTGATTACAGGGGCCATGGAGCTGTGTGATGAGAAAGGCTTGGAGAACTGTGATGACAAGGGCCATGGAGTATTGTGATTACAGGGGTCATGGGGCATTGTGATGAGTGAGGTCTTGGAGCATTTATGTGAAACGGGTCATGGAGCACTGTGATTATAGGGGCCATGGAACATTGCGATAACAAGTGACATGGAGAATAGTGATGACAGGTGTCATACAGCATTGTGATGACAAGTGCTATTTAGCATTTTGATGACAGTGGTCATCAGTCATTGTGTTGACAGGGGTCACGGAACATTGTGATTACAAGGGCAGGGAATCTTGTGGTGACCGGTGTCATGGAACATTTTGATGACAACTTTCATGGAACGTTGTGATGACAGGGGTCATGGAGCATTGTGTTGAATGGGAACATGGAGCAGTGTGATTACAGGGTCCATGGAGCATTGTGAATACATAGGCCAGGGAACAATGTGATGACAGGGGTCGTGTAGCATTGTGTTGACAGGGTCATGGAGCATTGTGATTACAGGGGTTATGGGGCACTGTAATGACGGGGGCATGGAGCATTGTGATGAAAATTGTCCTGGAGCATTGTGATGACAGCGGTCACAAAGAATTTGGATGAAAGGTATCATGCAGCATTGTGATGACAACGGTCATGGATCATTTTGATGACAGGGGTCATGGAACATTCTAATAACAAGGTTCATAAAGCATTTTGATGACAGGGGTCATGGAGCATTGTGTTGACACGGGCATGGAGCATTGTAAGGATATTATATCTGGCGTATTGTGATGAAAAGGGGATGGAGCATTTTGATGACAGTCTCCAAGGAGCATTGTGCTGACAATGGCATGGAGCATTGTGATGAAAGGGGTACTGGAGCACTGTGAGGAAAGGAGTCATGGATCATTGTGTTGACATGGTCAAGGAACATTGCGATGACAAGAATTCTGGAGCATTGTGATGAAAGAGCATGGAGCATTGTGATGAAAGGTGACAAGGAGCATTGTGATGATAATGGCAGAGAACTTTGTGATGATATGGGTCATGGAGCATTGTGGTGAAAAGTGTCATGGAACATTGTACTGACAGGGATCAAGGAGCTTTTTGGTAAGAGAGGCCTTGGAGATTTGTGATGGCAGGGGTCCTGGAACACTGTGATGACACGGTTCATCGAGTATTGTGATGACAAGGGTCATAGCGAATTGTGATGACAGGTGTCACGGGGCATTGTGATGACATTGATCATCTAGGAATTGTGATGAAAGTTATCATGGAGCACTGAGATGACTGGGGGCATGAATCATTGTTATGAAAATTGTCCTGGATTATCGTGATGACAGCAGTCAAGGAGAATTGTGATGACAGGTATTATGCAGCATTGTGTTGACAAGGGTATGGACTATTGTGATGACAATGGTCGTGGAGCAAAGTGATGTAAGTTTTCATCGAACATCGTGATGAAAAGTGCCTGGGAGCATTGTGACGATAAAGGCCATGGAGCATTGTGATGACAAGTGTCATGGAGCATTGTAATGAAAGGTTTCATTGTGCACTGTGATGACAAGGGGGATGGTGTATTGTGATGAAACTGGTCCTGGAGCATTGTGATAAAAAACTCCATGGAGCATTGTGATGACAGGCATCATGGAGCATTGTGAAGAAAGGGGCCATGGGGAATTGTAATGACAATAGAGAAATGTGATGAAAAAGGTCAGCGAGCATAGTGATTAAAGTGGTCATTGAGAATTGTGATGAAAAGCGACATAGAAGATTGTGATGACAAAGGTCAGGAAGAAGTGTGATGACCTGGGTCATGTAGCATTGTGATGACATGGTCATGGAACATTGTGATCACAAGAATTCTGGAGCATTGTGATGACAAGGGCCATGGAGCATTGGGATGCCACGGTCATGGAACACTGTGATGACAAGAATTCTGGAGAATTGTGAGGATAAAGGCATGGATCATTGTGATTATAGGGGACATGGAGCATTGTAATGACATGGGCAGGGAACTCTGTGATGACAGGTGTTATGGAGCAATATAATGAAAAGTGTCATGGAGCATTGTGATGAGAGGGGCCTTGGAGAATTGTGATGATAGGCGTCATGAGGCATTGAGATGACAGTGGTCATGGAGCATTGTGATGAAAGTGGTCATGGATCATTGTGATGACAAGTGTCCTGGGACCCTGTGATGACATGGTTCATGGAGCATTGTGATGACAATGGTCATGGCGAATTGTGATGACAATATCATGGGGCATTGTGATGGCAGTGGTCATCTAGAAATGTGATTAAAGTTATTGTCGAGCACAGTAATGAGAGGGGCCATGGAGCATTGTGATGACAAGTGTCATGGAGCATTGTGATGAAACGGACATGGAGCATTGTGATGAAACAAATCTTGGAGTATCTTGATGAAAGTATTCATGGAGCATTGCGATGAAAAGCACCAAGGAACATTGTGATGACAAGGGTCATCGAGCATTGTGATGACAAGTGTCATGGAGCATTGTAATAAAAGGTTACATTGTACACTGTGATGACAAGGAGGATGGAATATTGTGAGGAAACTTGTCCTGGAGCATTGTGATAAAAAAATCCATGAAACATTGTGATGACAAGAATTCTGGAGCCTTGTGATGACAAGGGCATGGAGCCTTGTGTTTACAGGGGTCATGTAGCAGTGTGATGACACAGGCTTGGAGCACTGTGATGACAAGGGCCATGGAACATTGTGATTAAAGGGGTCATGGGGCATTGTGATGAGTGAGGTCATGGAGCATTGAGATGAAACGGGTCAGGGAGCACTGTGTTTACTGGGGCCATGGAGCATTGTGATGACAAAGGCCATGAAGCATTGTGATGACAGGTGTCATGGAGCATTGAGATGAAACGGGTCATGGACCATTATGATGACAGGTTTCATGGAGAATTGAGCTGACAGTGGCCTTGGGGTATTTGGATGAAAGGCGTACTGGAGCATTGTGAAGAAATGTTTCATGGAGCATTGTGATGACAAGGGCCATGGAGCATCGTGATGACAGGGGTCATGGGGCCTTGTGCTGAAAGCGGTCATGGAGCATTGGGATGAAAAGCACTATGGAGAATTGTGATGACGAGAGCCATGGAGCATTGTGAATAGAAGGGACATGGAGCCTTGTGATGACAAGGGTCCTGGATCCTTGTAAAAACAGGTATCTTTGGCCATTGTGATGACAGGGTCATGGAGCATTTTTATGTAAGTTGCCATGGAGAATTGTGATGAAAGGGATCATGTGTATTTTGTAATGACAAGTGCCATGGAGCATTGTGATGAAACAAATCTTGGAGTATTTTGATGAAAGTTGCCATGCAGCATTGCGATGAAAAGCACCAAGGAAAAATGTGATGACAAGGGCCATCGAGCTTTGTGATGACAAATGTCATGGAGCATTGTGATGAGAGGTGGCATTGGGCATTGTGATGAAAAGGGTCAAGGAGAACTGTAATTACAGGGGCCATGGAGCATTGTGATAACAAGTGACATGGAGAATAGTGATGACAGGCCTCATAGAGCATTGTGATGACAAGTGCCATTTAGCATTTTGATGACAGGGGTCATCAGGCGTTGTGTTGAGAGGGGTCATGGAGCATTGTGATGACAAACACAACGGGGCATTGTGATGACATGGGTCATGGAGCATTGTGATGACAAAGGCCATAGAGCATTGCGATGACAGGGGTCATGGAGCACTGTGATGACATGGGCCATGGAGAATTGTGAAGACAAGATTCATGGAGCATTGTGATGACATGGGCATGAAGCATGCTGATGACAACAGACCTGGAGCATTGTGATGACATTGGCAGCGATCATTGTGATTGCAGGGATCATGGAGCATTGTGATGAAAAGTGTCATGCAATATGGTGCTGACACAGATCATGGAGCCATTTGATAAGAGTGGCCTTGGAGCACAGTGATGAGAAACGTCATGGGGCATTATGGTGACAGTGGTCAAGGAGCATTGTGATGAAAGTGTTCATGGAGCAACGCTATTATCGGGACAATGGAGCATTGAGAATACAAAGGCCATGGAGCATTGAGATAACAGAGTTCATGGAGCATTGTGATGAAAGTGGTCATGGATCACTGTGATGACAAGTGTCCTGGAACCTAGTGATGACACGGTTCATACAGCATTGAGATGACAAGGGCCAAGGAGAATCGTGATGACACGTGTCATGGGGCATTGTGATGAAAGAGGCCATGGAGCATTGAGATGACAGGCGTCATGAGGAATGGTGATGACAGTGGTCATGGAGCATTGTGATGAAAGTGATCATGGAGCAATACGATAACAGGGGCCATGGAGCATTGTGATGAGTGGTGTATTGGAGCATTGTGATGAAAGTCGTCATGGATCATTTTGATGACATGTGCCCTGGAACACTGTGATGACACGGTTCATCGAGTATTGTGATGACAAGGGTCATAGCAAATTGTGATGACAGGTGTCATGGGGCCTTGTGATGACATTGATCATCTAGGAATTGTGATGAAAGGTATCATGGAGCACTGAGATGACTGGGGGAATGAACCATTGTTATGAAAATTGTCCTGGATTATCGTGATGACAGCAGTCAAGGAGAATTGTGATGACAGGGATTATGCAGCATTGTGTTGACAAGGGTATGGACTATTGTGATGACAATGGTCGTGGAGCAAAGTGATGTAAGTTTTCATGGAACATCGTGATGAAAAGTGCCTGGGAGCATTGTGACGATAAAGGCCATTGAGCATTGTGATGACAAGTGTCATGGAGCATTGTAATGAAAGGTTTCATTGTGCACTGTGATGAAAAGGGGGATGGAGTATTGTGATGAAACTGGTCCTGGAGCATTGTGATAACAAATTCATGGAGCATTGTGATGACAGGCATCATGGAGCATTGTGATGACAAGTGTCATGCAATATTGTGCTGACACAGATCATGGAGCATTTTGATGAGAGTGGCCTTGGAAGACAGTGAGGCGAGACGTCATGGGGAATTAGGGTGACAGTGGTCAAGGAGCATTGTGATGAAAGTGTTCATGGAGCAATGCGATTATCAGGACAATGGAACATTGTGAATACAAAGGCCATGGAACATTGAGATAACAGAGTTCATGGAGCATTGTGATGACAAGTGTCCTGGAACCTAGTGATGACACGGTTCATACAGCATTGAGATGTCAAGGGCCAAGGCGAATTGTGATGACACGTGTCATGGGGCCTTGTGATGACATTGGTCATCTTGCATTGTGATGACAGTTGTCATGTAGAATTTTGATTAAAGGTATCATGGAGCACTGTGATGACAAAGGACAAGGAATATTTTGATGACAAGGGTCATTGAGCAATGGGATGACACAGGAAAGGCGTATTATGATCACAAGTGTTCTGGAGCATTGTGATGACAAGGGCATGGAGCATTCTAATTACAAGGGCCATGGAGCATTGTGATGTCAACGGCATGGAGCATTGTGATGACAGGGTTCTTGGAGCATTGTGATGACAATGGTCATCAAGCATTGTGATGACAGGGGTCAAAGAGCATTGTGATGAGAAAAACCATAGAGCATAGTGATGTCAGAGGCCATGGAACATTGTGATGACAAGGCCATGGACCATTGTTATGACAAGGGTCATGGAGCATTGTGATGACAAATGACGTGGAGCATTGTGATGACAAGTGTCATGGGGCATTTTGATGACATTGGCATGGAGCATTATGATGACAAGAGTTGTGGAGCATTTTGATGACAAGCGCATGGAGCATTGTGATGACAGGGCCCATGGAACATTGTGATGAAAAGGACAGGGAACATTGTGATGAATGGGTTCATGGAGCATTGTGATGAAGGTGCCATGGAGCATTGAGATGACAGGCGTCATTAGGAATGGTGATGACATTGGTCATGGAACATTGTGATGAAAGTGATCATGGAGCAATATGATAACAGGGGCCATGGAGCATTGTGATGACAGGTGTATTGGAGCATTGTGATGAAAGTCGTCATGGATCATTGTGATGACATGTGCCGTGGAACACTGTGATGACACGGTTCATCGAGTATTGTGATGACAAGGGTCATAGCAAATTGTGATGACAGGTGTCATGGGGCCTTGTGATGACATTGATCATCTAGGAATTGTGATGAAAGGTATCATGGAGCACTGAGATGACTGGGGGAATGAACCATTGTTATGAAAATTGTCCTGGATTATCGTGATGACAGCAGTCAAGGAGAATTGTGATGACAGGGATTATGCAGCATTGTGTTGACAAGGGTATGGACTATTGTGATGACAATGGTCGTGGAGCAAAGTGATGTAAGTTTTCATGGAACATCGTGATGAAAAGTGCCTGGGAGCATTGTGACGATAAAGGCCATTGAGCATTGTGATGACAAGTGTCATGGAGCATTGTAATGAAAGGTTTCATTGTGCACTGTGATGAAAAGGGGGATGGAGTATTGTGATGAAACTGGTCCTGGAGCATTGTGATAACAAATTCATGGAGCATTGTGATGACAGGCATCATGGAGCATTGTGATGACAAGTGTCATGCAATATTGTGCTGACACAGATCATGGAGCATTTTGATGAGAGTGGCCTTGGAAGACAGTGAGGCGAGACGTCATGGGGAATTAGGGTGACAGTGGTCAAGGAGCATTGTGATGAAAGTGTTCATGGAGCAATGCGATTATCAGGACAATGGAGCATTGTGAATACAAAGGCCATGGAACATTGAGATAACAGAGTTCATGGAGCATTGTGATGACAAGTGTCCTGGAACCTAGTGATGACACGGTTCATACAGCATTGAGATGTCAAGGGCCAAGGCGAATTGAGATGACACGTGTCATGGGGCCTTGTGATGACATTGGTCATCTTGCATTGTGATGACAGTTGTCATGTAGAATTTTGATTAAAGGTATCATGGAGCACTGTGATGACAAAGGACAAGGAATATTTTGATGACAAGGGTCATTGAGCAATGGGATGACACAGGAAAGGCGTATTATGATCACAAGTGTTCTGGAGCATTGTGATGACAAGGGCATGGAGCATTCTAATTACAAGGGCCATGGAGCATTGTGATGTCAACGGCATGGAGCATTGTGATGACAGGGTTCTTGGAGCATTGTGATGACAATGGTCATCAAGCATTGTGATGACAGGGGTCAAAGAGCACTGTGATGAGAAAAACCATAGAGCATAGTGATGTCAGAGGCCATGGAACATTGTGATGACAAGGCAATGGACCATTGTTATGACAAGGGTCATGGAGCATTGTGATGACAAATGACGTGGAGCATTGTGATGACAAGTGTCATGGGGCATTTTGATGACATTGGCATGGAGCATTATGATGACAAGTGTTCTGGAGCATTTTGATGACAAGCGCATGGAGCATTGTGATGACAGGGCCCATGGAACATTGTGATGAAAAGGACAGGGAACATTGTGATGAATGGGTTCATGGAGCATTGTGATGAAGGTGCCATGGAGCATTGAGATGACAGGCGTCATTAGGAATGGTGATGGCATTGGTCATGGATCATTGTGATGAAAGTGATCATGGAGCAATATGATAACAGGGGCCATGGAGCATTGTGATGACAGGTGTATTGGAGCATTGTGATGAAAGTCGTCATGGATCATTGTGATGACATGTGCCCTGGAACACTGTGATGACACGGTTCATCGAGTATTGTGATGACAAGGGTCATAGCAAATTGTGATGACAGGTGTCATGGGGCCTTGTGATGACATTGATCATCTAGGAATTGTGATGAAAGGTATCATGGAGCACTGAGATGACTGGGGGAATGAACCATTGTTATGAAAATTGTCCTGGATTATCGTGATGACAGCAGTCAAGGAGAATTGTGATGACAGGGATTATGCAGCATTGTGTTGACAAGGGTATGGACTATTGTGATGACAATGGTCGTGGAGCAAAGTGATGTAAGTTTTCATGGAACATCGTGATGAAAAGTGCCTGGGAGCATTGTGACGATAAAGGCCATTGAGCATTGTGATGACAAGTGTCATGGAGCATTGTAATGAAAGGTTTCATTGTGCACTGTGATGAAAAGGGGGATGGAGTATTGTGATGAAACTGGTCCTGGAGCATTGTGATAACAAATTCATGGAGCATTGTGATGACAGGCATCATGGAGCATTGTGATGACAAGTGTCATGCAATATTGTGCTGACACAGATCATGGAGCATTTTGATGAGAGTGGCCTTGGAAGACAGTGAGGCGAGACGTCATGGGGAATTAGGGTGACAGTGGTCAAGGAGCATTGTGATGAAAGTGTTCATGGAGCAATGCGATTATCAGGACAATGGAGCATTGTGAATACAAAGGCCATGGAACATTGAGATAACAGAGTTCATGGAGCATTGTGATGACAAGTGTCCTGGAACCTAGTGATGACACGGTTCATACAGCATTGAGATGTCAAGGGCCAAGGCGAATTGTGATGACACGTGTCATGGGGCCTTGTGATGACATTGGTCATCTTGCATTGTGATGACAGTTGTCATGTAGAATTTTGATTAAAGGTATCATGGAGCACTGTGATGACAAAGGACAAGGAATATTTTGATGACAAGGGTCATTGAGCAATGGGATGACACAGGAAAGGCGTATTATGATCACAAGTGTTCTGGAGCATTGTGATGACAAGGGCATGGAGCATTCTAATTACAAGGGCCATGGAGCATTGTGATGTCAATGGCATGGAGCATTGTGATGACAGGGTTCTTGGAGCATTGTGATGACAATGGTCATCAAGCATTGTGATGACAGGGGTCAAAGAGCATTGTGATGAGAAAAACCATAGAGCATAGTGATGTCAGAGGCCATGGAACATTGTGATGACAAGGCCATGGACCATTGTTATGACAAGGGTCATGGAGCATTGTGATGACAAATGACGTGGAGCATTGTGATGACAAGTGTCATGGGGCATTTTGATGACATTGGCATGGAGCATTATGATGAAAAGAGTTCTGGAGCATTTTGATGACAAGCGCATGGAACATTGTGATGACAGGGCCCATGGAACATTGTGATGTAAAGGACAGGGAACTTTGTGATGAATGGGTTCACGGAGCATTGTGATGAAGGTGCCATGGAGCATTGAGATGACAGGCGTCATTAGGAATGGTAATGACATTGGTCATGGATCATTGTGATGAAAGTGATCATGGAGCAATATGATAACAGGGGCCATGGAGCATTGTGATGACAGGTGTATTGGAGCATTGTGATGAAAGTCGTCATGGATCATTGTGATGACATGTGCCCTGGAACACTGTGATGACACGGTTCATCGAGTATTGTGATGACAAGGGTCATAGCAAATTGTGATGACAGGTGTCATGGGGCCTTGTGATGACATTGATCATCTAGGAATTGTGATGAAAGGTATCATGGAGCACTGAGATGACTGGGGGAATGAATCATTGTTATGAAAATTGTCCTGGATTATCGTGATGACAGCAGTCAAGGAGAATTGTGATGACAGGGATTATGCAGCATTGTGTTGACAAGGGTATGGACTATTGTGATGACAATGGTCGTGGAGCAAAGTGATGTAAGTTTTCATGGAACATCGTGATGAAAAGTGCCTGGGAGCATTGTGACGATAAAGGCCATTGAGCATTGTGATGACAAGTGTCATGGAGCATTGTAATGAAAGGTTTCATTGTGCACTGTGATGAAAAGGGGGATGGAGTATTGTGATGAAACTGGTCCTGGAGCATTGTGATAACAAATTCATGGAGCATTGTGATGACAGGCATCATGGAGCATTGTGATGACAAGTGTCATGCAATATTGTGCTGACACAGATCATGGAGCATTTTGATGAGAGTGGCCTTGGAAGACAGTGAGGTGAGACATCATGGGGAATTAGGGTGACAGTGGTCAAGGAGCATTGTGATGAAAGTGTTCATGGAGCAATGCGATTATCAGGACAATGGAACATTGTGAATACAAAGGCCATGGAACATTGAGATAACAGAGTTCATGGAGCATTGTGATGACAAGTGTCCTGGAACCTAGTGATGACACGGTTCATACAGCATTGAGATGTCAAGGGCCAAGGCGAATTGTGATGACACGTGTCATGGGGCCTTGTGATGACATTGGTCATCTTGCATTGTGATGACAGTTGTCATGTAGAATTTTGATTAAAGGTATCATGGAGCACTGTGATGACAAAGGACAAGGAATATTTTGATGACAAGGGTCATTGAGCAATGGGATGACACAGGAAAGGCGTATTATGATCACAAGTGTTCTGGAGCATTGTGATGACAAGGGCATGGAGCATTCTAATTACAAGGGCCATGGAGCATTGTGATGTCAACGGCATGGAGCATTGTGATGACAGGGTTCTTGGAGCATTGTGATGACAATGGTCATCAAGCATTGTGATGACAGGGGTCAAAGAGCATTGTGATGAGAAAAACCATAGAGCATAGTGATGTCAGAGGCCATGGAACATTGTGATGACAAGGCCATGGACCATTGTTATGACAAGGGTCATGGAGCATTGTGATGACAAATGACGTGGAGCATTGTGATGACAAGTGTCATGGGGCATTTTGATGACATTGGCATGGAGCATTATGATGACAAGAGTTCTGGAGCATTTTGATGACAAGCGCATGGAGCATTGTGATGACAGGGCCCATGGAACATTGTGATGAAAAGGACAGGGAACATTGTGATGAATGGGTTCATGGAGCATTGTGATGAAGGTGCCATGGAGCATTGAGATGACAGGCGTCATTAGGAATGGTGATGACATTGGTCATGGAACATTGTGATGAAAGTGATCATGGAGCAATATGATAACAGGGGCCATGGAGCATTGTGATGACAGGTGTATTGGAGCATTGTGATGAAAGTCGTCATGGATCATTGTGATGACATGTGCCCTGGAACACTGTGATGACACGGTTCATCGAGTATTGTGATGACAAGGGTCATAGCAAATTGTGATGACAGGTGTCATGGGGCCTTGTGATGACATTGATCATCTAGGAATTGTGATGAAAGGTATCATGGAGCACTGAGATGACTGGGGGAATGAACCATTGTTATGAAAATTGTCCTGGATTATCGTGATGACAGCAGTCAAGGAGAATTGTGATGACAGGGATTATGCAGCATTGTGTTGACAAGGGTATGGACTATTGTGATGACAATGGTCGTGGAGCAAAGTGATGTAAGTTTTCATGGAACATCGTGATGAAAAGTGCCTGGGAGCATTGTGACGATAAAGGCCATTGAGCATTGTGATGACAAGTGTCATGGAGCATTGTAATGAAAGGTTTCATTGTGCACTGTGATGAAAAGGGGGATGGAGTATTGTGATGAAACTGGTCCTGGAGCATTGTGATAACAAATTCATGGAGCATTGTGATGACAGGCATCATGGAGCATTGTGATGACAAGTGTCATGCAATATTGTGCTGACACAGATCATGGAGCATTTTGATGAGAGTGGCCTTGGAAGACAGTGAGGCGAGACGTCATGGGGAATTAGGGTGACAGTGGTCAAGGAGCATTGTGATGAAAGTGTTCATGGAGCAATGCGATTATCAGGACAATGGAGCATTGTGAATACAAAGGCCATGGAACATTGAGATAACAGAGTTCATGGAGCATTGTGATGACAAGTGTCCTGGAACCTAGTGATGACACGGTTCATACAGCATTGAGATGTCAAGGGCCAAGGCGAATTGTGATGACACGTGTCATGGGGCCTTGTGATGACATTGGTCATCTTGCATTGTGATGACAGTTGTCATGTAGAATTTTGATTAAAGGTATCATGGAGCACTGTGATGACAAAGGACAAGGAATATTTTGATGACAAGGGTCATTGAGCAATGGGATGACACAGGAAAGGCGTATTATGATCACAAGTGTTCTGGAGCATTGTGATGACAAGGGCATGGAGCATTCTAATTACAAGGGCCATGGAGCATTGTGATGTCAATGGCATGGAGCATTGTGATGACAGGGTTCTTGGAGCATTGTGATGACAATGGTCATCAAGCATTGTGATGACAGGGGTCAAAGAGCATTGTGATGAGAAAAACCATAGAGCATAGTGATGTCAGAGGCCATGGAACATTGTGATGACAAGGCCATGGACCATTGTTATGACAAGGGTCATGGAGCATTGTGATGACAAATGACGTGGAGCATTGTGATGACAAGTGTCATGGGGCATTTTGATGACATTGGCATGGAGCATTATGATGAAAAGAGTTCTGGAGCATTTTGATGACAAGCGCATGGAGCATTGTGATGACAGGGCCCATGGAACATTGTGATGTAAAGGACAGGGAACTTTGTGATGAATGGGTTCATGGAGCATTGTGATGAAGGTGCCATGGAGCATTGAGATGACAGGCGTCATTAGGAATGGTGATGACATTGGTCATGGATCATTGTGATGAAAGTGATCATGGAGCAATATGATAACAGGGGCCATGGAGCATTGTGATGACAGGTGTATTGGAGCATTGTGATGAAAGTCGTCATGGATCATTGTGATGACATGTGCCCTGGAACACTGTGATGACACGGTTCATCGAGTATTGTGATGACAAGGGTCATAGCAAATTGTGATGACAGGTGTCATGGGGCCTTGTGATGACATTGATCATCTAGGAATTGTGATGAAAGGTATCATGGAGCACTGAGATGACTGGGGGAATGAATCATTGTTCTGAAAATTGTCCTGGATTATCGTGATGACAGCAGTCAAGGAGAATTGTGATGACAGGGATTATGCAGCATTGTGTTGACAAGGGTATGGACTATTGTGATGACAATGGTCGTGGAGCAAAGTGATGTAAGTTTTCATGGAACATCGTGATGAAAAGTGCCTGGGAGCATTGTGACGATAAAGGCCATTGAGCATTGTGATGACAAGTGTCATGGAGCATTGTAATGAAAGGTTTCATTGTGCACTGTGATGAAAAGGGGGATGGAGTATTGTGATGAAACTGGTCCTGGAGCATTGTGATAACAAATTCATGGAGCATTGTGATGACAGGCATCATGGAGCATTGTGATGACAAGTGTCATGCAATATTGTGCTGACACAGATCATGGAGCATTTTGATGAGAGTGGCCTTGGAAGACAGTGAGGCGAGACGTCATGGGGAATTAGGGTGACAGTGGTCAAGGAGCATTGTGATGAAAGTGTTCATGGAGCAATGCGATTATCAGGACAATGGAACATTGTGAATACAAAGGCCATGGAACATTGAGATAACAGAGTTCATGGAGCATTGTGATGACAAGTGTCCTGGAACCTAGTGATGACACGGTTCATACAGCATTGAGATGTCAAGGGCCAAGGCGAATTGTGATGACACGTGTCATGGGGCCTTGTGATGACATTGGTCATCTTGCATTGTGATGACAGTTGTCATGTAGAATTTTGATTAAAGGTATCATGGAGCACTGTGATGACAAAGGACAAGGAATATTTTGATGACAAGGGTCATTGAGCAATGGGATGACACAGGAAAGGCGTATTATGATCACAAGTGTTCTGGAGCATTGTGATGACAAGGGCATGGAGCATTCTAATTACAAGGGCCATGGAGCATTGTGATGTCAACGGCATGGAGCATTGTGATGACAGGGTTCTTGGAGCATTGTGATGACAATGGTCATCAAGCATTGTGATGACAGGGGTCAAAGAGCATTGTGATGAGAAAAACCATAGAGCATAGTGATGTCAGAGGCCATGGAACATTGTGATGACAAGGCCATGGACCATTGTTATGACAAGGGTCATGGAGCATTGTGATGACAAATGACGTGGAGCATTGTGATGACAAGTGTCATGGGGCATTTTGATGACATTGGCATGGAGCATTATGATGACAAGAGTTCTGGAGCATTTTGATGACAAGCGCATGGAGCATTGTGATGACAGGGCCCATGGAACATTGTGATGAAAAGGACAGGGAACATTGTGATGAATGGGTTCATGGAGCATTGTGATGAAGGTGCCATGGAGCATTGAGATGACAGGCGTCATTAGGAATGGTGATGACATTGGTCATGGAACATTGTGATGAAAGTGATCATGGAGCAATATGATAACAGGGGCCATGGAGCATTGTGATGACAGGTGTATTGGAGCATTGTGAGGAAAGTCGTCATGGATCATTGTGATGACATGTGCCCTGGAACACTGTGATGACACGGTTCATCGAGTATTGTGATGACAAGGGTCATAGCAAATTGTGATGACAGGTGTCATGGGGCCTTGTGATGACATTGATCATCTAGGAATTGTGATGAAAGGTATCATGGAGCACTGAGATGACTGGGGGAATGAACCATTGTTATGAAAATTGTCCTGGATTATCGTGATGACAGCAGTCAAGGAGAATTGTGATGACAGGGATTATGCAGCATTGTGTTGACAAGGGTATGGACTATTGTGATGACAATGGTCGTGGAGCAAAGTGATGTAAGTTTTCATGGAACATCGTGATGAAAAGTGCCTGGGAGCATTGTGACGATAAAGGCCATTGAGCATTGTGATGACAAGTGTCATGGAGCATTGTAATGAAAGGTTTCATTGTGCACTGTGATGAAAAGGGGGATGGAGTATTGTGATGAAACTGGTCCTGGAGCATTGTGATAACAAATTCATGCAGCATTGTGATGACAGGCATCATGGAGCATTGTGATGACAAGTGTCATGCAGTATTGTGCTGACACAGATCATGGAGCATTTTGATGAGAGTGGCCTTGGAAGACAGTGAGGCGAGACGTCATGGGGAATTAGGGTGACAGTGGTCAAGGAGCATTGTGATGAAAGTGTTCATGGAGCAATGCGATTATCAGGACAATGGAGCATTGTGAATACAAAGGCCATGGAACATTGAGATAACAGAGTTCATGGAGCATTGTGATGACAAGTGTCCTGGAACCTAGTGATGACACGGTTCATACAGCATTGAGATGTCAAGGGCCAAGGCGAATTGTGATGACACGTGTCATGGGGCCTTGTGATGACATTGGTCATCTTGCATTGTGATGACAGTTGTCATGTAGAATTTTGATTAAAGGTATCATGGAGCACTGTGATGACAAAGGACAAGGAATATTTTGATGACAAGGGTCATTGAGCAATGGGATGACACAGGAAAGGCGTATTATGATCACAAGTGTTCTGGAGCATTGTGATGACAAGGGCATGGAGCATTCTAATTACAAGGGCCATGGAGCATTGTGATGTCAACGGCATGGAGCATTGTGATGACAGGGTTCTTGGAGCATTGTGATGACAATGGTCATCAAGCATTGTGATGACAGGGGTCAAAGAGCATTGTGATGAGAAAAACCATAGAGCATAGTGATGTCAGAGGCCATGGAACATTGTGATGACAAGGCCATGGACCATTGTTATGACAAGGGTCATGGAGCATTGTGATGACAAATGACGTGGAGCATTGTGATGACAAGTGTCATGGGGCATTTTGATGACATTGGCATGGAGCATTATGATGACAAGAGTTCTGGAGCATTTTGATGACAAGCGCATGGAGCATTGTGATGACAGGGCCCATGGAACATTGTGATGAAAAGGACAGGGAACATTGTGATGAATGGGTTCATGGAGCATTGTGATGAAGGTGCCATGGAGCATTGAGATGACAGGCGTCATTAGGAATGGTGATGGCATTGGTCATGGATCATTGTGATGAAAGTGATCATGGAGCAATATGATAACAGGGGCCATGGAGCATTGTGATGACAGGTGTATTGGAGCATTGTGATGAAAGTCGTCATGGATCATTGTGATGACATGTGCCCTGGAACACTGTGATGACACGGTTCATCGAGTATTATGATGACAAGGGTCATAGCAAATTGTGATGACAGGTGTCATGGGGCCTTGTGATGACATTGATCATCTAGGAATTGTGATGAAAGGTATCATGGAGCACTGAGATGACTGGGGGAATGAACCATTGTTATGAAAATTGTCCTGGATTATCGTGATGACAGCAGTCAAGGAGAATTGTGATGACAGGGATTATGCAGCATTGTGTTGACAAGGGTATGGACTATTGTGATGACAATGGTCGTGGAGCAAAGTGATGTAAGTTTTCATGGAACATCGTGATGAAAAGTGCCTGGGAGCATTGTGACGATAAAGGCCATTGAGCATTGTGATGACAAGTGTCATGGAGCATTGTAATGAAAGGTTTCATTGTGCACTGTGATGAAAAGGGGGATGGAGTATTGTGATGAAACTGGTCCTGGAGCATTGTGATAACAAATTCATGGAGCATTGTGATGACAGGCATCATGGAGCATTGTGATGACAAGTGTCATGCAATATTGTGCTGACACAGATCATGGAGCATTTTGATGAGAGTGGCCTTGGAAGACAGTGAGGCGAGACGTCATGGGGAATTAGGGTGACAGTGGTCAAGGAGCATTGTGATGAAAGTGTTCATGGAGCAATGCGATTATCAGGACAATGGAGCATTGTGAATACAAAGGCCATGGAACATTGAGATAACAGAGTTCATGGAGCATTGTGATGACAAGTGTCCTGGAACCTAGTGATGACACGGTTCATACAGCATTGAGATGTCAAGGGCCAAGGCGAATTGTGATGACACGTGTCATGGGGCCTTGTGATGACATTGGTCATCTTGCATTGTGATGACAGTTGTCATGTAGAATTTTGATTAAAGGTATCATGGAGCACTGTGATGACAAAGGACAAGGAATATTTTGATGACAAGGGTCATTGAGCAATGGGATGACACAGGAAAGGCGTATTATGATCACAAGTGTTCTGGAGCATTGTGATGACAAGGGCATGGAGCATTCTAATTACAAGGGCCATGGAGCATTGTGATGTCAACGGCATGGAGCATTGTGATGACAGGGTTCTTGGAGCATTGTGATGACAATGGTCATCAAGCATTGTGATGACAGGGGTCAAAGAGCATTGTGATGAGAAAAACCATAGAGCATAGTGATGTCAGAGGCCATGGAACATTGTGATGACAAGGCCATGGACCATTGTTATGACAAGGGTCATGGAGCATTGTGATGACAAATGACGTGGAGCATTGTGATGACAAGTGTCATGGGGCATTTTGATGACATTGGCATGGAGCATTATGATGACAAGAGTTCTGGAGCATTTTGATGACAAGCGCATGGAGCATTGTGATGACAGGGCCCATGGAACATTGTGATGAAAAGGACAGGGAACATTGTGATGAATGGGTTCATGGAGCATTGTGATGAAGGTGCCATGGAGCATTGAGATGACAGGCGTCATTAGGAATGGTGATGACATTGGTCATGGATCATTGTGATGAAAGTGATCATGGAGCAATATGATAACAGGGGCCATGGAGCATTGTGATGACAGGTGTATTGGAGCATTGTGATGAAAGTCGTCATGGATCATTGTGATGACATGTGCCCTGGAACACTGTGATGACACGGTTCATCGAGTATTGTGATGACAAGGGTCATAGCAAATTGTGATGACAGGTGTCTTGGGGCCTTGTGATGACATTGATCATCTATGAATTGTGATGAAAGGTATCATGGAGCACTGAGATGACTGGGGGAATGAACCATTGTTATGAAAATTGTCCTGGATTATCGTGATGACAGCAGTCAAGGAGAATTGTGATGACAGGGATTATGCAGCATTGTGTTGACAAGGGTATGGACTATTGTGATGACAATGGTCGTGGAGCAAAGTGATGTACGTTTTCATGGAACATCGTGATGAAAAGTGCCTGGGAGCATTGTGACGATAAAGGCCATTGAGCATTGTGATGACAAGTGTCATGGAGCATTGTAATGAAAGGTTTCATTGTGCACTGTGATGAAAAGGGGGATGGAGTATTGTGATGAAACTGGTCCTGGAGCATTGTGATAACAAATTCATGGAGCATTGTGATGACAGGCATCATGGAGCATTGTGATGACAAGTGTCATGCAATATTGTGCTGACACAGATCATGGAGCATTTTGATGAGAGTGGCCTTGGAAGACAGTGAGGCGAGACGTCATGGGGAATTAGGGTGACAGTGGTCAAGGAGCATTGTGATGAAAGTGTTCATGGAGCAATGCGATTATCAGGACAATGGAGCATTGTGAATACAAAGGCCATGGAACATTGAGATAACAGAGTTCATGGAGCATTGTGATGACAAGTGTCCTGGAACCTAGTGATGACACGGTTCATACAGCATTGAGATGTCAAGGGCCAAGGCGAATTGTGGTGACACGTGTCATGGGGCCTTGTGATGACATTGGTCATCTTGCATTGTGATGACAGTTGTCATGTAGAATTTTGATTAAAGGTATCATGGAGCACTGTGATGACAAAGGACAAGGAATATTTTGATGACAAGGGTCATTGAGCAATGGGATGACACAGGAAAGGTGTATTATGATCACAAGTGTTCTGGAGCATTGTGATGACAAGGGCATGGAGCATTCTAATTACAAGGCCATGGAGCATTGTGATGTCAACGGCATGGAGCATTGTGATGACAGGGTTCTTGGAGCATTGTGATGACAATGGTCATCAAGCATTGTGATGACAGGGGTCAAAGAGCATTGTGATGAGAAAAACCATAGAGCATAGTGATGTCAGAGGCCATGGAACATTGTGATGACAAGGCCATGGACCATTCTTATGACAAGGGTCATGGAGCATTGTGATGACAAATGACGTGGAGCATTGTGATGACAAGTGTCATGGGGCATTTTGATGACATTGGCATGGAGCATTATGATGACAAGAGTTCTGGAGCATTTTGATGACAAGCGAATGGAGCATTGTGATGACAGGGCCCATGGAACATTGTGATGAAAAGGACAGGGAACATTGTGATGAATGGGTTCATGGAGCATTGTGATGAAGGTGCCATGGAGCATTGAGATGACAGGCGTCATTAGGAATGGTGATGACATTGGTCATGGATCATTGTGATGAAAGTGATCATGGAGCAATATGATAACAGGGGCCATGGAGCATTGTGATGACAGGTGTATTGGAGCATTGTGATGAAAGTCGTCATGGATCATTGTGATGACATGTGCCCTGGAACACTGTGATGACACGGTTCATCGAGTATTGTGATGACAAGGGTCATAGCAAATTGTGATGACAGGTGTCATGGGGCCTTGTGATGACATTGATCATCTAGGAATTGTGATGAAAGGTATCATGGAGCACTGAGATGACTGGGGGAATGAACCATTGTTCTGAAAATTGTCCTGGATTATCGTGATGACAGCAGTCAAGGAGAATTGTGATGACAGGGATTATGCAGCATTGTGTTGACAAGGGTATGGACTATTGTGATGACAATGGTCGTGGAGCAAAGTGATGTACGTTTTCATGGAACATCGTGATGAAAAGTGCCTGGGAGCATTGTGACGATAAAGGCCATTGAGCATTGTGATGACAAGTGTCATGGAGCATTGTAATGAAAGGTTTCATTGTGCACTGTGATGAAAAGGGGGATGGAGTATTGTGATGAAACTGGTCCTGGAGCATTGTGATAACAAATTCATGGAGCATTGTGATGACAGGCATCATGGAGCATTGTGATGACAAGTGTCATGCAATATTGTGCTGACACAGATCATGGAGCATTTTGATGAGAGTGGCCTTGGAAGACAGTGAGGCGAGACGTCATGGGGAATTAGGGTGACAGTGTTCAAGGAGCATTGTGATGAAAGTGTTCATGGAGCAATGCGATTATCAGGACAATGGGGCATTGTGAATACAAAGGCCATGGAACATTGAGATAACAGAGTTCATGGAGCATTGTGATGACAAGTGTCCTGGAACCTAGTGATGACACGGTTCATACAGCATTGAGATGTCAAGGGCCAAGGCGAATTGTGATGACACGTGTCATGGGGCCTTGTGATGACATTGGTCATCTTGCATTGTGATGACAGTTGTCATGTAGAATTTTGATTAAAGGTATCATGGAGCACTGTGATGACAAAGGACAAGGAATATTTTGATGACAAGGGTCATTGAGCAATGGGATGACACAGGAAAGGCGTATTATGATCACAAGTGTTCTGGAGCATTGTGATGACAAGGGCATGGAGCATTCTAATTACAAGGGCCATGGAGCATTGTGATGTCAACGGCATGGAGCATTGTGATGACAGGGTTCTTGGAGCATTGTGATGACAATGGTCATCAAGCATTGTGATGACAGGGGTCAAAGAGCATTGTGATGAGAAAAACCATAGAGCATAGTGATGTCAGAGGCCATGGAACATTGTGATGACAAGGCCATGGACCATTGTTATGACAAGGGTCATGGAGCATTGTGATGACAAATGACGTGGAGCATTGTGATGACAAGTGTCATGGGGCATTTTGATGACATTGGCATGGAGCATTATGATGACAAGAGTTCTGGAGCATTTTGATGACAAGCGCATGGAGCATTGTGATGACAGGGCCCATGGAACATTGTGATGAAAAGGACAGGGAACATTGTGATGAATGGGTTCATGGAGCATTGTGATGAAGGTGCCATGGAGCATTGAGATGACAGGCGTCATTAAGAATGGTGATGACATTGGTCATGGATCATTGTGATGAAAGTGATCATGGAGCAATATGATAACAGGGGCCATGGAGCATTGTGATGACAGGTGTATTGGAGCATTGTGATGAAAGTCGTCATGGATCATTGTGATGACATGTGCCCTGGAACACTGTGATGACACGGTTCATCGAGTATTGTGATGACAAGGGTCATAGCAAATTGTGATGACAGGTGTCATGGGGCCTTGTGATGACATTGATCATCTAGGAATTGTGATGAAAGGTATCATGGAGCACTGAGATGACTGGGGGAATGAACCATTGTTATGAAAATTGTCCTGGATTATCGTGATGACAGCAGTCAAGGAGAATTGTGATGACAGGGATTATGCAGCATTGTGTTGACAAGGGTATGGACTATTGTGATGACAATGGTCGTGGAGCAAAGTGATGTACGTTTTCATGGAACATCGTGATGAAAAGTGCCTGGGAGCATTGTGACGATAAAGGCCATTGAGCATTGTGATGACAAGTGTCATGGAGCATTGTAATGAAAGGTTTCATTGTGCACTGTGATGAAAAGGGGGATGGAGTATTGTGATGAAACTGGTCCTGGAGCATTGTGATAACAAATTCATGGAGCATTGTGATGACAGGCATCATGGAGCATTGTGATGACAAGTGTCATGCAATATTGTGCTGACACAGATCATGGAGCATTTTGATGAGAGTGGCCTTGGAAGACAGTGAGGCGAGACGTCATGGGGAATTAGGGTGACAGTGGTCAAGGAGCATTGTGATGAAAGTGTTCATGGAGCAATGCGATTATCAGGACAATGGAGCATTGTGAATACAAAGGCCATGGAACATTGAGATAACAGAGTTCATGGAGCATTGTGATGACAAGTGTCCTGGAACCTAGTGATGACACGGTTCATACAGCATTGAGATGTCAAGGGCCAAGGCGAATTGTGATGACACGTGTCATGGGGCCTTGTGATGACATTGGTCATCTTGCATTGTGATGACAGTTGTCATGTAGAATTTTGATTAAAGGTATCATGGAGCACTGTGATGACAAAGGACAAGGAATATTTTGATGACAAGGGTCATTGAGCAATGGGATGACACAGGAAAGGCGTATTATGATCACAAGTGTTCTGGAGCATTGTGATGACAAGGGCATGGAGCATTCTAATTACAAGGGCCATGGAGCATTGTGATGTCAACGGCATGGAGCATTGTGATGACAGGGTTCTTGGAGCATTGTGATGACAATGGTCATCAAGCATTGTGATGACAGGGGTCAAAGAGCATTGTGATGAGAAAAACCATAGAGCATAGTGATGTCAGAGGCCATGGAACATTGTGATGACAAGGCCATGGACCATTGTTATGACAAGGGTCATGGAGCATTGTGATGACAAATGACGTGGAGCATTGTGATGACAAGTGTCATGGGGCATTTTGATGACATTGGCATGGAGCATTATGATGACAAGAGTTCTGGAGCATTTTGATGACAAGCGCATGGAGCATTGTGATGACAGGGCCCATGGAACATTGTGATGAAAAGGACAGGGAACATTGTGATGAATGGGTTCATGGAGCATTGTGATGAAGGTGCCATGGAGCATTGAGATGACAGGCGTCATTAGGAATGGTGATGACATTGGTCATGGATCATTGTGATGAAAGTGATCATGGAGCAATATGATAACAGGGGCCATGGAGCATTGTGATGACAGGTGTATTGGAGCATTGTGATGAAAGTCGTCATGGATCATTGTGATGACATGTGCCCTGGAACACTGTGATGACACGGTTCATCGAGTATTGTGATGACAAGGGTCATAGCAAATTGTGATGACAGGTGTCTTGGGGCCTTGTGATGACATTGATCATCTAGGAATTGTGATGAAAGGTATCATGGAGCACTGAGATGACTGGGGGAATGAACCATTGTTATGAAAATTGTCCTGGATTATCGTGATGACAGCAGTCAAGGAGAATTGTGATGACAGGGATTATGCAGCATTGTGTTGACAAGGGTATGGACTATTGTGATGACAATGGTCGTGGAGCAAAGTGATGTAAGTTTTCATGGAACATCGTGATGAAAAGTGCCTGGGAGCATTGTGACGATAAAGGCCATTGAGCATTGTGATGACAAGTGTCATGGAGCATTGTAATGAAAGGTTTCATTGTGCACTGTGATGAAAAGGGGGATGGAGTATTGTGATGAAACTGGTCCTGGAGCATTGTGATAACAAATTCATGGAGCATTGTGATGACAGGCATCATGGAGCATTGTGATGACAAGTGTCATGCAATATTGTGCTGACACAGATCATGGAGCATTTTGATGAGAGTGGCCTTGGAAGACAGTGAGGCGAGACGTCATGGGGAATTAGGGTGACAGTGGTCAAGGAGCATTGTGATGAAAGTGTTCATGGAGCAATGCGATTATCAGGACAATGGGGCATTGTGAATACAAAGGCCATGGAACATTGAGATAACAGAGTTCATGGAGCATTGTGATGACAAGTGTCCTGGAACCTAGTGATGACACGGTTCATACAGCATTGAGATGTCAAGGGCCAAGGCGAATTGTGATGACACGTGTCATGGGGCCTTGTGATGACATTGGTCATCTTGCATTGTGATGACAGTTGTCATGTAGAATTTTGATTAAAGGTATCATGGAGCACTGTGATGACAAAGGACAAGGAATATTTTGATGACAAGGGTCATTGAGCAATGGGATGACACAGGAAAGGCGTATTATGATCACAAGTGTTCTGGAGCATTGTGATGACAAGGGCATGGAGCATTCTAATTACAAGGCCATGGAGCATTGTGATGTCAACGGCATGGAGCATTGTGATGACAGGGTTCTTGGAGCATTGTGATGACAATGGTCATCAAGCATTGTGATGACAGGGGTCAAAGAGCATTGTGATGAGAAAAACCATAGAGCATAGTGATGTCAGAGGCCATGGAACATTGTGATGACAAGGCCATGGACCATTCTTATGACAAGGGTCATGGAGCATTGTGATGACAAATGACGTGGAGCATTGTGATGACAAGTGTCATGGGGCATTTTGATGACATTGGCATGGAGCATTATGATGACAAGAGTTCTGGAGGATTTTGATGACAAGCGCATGGAGCATTGTGATGACAGGGCCCATGGAACATTGTGATGAAAAGGACAGGGAACATTGTGATGAATGGGTTCATGGAGCATTGTGATGAAGGTGCCATGGAGCATTGAGATGACAGGCGTCATTAGGAATGGTGATGACATTGGTCATGGATCATTGTGATGAAAGTGATCATGGAGCAATATGATAACAGGGGCCATGGAGCATTGTGATGACAGGTGTATTGGAGCATTGTGATGAAAGTCGTCATGGATCATTGTGATGACATGTGCCCTGGAACACTGTGATGACACGGTTCATCGAGTATTGTGATGACAAGGGTCATAGCAAATTGTGATGACAGGTGTCATGGGGCCTTGTGATGACATTGATCATCTAGGAATTGTGATGAAAGGTATCATGGGGCACTGAGATGACTGGGGGAATGAACCATTGTTCTGAAAATTGTCCTGGATTATCGTGATGACAGCAGTCAAGGAGAATTGTGATGACAGGGATTATGC
Organism: Balaenoptera physalus; assembly: GCF_965194825.1. Classification (NCBI taxonomy): domain Eukaryota; kingdom Metazoa; phylum Chordata; class Mammalia; order Artiodactyla; family Balaenopteridae; genus Balaenoptera; species Balaenoptera physalus. The sequence goes on from NC_138900.1 coordinate 25,938,579, forward strand.
AGCATTGTGTTGACAAGGGTATGGACTATTGTGATGACAATGGTCGTGGAGCAAAGTGATGTACGTTTTCATGGAACATCGTGATGAAAAGTGCCTGGGAGCATTGTGACGATAAAGGCCATTGAGCATTGTGATGACAAGTGTCATGGAGCATTGTAATGAAAGGTTTCATTGTGCACTGTGATGAAAAGGGGGATGGAGTATTGTGATGAAACTGGTCCTGGAGCATTGTGATAACAAATTCATGGAGCATTGTGATGACAGGCATCATGGAGCATTGTGATGACAAGTGTCATGCAATATTGTGCTGACACAGATCATGGAGCATTTTGATGAGAGTGGCCTTGGAAGACAGTGAGGCGAGACGTCATGGGGAATTAGGGTGACAGTGTTCAAGGAGCATTGTGATGAAAGTGTTCATGGAGCAATGCGATTATCAGGACAATGGAGCATTGTGAATACAAAGGCCATGGAACATTGAGATAACAGAGTTCATGGAGCATTGTGATGACAAGTGTCCTGGAACCTAGTGATGACACGGTTCATACAGCATTGAGATGTCAAGGGCCAAGGCGAATTGTGATGACACGTGTCATGGGGCCTTGTGATGACATTGGTCATCTTGCATTGTGATGACAGTTGTCATGTAGAATTTTGATTAAAGGTATCATGGAGCACTGTGATGACAAAGGACAAGGAATATTTTGATGACAAGGGTCATTGAGCAATGGGATGACACAGGAAAGGCGTATTATGATCACAAGTGTTCTGGAGCATTGTGATGACAAGGGCATGGAGCATTCTAATTACAAGGGCCATGGAGCATTGTGATGTCAACGGCATGGAGCATTGTGATGACAGGGTTCTTGGAGCATTGTGATGACAATGGTCATCAAGCATTGTGATGACAGGGGTCAAAGAGCATTGTGATGAGAAAAACCATAGAGCATAGTGATGTCAGAGGCCATGGAACATTGTGATGACAAGGCCATGGACCATTGTTATGACAAGGGTCATGGAGCATTGTGATGACAAATGACGTGGAGCATTGTGATGACAAGTGTCATGGGGCATTTTGATGACATTGGCATGGAGCATTATGATGACAAGAGTTCTGGAGGATTTTGATGACAAGCGCATGGAGCATTGTGATGACAGGGCCCATGGAACATTGTGATGAAAAGGACAGGGAACATTGTGATGAATGGGTTCATGGAGCATTGTGATGAAGGTGCCATGGAGCATTGAGATGACAGGCGTCATTAGGAATGGTGATGACATTGGTCATGGATCATTGTGATGAAAGTGATCATGGAGCAATATGATAACAGGGGCCATGGAGCATTGTGATGACAGGTGTATTGGAGCATTGTGATGAAAGTCGTCATGGATCATTGTGATGACATGTGCCCTGGAACACTGTGATGACACGGTTCATCGAGTATTGTGATGACAAGGGTCATAGCAAATTGTGATGACAGGTGTCATGGGGCCTTGTGATGACATTGATCATCTAGGAATTGTGATGAAAGGTATCATGGGGCACTGAGATGACTGGGGGAATGAACCATTGTTCTGAAAATTGTCCTGGATTATCGTGATGACAGCAGTCAAGGAGAATTGTGATGACAGGGATTATGCAGCATTGTGTTGACAAGGGTATGGACTATTGTGATGACAATGGTCGTGGAGCAAAGTGATGTACGTTTTCATGGAACATCGTGATGAAAAGTGCCTGGGAGCATTGTGACGATAAAGGCCATTGAGCATTGTGATGACAAGTGTCATGGAGCATTGTAATGAAAGGTTTCATTGTGCACTGTGATGAAAAGGGGGATGGAGTATTGTGATGAAACTGGTCCTGGAGCATTGTGATAACAAATTCATGGAGCATTGTGATGACAGGCATCATGGAGCATTGTGATGACAAGTGTCATGCAATATTGTGCTGACACAGATCATGGAGCATTTTGATGAGAGTGGCCTTGGAAGACAGTGAGGCGAGACGTCATGGGGAATTAGGGTGACAGTGGTCAAGGAGCATTGTGATGAAAGTGTTCATGGAGCAATGCGATTATCAGGACAATGGAGCATTGTGAATACAAAGGCCATGGAACATTGAGATAACAGAGTTCATGGAGCATTGTGATGACAAGTGTCCTGGAACCTAGTGATGACACGGTTCATACAGCATTGAGATGTCAAGGGCCAAGGCGAATTGTGATGACACGTGTCATGGGGCCTTGTGATGACATTGGTCATCTTGCATTGTGATGACAGTTGTCATGTAGAATTTTGATTAAAGGTATCATGGAGCACTGTGATGACAAAGGACAAGGAATATTTTGATGACAAGGGTCATTGAGCAATGGGATGACACAGGAAAGGCGTATTATGATCATAAGTGTTCTGGAGCATTGTGATGACAAGGGCATGGAGCATTCTAATTACAAGGCCATGGAGCATTGTGATGTCAACGGCATGGAGCATTGTGATGACAGGGTTCTTGGAGCATTGTGATGACAATGGTCATCAAGCATTGTGATGACAGGGGTCAAAGAGCATTGTGATGAGAAAAACCATAGAGCATAGTGATGTCAGAGGCCATGGAACATTGTGATGACAAGGCCATGGACCATTGTTATGACAAGGGTCATGGAGCATTGTGATGACAAATGACGTGGAGCATTGTGATGACAAGTGTCATGGGGCATTTTGATGACATTGGCATGGAGCATTATGATGACAAGAGTTCTGGAGCATTTTGATGACAAGCGCATGGAGCATTGTGATGACAGGGCCCATGGAACATTGTGATGAAAAGGACAGGGAACATTGTGATGAATGGGTTCATGGAGCATTGTGATGAAGGTGCCATGGAGCATTGAGATGACAGGCGTCATTAGGAATGGTGATGACATTGGTCATGGATCATTGTGATGAAAGTGATCATGGAGCAATATGATAACAGGGGCCATGGAGCATTGTGATGACAGGTGTATTGGAGCATTGTGATGAAAGTCGTCATGGATCATTGTGATGACATGTGCCCTGGAACACTGTGATGACACGGTTCATCGAGTATTGTGATGACAAGGGTCATAGCAAATTGTGATGACAGGTGTCTTGGGGCCTTGTGATGACATTGATCATCTAGGAATTGTGATGAAAGGTATCATGGAGCACTGAGATGACTGGGGGAATGAACCATTGTTATGAAAATTGTCCTGGATTATCGTGATGACAGCAGTCAAGGAGAATTGTGATGACAGGGATTATGCAGCATTGTGTTGACAAGGGTATGGACTATTGTGATGACAATGGTCGTGGAGCAAAGTGATGTAAGTTTTCATGGAACATCGTGATGAAAAGTGCCTGGGAGCATTGTGACGATAAAGGCCATTGAGCATTGTGATGACAAGTGTCATGGAGCATTGTAATGAAAGGTTTCATTGTGCACTGTGATGAAAAGGGGGATGGAGTATTGTGATGAAACTGGTCCTGGAGCATTGTGATAACAAATTCATGGAGCATTGTGATGACAGGCATCATGGAGCATTGTGATGACAAGTGTCATGCAATATTGTGCTGACACAGATCATGGAGCATTTTGATGAGAGTGGCCTTGGAAGACAGTGAGGCGAGACGTCATGGGGAATTAGGGTGACAGTGGTCAAGGAGCATTGTGATGAAAGTGTTCATGGAGCAATGCGATTATCAGGACAATGGGGCATTGTGAATACAAAGGCCATGGAACATTGAGATAACAGAGTTCATGGAGCATTGTGATGACAAGTGTCCTGGAACCTAGTGATGACACGGTTCATACAGCATTGAGATGTCAAGGGCCAAGGCGAATTGTGATGACACGTGTCATGGGGCCTTGTGATGACATTGGTCATCTTGCATTGTGATGACAGTTGTCATGTAGAATTTTGATTAAAGGTATCATGGAGCACTGTGATGACAAAGGACAAGGAATATTTTGATGACAAGGGTCATTGAGCAATGGGATGACACAGGAAAGGCGTATTATGATCACAAGTGTTCTGGAGCATTGTGATGACAAGGGCATGGAGCATTCTAATTACAAGGCCATGGAGCATTGTGATGTCAACGGCATGGAGCATTGTGATGACAGGGTTCTTGGAGCATTGTGATGACAATGGTCATCAAGCATTGTGATGACAGGGGTCAAAGAGCATTGTGATGAGAAAAACCATAGAGCATAGTGATGTCAGAGGCCATGGAACATTGTGATGACAAGGCCATGGACCATTCTTATGACAAGGGTCATGGAGCATTGTGATGACAAATGACGTGGAGCATTGTGATGACAAGTGTCATGGGGCATTTTGATGACATTGGCATGGAGCATTATGATGACAAGAGTTCTGGAGGATTTTGATGACAAGCGCATGGAGCATTGTGATGACAGGGCCCATGGAACATTGTGATGAAAAGGACAGGGAACATTGTGATGAATGGGTTCATGGAGCATTGTGATGAAGGTGCCATGGAGCATTGAGATGACAGGCGTCATTAGGAATGGTGATGACATTGGTCATGGATCATTGTGATGAAAGTGATCATGGAGCAATATGATAACAGGGGCCATGGAGCATTGTGATGACAGGTGTATTGGAGCATTGTGATGAAAGTCGTCATGGATCATTGTGATGACATGTGCCCTGGAACACTGTGATGACACGGTTCATCGAGTATTGTGATGACAAGGGTCATAGCAAATTGTGATGACAGGTGTCATGGGGCCTTGTGATGACATTGATCATCTAGGAATTGTGATGAAAGGTATCATGGGGCACTGAGATGACTGGGGGAATGAACCATTGTTCTGAAAATTGTCCTGGATTATCGTGATGACAGCAGTCAAGGAGAATTGTGATGACAGGGATTATGCAGCATTGTGTTGACAAGGGTATGGACTATTGTGATGACAATGGTCGTGGAGCAAAGTGATGTACGTTTTCATGGAACATCGTGATGAAAAGTGCCTGGGAGCATTGTGACGATAAAGGCCATTGAGCATTGTGATGACAAGTGTCATGGAGCATTGTAATGAAAGGTTTCATTGTGCACTGTGATGAAAAGGGGGATGGAGTATTGTGATGAAACTGGTCCTGGAGCATTGTGATAACAAATTCATGGAGCATTGTGATGACAGGCATCATGGAGCATTGTGATGACAAGTGTCATGCAATATTGTGCTGACACAGATCATGGAGCATTTTGATGAGAGTGGCCTTGAAAGACAGTGAGGCGAGACGTCATGGGGAATTAGGGTGACAGTGTTCAAGGAGCATTGTGATGAAAGTGTTCATGGAGCAATGCGATTATCAGGACAATGGAGCATTGTGAATACAAAGGCCATGGAACATTGAGATAACAGAGTTCATGGAGCATTGTGATGACAAGTGTCCTGGAACCTAGTGATGACACGGTTCATACAGCATTGAGATGTCAAGGGCCAAGGCGAATTGTGATGACACGTGTCATGGGGCCTTGTGATGACATTGGTCATCTTGCATTGTGATGACAGTTGTCATGTAGAATTTTGATTAAAGGTATCATGGAGCACTGTGATGACAAAGGACAAGGAATATTTTGATGACAAGGGTCATTGAGCAATGGGATGACACAGGAAAGGCGTATTATGATCACAAGTGTTCTGGAGCATTGTGATGACAAGGGCATGGAGCATTCTAATTACAAGGGCCATGGAGCATTGTGATGTCAACGGCATGGAGCATTGTGATGACAGGGTTCTTGGAGCATTGTGATGACAATGGTCATCAAGCATTGTGATGACAGGGGTCAAAGAGCATTGTGATGAGAAAAACCATAGAGCATAGTGATGTCAGAGGCCATGGAACATTGTGATGACAAGGCCATGGACCATTGTTATGACAAGGGTCATGGAGCATTGTGATGACAAATGACGTGGAGCATTGTGATGACAAGTGTCATGGGGCATTTTGATGACATTGGCATGGAGCATTATGATGACAAGAGTTCTGGAGCATTTTGATGACAAGCGCATGGAGCATTGTGATGACAGGGCCCATGGAACATTGTGATGAAAAGGACAGGGAACATTGTGATGAATGGGTTCATGGAGCATTGTGATGAAGGTGCCATGGAGCATTGAGATGACAGGCGTCATTAAGAATGGTGATGACATTGGTCATGGATCATTGTGATGAAAGTGATCATGGAGCAATATGATAACAGGGGCCATGGAGCATTGTGATGACAGGTGTATTGGAGCATTGTGATGAAAGTCGTCATGGATCATTGTGATGACATGTGCCCTGGAACACTGTGATGACACGGTTCATCGAGTATTGTGATGACAAGGGTCATAGCAAATTGTGATGACAGGTGTCATGGGGCCTTGTGATGACATTGATCATCTAGGAATTGTGATGAAAGGTATCATGGAGCACTGAGATGACTGGGGGAATGAACCATTGTTATGAAAATTGTCCTGGATTATCGTGATGACAGCAGTCAAGGAGAATTGTGATGACAGGGATTATGCAGCATTGTGTTGACAAGGGTATGGACTATTGTGATGACAATGGTCGTGGAGCAAAGTGATGTACGTTTTCATGGAACATCGTGATGAAAAGTGCCTGGGAGCATTGTGACGATAAAGGCCATTGAGCATTGTGATGACAAGTGTCATGGAGCATTGTAATGAAAGGTTTCATTGTGCACTGTGATGAAAAGGGGGATGGAGTATTGTGATGAAACTGGTCCTGGAGCATTGTGATAACAAATTCATGGAGCATTGTGATGACAGGCATCATGGAGCATTGTGATGACAAGTGTCATGCAATATTGTGCTGACACAGATCATGGAGCATTTTGATGAGAGTGGCCTTGGAAGACAGTGAGGCGAGACGTCATGGGGAATTAGGGTGACAGTGGTCAAGGAGCATTGTGATGAAAGTGTTCATGGAGCAATGCGATTATCAGGACAATGGAGCATTGTGAATACAAAGGCCATGGAACATTGAGATAACAGAGTTCATGGAGCATTGTGATGACAAGTGTCCTGGAACCTAGTGATGACACGGTTCATACAGCATTGAGATGTCAAGGGCCAAGGCGAATTGTGATGACACGTGTCATGGGGCCTTGTGATGACATTGGTCATCTTGCATTGTGATGACAGTTGTCATGTAGAATTTTGATTAAAGGTATCATGGAGCACTGTGATGACAAAGGACAAGGAATATTTTGATGACAAGGGTCATTGAGCAATGGGATGACACAGGAAAGGCGTATTATGATCACAAGTGTTCTGGAGCATTGTGATGACAAGGGCATGGAGCATTCTAATTACAAGGCCATGGAGCATTGTGATGTCAACGGCATGGAGCATTGTGATGACAGGGTTCTTGGAGCATTGTGATGACAATGGTCATCAAGAATTGTGATGACAGGGGTCAAAGAGCATTGTGATGAGAAAAACCATAGAGCATAGTGATGTCAGAGGCCATGGAACATTGTGATGACAAGGCCATGGACCATTCTTATGACAAGGGTCATGGAGCATTGTGATGACAAATGACGTGGAGCATTGTGATGACAAGTGTCATGGGGCATTTTGATGACATTGGCATGGAGCATTATGATGACAAGAGTTCTGGAGGATTTTGATGACAAGCGCATGGAGCATTGTGATGACAGGGCCCATGGAACATTGTGATGAAAAGGACAGGGAACATTGTGATGAATGGGTTCATGGAGCATTGTGATGAAGGTGCCATGGAGCATTGAGATGACAGGCGTCATTAGGAATGGTGATGACATTGGTCATGGATCATTGTGATGAAAGTGATCATGGAGCAATATGATAACAGGGGCCATGGAGCATTGTGATGACAGGTGTATTGGAGCATTGTGATGAAAGTCGTCATGGATCATTGTGATGACATGTGCCCTGGAACACTGTGATGACACGGTTCATCGAGTATTGTGATGACAAGGGTCATAGCAAATTGTGATGACAGGTGTCATGGGGCCTTGTGATGACATTGATCATCTAGGAATTGTGATGAAAGGTATCATGGGGCACTGAGATGACTGGGGGAATGAACCATTGTTCTGAAAATTGTCCTGGATTATCGTGATGACAGCAGTCAAGGAGAATTGTGATGACAGGGATTATGCAGCATTGTGTTGACAAGGGTATGGACTATTGTGATGACAATGGTCGTGGAGCAAAGTGATGTACGTTTTCATGGAACATCGTGATGAAAAGTGCCTGGGAGCATTGTGACGATAAAGGCCATTGAGCATTGTGATGACAAGTGTCATGGAGCATTGTAATGAAAGGTTTCATTGTGCACTGTGATGAAAAGGGGGATGGAGTATTGTGATGAAACTGGTCCTGGAGCATTGTGATAACAAATTCATGGAGCATTGTGATGACAGGCATCATGGAGCATTGTGATGACAAGTGTCATGCAATATTGTGCTGACACAGATCATGGAGCATTTTGATGAGAGTGGCCTTGGAAGACAGTGAGGCGAGACGTCATGGGGAATTAGGGTGACAGTGGTCAAGGAGCATTGTGATGAAATTGTTCATGGAGCAATGCGATTATCAGGACAATGGAGCATTGTGAATACAAAGGCCATGGAACATTGAGATAACAGAGTTCATGGAGCATTGTGATGACAAGTGTCCTGGAACCTAGTGATGACACGGTTCATACAGCATTGAGATGTCAAGGGCCAAGGCGAATTGTGATGACACGTGTCATGGGGCCTTGTGATGACATTGGTCATCTTGCATTGTGATGACAGTTGTCATGTAGAATTTTGATTAAAGGTATCATGGAGCACTGTGATGACAAAGGACAAGGAATATTTTGATGACAAGGGTCATTGAGCAATGGGATGACACAGGAAAGGCGTATTATGATCACAAGTGTTCTGGAGCATTGTGATGACAAGGGCATGGAGCATTCTAATTACAAGGGCCATGGAGCATTGTGATGTCAACGGCATGGAGCATTGTGATGACAGGGTTCTTGGAGCATTGTGATGACAATGGTCATCAAGCATTGTGATGACAGGGGTCAAAGAGCATTGTGATGAGAAAAACCATAGAGCATAGTGATGTCAGAGGCCATGGAACATTGTGATGACAAGGCCATGGACCATTGTTATGACAAGGGTCATGGAGCATTGTGATGACAAATGACGTGGAGCATTGTGATGACAAGTGTCATGGGGCATTTTGATGACATTGGCATGGAGCATTATGATGACAAGAGTTCTGGAGCATTTTGATGACAAGCGCATGGAGCATTGTGATGACAGGGCCCATGGAACATTGTGATGAAAAGGACAGGGAACATTGTGATGAATGGGTTCATGGAGCATTGTGATGAAGGTGCCATGGAGCATTGAGATGACAGGCGTCATTAGGAATGGTGATGACATTGGTCATGGATCATTGTGATGAAAGTGATCATGGAGCAATATGATAACAGGGGCCATGGAGCATTGTGATGACAGGTGTATTGGAGCATTGTGATGAAAGTCGTCATGGATCATTGTGATGACATGTGCCCTGGAACACTGTGATGACACGGTTCATCGAGTATTGTGATGACAAGGGTCATAGCAAATTGTGATGACAGGTGTCTTGGGGCCTTGTGATGACATTGATCATCTAGGAATTGTGATGAAAGGTATCATGGAGCACTGAGATGACTGGGGGAATGAACCATTGTTATGAAAATTGTCCTGGATTATCGTGATGACAGCAGTCAAGGAGAATTGTGATGACAGGGATTATGCAGCATTGTGTTGACAAGGGTATGGACTATTGTGATGACAATGGTCGTGGAGCAAAGTGATGTACGTTTTCATGGAACATCGTGATGAAAAGTGCCTGGGAGCATTGTGACGATAAAGGCCATTGAGCATTGTGATGACAAGTGTCATGGAGCATTGTAATGAAAGGTTTCATTGTGCACTGTGATGAAAAGGGGGATGGAGTATTGTGATGAAACTGGTCCTGGAGCATTGTGATAACAAATTCATGGAGCATTGTGATGACAGGCATCATGGAGCATTGTGATGACAAGTGTCATGCAATATTGTGCTGACACAGATCATGGAGCATTTTGATGAGAGTGGCCTTGGAAGACAGTGAGGCGAGACGTCATGGGGAATTAGGGTGACAGTGTTCAAGGAGCATTGTGATGAAAGTGTTCATGGAGCAATGCGATTATCAGGACAATGGAGCATTGTGAATACAAAGGCCATGGAACATTGAGATAACAGAGTTCATGGAGCATTGTGATGACAAGTGTCCTGGAACCTAGTGATGACACGGTTCATACAGCATTGAGATGTCAAGGGCCAAGGCGAATTGTGATGACACGTGTCATGGGGCCTTGTGATGACATTGGTCATCTTGCATTGTGATGACAGTTGTCATGTAGAATTTTGATTAAAGGTATCATGGAGCACTGTGATGACAAAGGACAAGGAATATTTTGATGACAAGGGTCATTGAGCAATGGGATGACACAGGAAAGGCGTATTATGATCACAAGTGTTCTGGAGCATTGTGATGACAAGGGCATGGAGCATTCTAATTACAAGGGCCATGGAGCATTGTGATGTCAACGGCATGGAGCATTGTGATGACAGGGTTCTTGGAGCATTGTGATGACAATGGTCATCAAGCATTGTGATGACAGGGGTCAAAGAGCATTGTGATGAGAAAAACCATAGAGCATAGTGATGTCAGAGGCCATGGAACATTGTGATGACAAGGCCATGGACCATTGTTATGACAAGGGTCATGGAGCATTGTGATGACAAATGACGTGGAGCATTGTGATGACAAGTGTCATGGGGCATTTTGATGACATTGGCATGGAGCATTATGATGACAAGAGTTCTGGAGCATTTTGATGACAAGCGCATGGAGCATTGTGATGACAGGGCCCATGGAACATTGTGATGAAAAGGACAGGGAACATTGTGATGAATGGGTTCATGGAGCATTGTGATGAAGGTGCCATGGAGCATTGAGATGACAGGCGTCATTAGGAATGGTGATGACATTGGTCATGGATCATTGTGATGAAAGTGATCATGGAGCAATATGATAACAGGGGCCATGGAGCATTGTGATGACAGGTGTATTGGAGCATTGTGATGAAAGTCGTCATGGATCATTGTGATGACATGTGCCCTGGAACACTGTGATGACACGGTTCATCGAGTATTGTGATGACAAGGGTCATAGCAAATTGTGATGACAGGTGTCTTGGGGCCTTGTGATGACATTGATCATCTAGGAATTGTGATGAAAGGTATCATGGAGCACTGAGATGACTGGGGGAATGAACCATTGTTCTGAAAATTGTCCTGGATTATCGTGATGACAGCAGTCAAGGAGAATTGTGATGACAGGGATTATGCAGCATTGTGTTGACAAGGGTATGGACTATTGTGATGACAATGGTCGTGGAGCAAAGTGATGTACGTTTTCATGGAACATCGTGATGAAAAGTGCCTGGGAGCATTGTGACGATAAAGGCCATTGAGCATTGTGATGACAAGTGTCATGGAGCATTGTAATGAAAGGTTTCATTGTGCACTGTGATGAAAAGGGGGATGGAGTATTGTGATGAAACTGGTCCTGGAGCATTGTGATAACAAATTCATGGAGCATTGTGATGACAGGCATCATGGAGCATTGTGATGACAAGTGTCATGCAATATTGTGCTGACACAGATCATGGAGCATTTTGATGAGAGTGGCCTTGGAAGACAGTGAGGCGAGACGTCATGGGGAATTAGGGTGACAGTGGTCAAGGAGCATTGTGATGAAAGTGTTCATGGAGCAATGCGATTATCAGGACAATGGAGCATTGTGAATACAAAGGCCATGGAACATTGAGATAACAGAGTTCATGGAGCATTGTGATGACAAGTGTCCTGGAACCTAGTGATGACACGGTTCATACAGCATTGAGATGTCAAGGGCCAAGGCGAATTGTGATGACACGTGTCATGGGGCCTTGTGATGACATTGGTCATCTTGCATTGTGATGACAGTTGTCATGTAGAATTTTGATTAAAGGTATCATGGAGCACTGTGATGACAAAGGACAAGGAATATTTTGATGACAAGGGTCATTGAGCAATGGGATGACACAGGAAAGGCGTATTATGATCACAAGTGTTCTGGAGCATTGTGATGACAAGGGCATGGAGCATTCTAATTACAAGGCCATGGAGCATTGTGATGTCAACGGCATGGAGCATTGTGATGACAGGGTTCTTGGAGCATTGTGATGACAATGGTCATCAAGCATTGTGATGACAGGGGTCAAAGAGCATTGTGATGAGAAAAACCATAGAGCATAGTGATGTCAGAGGCCATGGAACATTGTGATGACAAGGCCATGGACCATTCTTATGACAAGGGTCATGGAGCATTGTGATGACAAATGACGTGGAGCATTGTGATGACAAGTGTCATGGGGCATTTTGATGACATTGGCATGGAGCATTATGATGACAAGAGTTCTGGAGGATTTTGATGACAAGCGCATGGAGCATTGTGATGACAGGGCCCATGGAACATTGTGATGAAAAGGACAGGGAACATTGTGATGAATGGGTTCATGGAGCATTGTGATGAAGGTGCCATGGAGCATTGAGATGACAGGCGTCATTAGGAATGGTGATGACATTGGTCATGGATCATTGTGATGAAAGTGATCATGGAGCAATATGATAACAGGGGCCATGGAGCATTGTGATGACAGGTGTATTGGAGCATTGTGATGAAAGTCGTCATGGATCATTGTGATGACATGTGCCCTGGAACACTGTGATGACACGGTTCATCGAGTATTGTGATGACAAGGGTCATAGCAAATTGTGATGACAGGTGTCATGGGGCCTTGTGATGACATTGATCATCTAGGAATTGTGATGAAAGGTATCATGGGGCACTGAGATGACTGGGGGAATGAACCATTGTTCTGAAAATTGTCCTGGATTATCGTGATGACAGCAGTCAAGGAGAATTGTGATGACAGGGATTATGCAGCATTGTGTTGACAAGGGTATGGACTATTGTGATGACAATGGTCGTGGAGCAAAGTGATGTACGTTTTCATGGAACATCGTGATGAAAAGTGCCTGGGAGCATTGTGACGATAAAGGCCATTGAGCATTGTGATGACAAGTGTCATGGAGCATTGTAATGAAAGGTTTCATTGTGCACTGTGATGAAAAGGGGGATGGAGTATTGTGATGAAACTGGTCCTGGAGCATTGTGATAACAAATTCATGGAGCATTGTGATGACAGGCATCATGGAGCATTGTGATGACAAGTGTCATGCAATATTGTGCTGACACAGATCATGGAGCATTTTGATGAGAGTGGCCTTGGAAGACAGTGAGGCGAGACGTCATGGGGAATTAGGGTGACAGTGTTCAAGGAGCATTGTGATGAAAGTGTTCATGGAGCAATGCGATTATCAGGACAATGGAGCATTGTGAATACAAAGGCCATGGAACATTGAGATAACAGAGTTCATGGAGCATTGTGATGACAAGTGTCCTGGAACCTAGTGATGACACGGTTCATACAGCATTGAGATGTCAAGGGCCAAGGCGAATTGTGATGACACGTGTCATGGGGCCTTGTGATGACATTGGTCATCTTGCATTGTGATGACAGTTGTCATGTAGAATTTTGATTAAAGGTATCATGGAGCACTGTGATGACAAAGGACAAGGAATATTTTGATGACAAGGGTCATTGAGCAATGGGATGACACAGGAAAGGCGTATTATGATCACAAGTGTTCTGGAGCATTGTGATGACAAGGGCATGGAGCATTCTACTTACAAGGGCCATGGAGCATTGTGATGTCAACGGCATGGAGCATTGTGATGACAGGGTTCTTGGAGCATTGTGATGACAATGGTCATCAAGCATTGTGATGACAGGGGTCAAAGAGCATTGTGATGAGAAAAACCATAGAGCATAGTGATGTCAGAGGCCATGGAACATTGTGATGACAAGGCCATGGACCATTGTTATGACAAGGGTCATGGAGCATTGTGATGACAAATGACGTGGAGCATTGTGATGACAAGTGTCATGGGGCATTTTGATGACATTGGCATGGAGCATTATGATGACAAGAGTTCTGGAGCATTTTGATGACAAGCGCATGGAGCATTGTGATGACAGGGCCCATGGAACATTGTGATGAAAAGGACAGGGAACATTGTGATGAATGGGTTCATGGAGCATTGTGATGAAGGTGCCATGGAGCATTGAGATGACAGGCGTCATTAGGAATGGTGATGACATTGGTCATGGATCATTGTGATGAAAGTGATCATGGAGCAATATGATAACAGGGGCCATGGAGCATTGTGATGACAGGTGTATTGGAGCATTGTGATGAAAGTCGTCATGGATCATTGTGATGACATGTGCCCTGGAACACTGTGATGACACGGTTCATCGAGTATTGTGATGACAAGGGTCATAGCAAATTGTGATGACAGGTGTCTTGGGGCCTTGTGATGACATTGATCATCTAGGAATTGTGATGAAAGGTATCATGGAGCACTGAGATGACTGGGGGAATGAACCATTGTTATGAAAATTGTCCTGGATTATCGTGATGACAGCAGTCAAGGAGAATTGTGATGACAGGGATTATGCAGCATTGTGTTGACAAGGGTATGGACTATTGTGATGACAATGGTCGTGGAGCAAAGTGATGTAAGTTTTCATGGAACATCGTGATGAAAAGTGCCTGGGAGCATTGTGACGATAAAGGCCATTGAGCATTGTGATGACAAGTGTCATGGAGCATTGTAATGAAAGGTTTCATTGTGCACTGTGATGAAAAGGGGGATGGAGTATTGTGATGAAACTGGTCCTGGAGCATTGTGATAACAAATTCATGGAGCATTGTGATGACAGGCATCATGGAGCATTGTGATGACAAGTGTCATGCAATATTGTGCTGACACAGATCATGGAGCATTTTGATGAGAGTGGCCTTGGAAGACAGTGAGGCGAGACGTCATGGGGAATTAGGGTGACAGTGGTCAAGGAGCATTGTGATGAAAGTGTTCATGGAGCAATGCGATTATCAGGACAATGGAGCATTGTGAATACAAAGGCCATGGAACATTGAGATAACAGAGTTCATGGAGCATTGTGATGACAAGTGTCCTGGAACCTAGTGATGACACGGTTCATACAGCATTGAGATGTCAAGGGCCAAGGCGAATTGTGATGACACGTGTCATGGGGCCTTGTGATGACATTGGTCATCTTGCATTGTGATGACAGTTGTCATGTAGAATTTTGATTAAAGGTATCATGGAGCACTGTGATGACAAAGGACAAGGAATATTTTGATGACAAGGGTCATTGAGCAATGGGATGACACAGGAAAGGCGTATTATGATCACAAGTGTTCTGGAGCATTGTGATGACAAGGGCATGGAGCATTCTAATTACAAGGGCCATGGAGCATTGTGATGTCAACGGCATGGAGCATTGTGATGACAGGGTTCTTGGAGCATTGTGATGACAATGGTCATCAAGCATTGTGATGACAGGGGTCAAAGAGCATTGTGATGAGAAAAACCATAGAGCATAGTGATGTCAGAGGCCATGGAACATTGTGATGACAAGGCCATGGACCATTGTTATGACAAGGGTCATGGAGCATTGTGATGACAAATGACGTGGAGCATTGTGATGACAAGTGTCATGGGGCATTTTGATGACATTGGCATGGAGCATTATGATGACAAGAGTTCTGGAGCATTTTGATGACAAGCGCATGGAGCATTGTGATGACAGGGCCCATGGAACATTGTGATGAAAAGGACAGGGAACATTGTGATGAATGGGTTCATGGAGCATTGTGATGAAGGTGCCATGGAGCATTGAGATGACAGGCGTCATTAGGAATGGTGATGACATTGGTCATGGATCATTGTGATGAAAGTGATCATGGAGCAATATGATAACAGGGGCCATGGAGCATTGTGATGACAGGTGTATTGGAGCATTGTGATGAAAGTCGTCATGGATCATTGTGATGACATGTGCCCTGGAACACTGTGATGACACGGTTCATCGAGTATTGTGATGACAAGGGTCATAGCAAATTGTGATGACAGGTGTCATGGGGCCTTGTGATGACATTGATCATCTAGGAATTGTGATGAAAGGTATCATGGAGCACTGAGATGACTGGGGGAATGAACCATTGTTATGAAAATTGTCCTGGATTATCGTGATGACAGCAGTCAAGGAGAATTGTGATGACAGGGATTATGCAGCATTGTGTTGACAAGGGTATGGACTATTGTGATGACAATGGTCGTGGAGCAAAGTGATGTACGTTTTCATGGAACATCGTGATGAAAAGTGCCTGGGAGCATTGTGACGATAAAGGCCATTGAGCATTGTGATGACAAGTGTCATGGAGCATTGTAATGAAAGGTTTCATTGTGCACTGTGATGAAAAGGGGGATGGAGTATTGTGATGAAACTGGTCCTGGAGCATTGTGATAACAAATTCATGGAGCATTGTGATGACAGGCATCATGGAGCATTGTGATGATAAGTGTCATGCAATATTGTGCTGACACAGATCATGGAGCATTTTGATGAGAGTGGCCTTGGAAGACAGTGAGGCGAGACGTCATGGGGAATTAGGGTGACAGTGGTCAAGGAGCATTGTGATGAAAGTGTTCATGGAGCAATGCGATTATCAGGACAATGGAGCATTGTGAATACAAAGGCCATGGAACATTGAGATAACAGAGTTCATGGAGCATTGTGATGACAAGTGTCCTGGAACCTAGTGATGACACGGTTCATACAGCATTGAGATGTCAAGGGCCAAGGCGAATTGTGATGACACGTGTCATGGGGCCTTGTGATGACATTGGTCATCTTGCATTGTGATGACAGTTGTCATGTAGAATTTTGATTAAAGGTATCATGGAGCACTGTGATGACAAAGGACAAGGAATATTTTGATGACAAGGGTCATTGAGCAATGGGATGACACAGGAAAGGCGTATTATGATCACAAGTGTTCTGGAGCATTGTGATGACAAGGGCATGGAGCATTCTAATTACAAGGGCCATGGAGCATTGTGATGTCAACGGCATGGAGCATTGTGATGACAGGGTTCTTGGAGCATTGTGATGACAATGGTCATCAAGCATTGTGATGACAGGGGTCAAAGAGCATTGTGATGAGAAAAACCATAGAGCATAGTGATGTCAGAGGCCATTGAACATTGTGATGACAAGGCCATGGACCATTGTTATGACAAGGGTCATGGAGCATTGTGATGACAAATGACGTGGAGCATTGTGATGACAAGTGTCATGGGGCATTTTGATGACATTGGCATGGAGCATTATGATGACAAGAGTTCTGGAGCATTTTGATGACAAGCGCATGGAGCATTGTGATGACAGGGCCCATGGAACATTGTGATGAAAAGGACAGGGAACATTGTGATGAATGGGTTCATGGAGCATTGTGATGAAGGTGCCATGGAGCATTGAGATGACAGGCGTCATTAGGAATGGTGATGACATTGGTCATGGATCATTGTGATGAAAGTGATCATGGAGCAATATGATAACAGGGGCCATGGAGCATTGTGATGACAGGTGTATTGGAGCATTGTGATGAAAGTCGTCATGGATCATTGTGATGACATGTGCCCTGGAACACTGTGATGACACGGTTCATCGAGTATTGTGATGACAAGGGTCATAGCAAATTGTGATGACAGGTGTCTTGGGGCCTTGTGATGACATTGATCATCTAGGAATTGTGATGAAAGGTATCATGGAGCACTGAGATGACTGGGGGAATGAACCATTGTTATGAAAATTGTCCTGGATTATCGTGATGACAGCAGTCAAGGAGAATTGTGATGACAGGGATTATGCAGCATTGTGTTGACAAGGGTATGGACTATTGTGATGACAATGGTCGTGGAGCAAAGTGATGTAAGTTTTCATGGAACATCGTGATGAAAAGTGCCTGGGAGCATTGTGACGATAAAGGCCATTGAGCATTGTGATGACAAGTGTCATGGAGCATTGTAATGAAAGGTTTCATTGTGCACTGTGATGAAAAGGGGGATGGAGTATTGTGATGAAACTGGTCCTGGAGCATTGTGATAACAAATTCATGGAGCATTGTGATGACAGGCATCATGGAGCATTGTGATGACAAGTGTCATGCAATATTGTGCTGACACAGATCATGGAGCATTTTGATGAGAGTGGCCTTGGAAGACAGTGAGGCGAGACGTCATGGGGAATTAGGGTGACAGTGGTCAAGGAGCATTGTGATGAAAGTGTTCATGGAGCAATGCGATTATCAGGACAATGGAGCATTGTGAATACAAAGGCCATGGAACATTGAGATAACAGAGTTCATGGAGCATTGTGATGACAAGTGTCCTGGAACCTAGTGATGACACGGTTCATACAGCATTGAGATGTCAAGGGCCAAGGCGAATTGTGATGACACGTGTCATGGGGCCTTGTGATGACATTGGTCATCTTGCATTGTGATGACAGTTGTCATGTAGAATTTTGATTAAAGGTATCATGGAGCACTGTGATGACAAAGGACAAGGAATATTTTGATGACAAGGGTCATTGAGCAATGGGATGACACAGGAAAGGCGTATTATGATCACAAGTGTTCTGGAGCATTGTGATGACAAGGGCATGGAGCATTCTAATTACAAGGCCATGGAGCATTGTGATGTCAACGGCATGGAGCATTGTGATGACAGGGTTCTTGGAGCATTGTGATGACAATGGTCATCAAGCATTGTGATGACAGGGGTCAAAGAGCATTGTGATGAGAAAAACCATAGAGCATAGTGATGTCAGAGGCCATGGAACATTGTGATGACAAGGCCATGGACCATTCTTATGACAAGGGTCATGGAGCATTGTGATGACAAATGACGTGGAGCATTGTGATGACAAGTGTCATGGGGCATTTTGATGACATTGGCATGGAGCATTATGATGACAAGAGTTCTGGAGCATTTTGATGACAAGCGCATGGAGCATTGTGATGACAGGGCCCATGGAACATTGTGATGAAAAGGACAGGGAACATTGTGATTAATGGGTTCATGGAGCATTGTGATGAAGGTGCCATGGAGCATTGAGATGACAGGCGTCATTAGGAATGGTGATGACATTGGTCATGGATCATTGTGATGAAAGTGATCATGGAGCAATATGATAACAGGGGCCATGGAGCATTGTGATGACAGGTGTATTGGAGCATTGTGATGAAAGTCGTCATGGATCATTGTGATGACATGTGCCCTGGAACACTGTGATGACACGGTTCATCGAGTATTGTGATGACAAGGGTCATAGCAAATTGTGATGACAGGTGTCATGGGGCCTTGTGATGACATTGATCATCTAGGAATTGTGATGAAAGGTATCATGGAGCACTGAGATGACTGGGGGAATGAACCATTGTTCTGAAAATTGTCCTGGATTATCGTGATGACAGCAGTCAAGGAGAATTGTGATGACAGGGATTATGCAGCATTGTGTTGACAAGGGTATGGACTATTGTGATGACAATGGTCGTGGAGCAAAGTGATGTACGTTTTCATGGAACATCGTGATGAAAAGTGCCTGGGAGCATTGTGACGATAAAGGCCATTGAGCATTGTGATGACAAGTGTCATGGAGCATTGTAATGAAAGGTTTCATTGTGCACTGTGATGAAAAGGGGGATGGAGTATTGTGATGAAACTGGTCCTGGAGCATTGTGATAACAAATTCATGGAGCATTGTGATGACAGGCATCATGGAGCATTGTGATGACAAGTGTCATGCAATATTGTGCTGACACAGATCATGGAGCATTTTGATGAGAGTGGCCTTGGAAGACAGTGACGCGAGACGTCATGGGGAATTAGGGTGACAGTGGTCAAGGAGCATTGTGATGAAAGTGTTCATGGAGCAATGCGATTATCAGGACAATGGAGCATTGTGAATACAAAGGCCATGGAACATTGAGATAACAGAGTTCATGGAGCATTGTGATGACAAGTGTCCTGGAACCTAGTGATGACACGGTTCATACAGCATTGAGATGTCAAGGGCCAAGGCGAATTGTGATGACACGTGTCATGGGGCCTTGTGATGACATTGGTCATCTTGCATTGTGATGACAGTTGTCATGTAGAATTTTGATTAAAGGTATCATGGAGCACTGTGATGACAAAGGACAAGGAATATTTTGATGACAAGGGTCATTGAGCAATGGGATGACACAGGAAAGGCGTATTATGATCACAAGTGTTCTGGAGCATTGTGATGACAAGGGCATGGAGCATTCTAATTACAAGGGCCATGGAGCATTGTGATGTCAACGGCATGGAGCATTGTGATGACAGGGTTCTTGGAGCATTGTGATGACAATGGTCATCAAGCATTGTGATGACAGGGGTCAAAGAGCATTGTGATGAGAAAAACCATAGAGCATAGTGATGTCAGAGGCCATGGAACATTGTGATGACAAGGCCATGGACCATTGTTATGACAAGGGTCATGGAGCATTGTGATGACAAATGACGTGGAGCATTTTGATGACATTGGCATGGAGCATTATGATGACAAGAGTTCTGGAGCATTTTGATGACAAGCGCATGGAGCATTGTGATGACAGGGCCCATGGAACATTGTGATGAAAAGGACAGGGAACATTGTGATGAATGGGTTCATGGAGCATTGTGATGAAGGTGCCATGGAGCATTGAGATGACAGGCGTCATTAGGAATGGTGATGACATTGGTCATGGATCATTGTGATGAAAGTGATCATGGAGCAATATGATAACAGGGGCCATGGAGCATTGTGATGACAGGTGTATTGGAGCATTGTGATGAAAGTCGTCATGGATCATTGTGATGACATGTGCCCTGGAACACTGTGATGACACGGTTCATCGAGTATTGTGATGACAAGGGTCATAGCAAATTGTGATGACAGGTGTCATGGGGCCTTGTGATGACATTGATCATCTAGGAATTGTGATGAAAGGTATCATGGAGCACTGAGATGACTGGGGGAATGAACCATTGTTATGAAAATTGTCCTGGATTATCGTGATGACAGCAGTCAAGGAGAATTGTGATGACAGGGATTATGCAGCATTGTGTTGACAAGGGTATGGACTATTGTGATGACAATGGTCGTGGAGCAAAGTGATGTACGTTTTCATGGAACATCGTGATGAAAAGTGCCTGGGAGCATTGTGACGATAAAGGCCATTGAGCATTGTGATGACAAGTGTCATGGAGCATTGTAATGAAAGGTTTCATTGTGCACTGTGATGAAAAGGGGGATGGAGTATTGTGATGAAACTGGTCCTGGAGCATTGTGATAACAAATTCATGGAGCATTGTGATGACAGGCATCATGGAGCATTGTGATGACAAGTGTCATGCAATATTGTGCTGACACAGATCATGGAGCATTTTGATGAGAGTGGCCTTGGAAGACAGTGAGGCGAGACGTCATGGGGAATTAGGGTGACAGTGGTCAAGGAGCATTGTGATGAAAGTGTTCATGGAGCAATGCGATTATCAGGACAATGGAGCATTGTGAATACAAAGGCCATGGAACATTGAGATAACAGAGTTCATGGAGCATTGTGATGACAAGTGTCCTGGAACCTAGTGATGACACGGTTCATACAGCATTGAGATGTCAAGGGCCAAGGCGAATTGTGATGACACGTGTCATGGGGCCTTGTGATGACATTGGTCATCTTGCATTGTGATGACAGTTGTCATGTAGAATTTTGATTAAAGGTATCATGGAGCACTGTGATGACAAAGGACAAGGAATATTTTGATGACAAGGGTCATTGAGCAATGGGATGACACAGGAAAGGCGTATTATGATCACAAGTGTTCTGGAGCATTGTGATGTCAACGGCATGGAGCATTGTGATGACAGGGTTCTTGGAGCATTGTGATGACAATGGTCATCAAGCATTGTGATGACAGGGGTCAAAGAGCATTGTGATGAGAAAAACCATAGAGCATAGTGATGTCAGAGGCCATGGAACATTGTGATGACAAGGCCATGGACCATTGTTATGACAAGGGTCATGGAGCATTGTGATGACAAATGACGTGGAGCATTGTGATGACAAGTGTCATGGGGCATTTTGATGACATTGGCATGGAGCATTATGATGACAAGAGTTCTGGAGCATTTTGATGACAAGCGCATGGAGCATTGTGATGACAGGGCCCATGGAACATTGTGATGAAAAGGACAGGGAACATTGTGATGAATGGGTTCATGGAGCATTGTGATGAAGGTGCCATGGAGCATTGAGATGACAGGCGTCATTAGGAATGGTGATGACATTGGTCATGGATCATTGTGATGAAAGTGATCATGGAGCAATATGATAACAGGGGCCATGGAGCATTGTGATGACAGGTGTATTGGAGCATTGTGATGAAAGTCGTCATGGATCATTGTGATGACATGTGCCCTGGAACACTGTGATGACACGGTTCATCGAGTATTGTGATGACAAGGGTCATAGCAAATTGTGATGACAGGTGTCATGGGGCCTTGTGATGACATTGATCATCTAGGAATTGTGATGAAAGGTATCATGGAGCACTGAGATGACTGGGGGAATGAACCATTGTTCTGAAAATTGTCCTGGATTATCGTGATGACAGCAGTCAAGGAGAATTGTGATGACAGGGATTATGCAGCATTGTGTTGACAAGGGTATGGACTATTGTGATGACAAT
The DNA here is from genome assembly GCF_965194825.1 of Balaenoptera physalus. Classification (NCBI taxonomy): domain Eukaryota; kingdom Metazoa; phylum Chordata; class Mammalia; order Artiodactyla; family Balaenopteridae; genus Balaenoptera; species Balaenoptera physalus. The sequence goes on from NC_138900.1 coordinate 25,961,515, forward strand.
GGTCGTGGAGCAAAGTGATGTACGTTTTCATGGAACATCGTGATGAAAAGTGCCTGGGAGCATTGTGACGATAAAGGCCATTGAGCATTGTGATGACAAGTGTCATGGAGCATTGTAATGAAAGGTTTCATTGTGCACTGTGATGAAAAGGGGGATGGAGTATTGTGATGAAACTGGTCCTGGAGCATTGTGATAACAAATTCATGGAGCATTGTGATGACAGGCATCATGGAGCATTGTGATGACAAGTGTCATGCAATATTGTGCTGACACAGATCATGGAGCATTTTGATGAGAGTGGCCTTGGAAGACAGTGAGGCGAGACGTCATGGGGAATTAGGGTGACAGTGTTCAAGGAGCATTGTGATGAAAGTGTTCATGGAGCAATGCGATTATCAGGACAATGGAACATTGTGAATACAAAGGCCATGGAACATTGAGATAACAGAGTTCATGGAGCATTGTGATGACAAGTGTCCTGGAACCTAGTGATGACACGGTTCATACAGCATTGAGATGTCAAGGGCCAAGGCGAATTGTGATGACACGTGTCATGGGGCCTTGTGATGACATTGGTCATCTTGCATTGTGATGACAGTTGTCATGTAGAATTTTGATTAAAGGTATCATGGAGCACTGTGATGACAAAGGACAAGGAATATTTTGATGACAAGGGTCATTGAGCAATGGGATGACACAGGAAAGGCGTATTATGATCACAAGTGTTCTGGAGCATTGTGATGACAAGGGCATGGAGCATTCTAATTACAAGGGCCATGGAGCATTGTGATGTCAACGGCATGGAGCATTGTGATGACAGGGTTCTTGGAGCATTGTGATGACAATGGTCATCAAGCATTGTGATGACAGGGGTCAAAGAGCATTGTGATGAGAAAAACCATAGAGCATAGTGATGTCAGAGGCCATGGAACATTGTGATGACAAGGCCATGGACCATTGTTATGACAAGGGTCATGGAGCATTGTGATGACAAATGACGTGGAGCATTGTGATGACAAGTGTCATGGGGCATTTCGATGACATTGGCATGGAGCATTATGATGACAAGAGTTCTGGAGCATTTTGATGACAAGCGCATGGAGCATTGTGATGACAGGGCCCATGGAACATTGTGATGAAAAGGACAGGGAACATTGTGATGAATGGGTTCATGGAGCATTGTGATGAAGGTGCCATGGAGCATTGAGATGACAGGCGTCATTAGGAATGGTGATGACATTGGTCATGGATCATTGTGATGAAAGTGATCATGGAGCAATATGATAACAGGGGCCATGGAGCATTGTGATGACAGGTGTATTGGAGCATTGTGATGAAAGTCGTCATGGATCATTGTGATGACATGTGCCCTGGAACACTGTGATGACACGGTTCATCGAGTATTGTGATGACAAGGGTCATAGCAAATTGTGATGACAGGTGTCATGGGGCCTTGTGATGACATTGATCATCTAGGAATTGTGATGAAAGGTATCATGGAGCACTGAGATGACTGGGGGAATGAACCATTGTTCTGAAAATTGTCCTGGATTATCGTGATGACAGCAGTCAAGGAGAATTGTGATGACAGGGATTATGCAGCATTGTGTTGACAAGGGTATGGACTATTGTGATGACAATGGTCGTGGAGCAAAGTGATGTACGTTTTCATGGAACATCGTGATGAAAAGTGCCTGGGAGCATTGTGACGATAAAGGCCATTGAGCATTGTGATGACAAGTGTCATGGAGCATTGTAATGAAAGGTTTCATTGTGCACTGTGATGAAAAGGGGGATGGAGTATTGTGATGAAACTGGTCCTGGAGCATTGTGATAACAAATTCATGGAGCATTGTGATGACAGGCATCATGGAGCATTGTGATGACAAGTGTCATGCAATATTGTGCTGACACAGATCATGGAGCATTTTGATGAGAGTGGCCTTGGAAGACAGTGAGGCGAGACGTCATGGGGAATTAGGGTGACAGTGTTCAAGGAGCATTGTGATGAAAGTGTTCATGGAGCAATGCGATTATCAGGACAATGGAGCATTGTGAATACAAAGGCCATGGAACATTGAGATAACAGAGTTCATGGAGCATTGTGATGACAAGTGTCCTGGAACCTAGTGATGACACGGTTCATACAGCATTGAGATGTCAAGGGCCAAGGCGAATTGTGATGACACGTGTCATGGGGCCTTGTGATGACATTGGTCATCTTGCATTGTGATGACAGTTGTCATGTAGAATTTTGATTAAAGGTATCATGGAGCACTGTGATGACAAAGGACAAGGAATATTTTGATGACAAGGGTCATTGAGCAATGGGATGACACAGGAAAGGCGTATTATGATCACAAGTGTTCTGGAGCATTGTGATGACAAGGGCATGGAGCATTCTAATTACAAGGGCCATGGAGCATTGTGATGTCAACGGCATGGAGCATTGTGATGACAGGGTTCTTGGAGCATTGTGATGACAATGGTCATCAAGCATTGTGATGACAGGGGTCAAAGAGCATTGTGATGAGAAAAACCATAGAGCATAGTGATGTCAGAGGCCATGGAACATTGTGATGACAAGGCCATGGACCATTGTTATGACAAGGGTCATGGAGCATTGTGATGACAAATGACGTGGAGCATTGTGATGACAAGTGTCATGGGGCATTTTGATGACATTGGCATGGAGCATTATGATGACAAGAGTTCTGGAGCATTTTGATGACAAGCGCATGGAGCATTGTGATGACAGGGCCCATGGAACATTGTGATGAAAAGGACAGGGAACATTGTGATGAATGGGTTCATGGAGCATTGTGATGAAGGTGCCATGGAGCATTGAGATGACAGGCGTCATTAGGAATGGTGATGACATTGGTCATGGATCATTGTGATGAAAGTGATCATGGAGCAATATGATAACAGGGGCCATGGAGCATTGTGATGACAGGTGTATTGGAGCATTGTGATGAAAGTCGTCATGGATCATTGTGATGACTTGTGCCCTGGAACACTGTGATGACATGGTTCATCGAGTATTGTGATGACAAGGGTCATAGCAAATTGTGATGACAGGTGTCATGGGGCCTTGTGATGACATTGATCATCTAGGAATTGTGATGAAAGGTATCATGGAGCACTGAGATGACTGGGGGAATGAACCATTGTTCTGAAAATTGTCCTGGATTATCGTGATGACAGCAGTCAAGGAGAATTGTGATGACAGGGATTATGCAGCATTGTGTTGACAAGGGTATGGACTATTGTGATGACAATGGTCGTGGAGCAAAGTGATGTAAGTTTTCATGGAACATCGTGATGAAAAGTGCCTGGGAGCATTGTGACGATAAAGGCCATTGAGCATTGTGATGACAAGTGTCATGGAGCATTGTAATGAAAGGTTTCATTGTGCACTGTGATGAAAAGGGGGATGGAGTATTGTGATGAAACTGGTCCTGGAGCATTGTGATAACAAATTCATGGAGCATTGTGATGACAGGCATCATGGAGCATTGTGATGACAAGTGTCATGCAATATTGTGCTGACACAGATCATGGAGCATTTTGATGAGAGTGGCCTTGGAAGACAGTGAGGCGAGACGTCATGGGGAATTAGGGTGACAGTGTTCAAGGAGCATTGTGATGAAAGTGTTCATGGAGCAATGCGATTATCAGGACAATGGAGCATTGTGAATACAAAGGCCATGGAACATTGAGATAACAGAGTTCATGGAGCATTGTGATGACAAGTGTCCTGGAACCTAGTGATGACACGGTTCATACAGCATTGAGATGTCAAGGGCCAAGGCGAATTGTGATGACACGTGTCATGGGGCCTTGTGATGACATTGGTCATCTTGCATTGTGATGACAGTTGTCATGTAGAATTTTGATTAAAGGTATCATGGAGCACTGTGATGACAAAGGACAAGAAATATTTTGATGACAAGGGTCATTGAGCAATGGGATGACACAGGAAAGGCGTATTATGATCACAAGTGTTCTGGAGCATTGTGATGACAAGGGCATGGAGCATTCTAATTACAAGGGCCATGGAGCATTGTGATGTCAACGGCATGGAGCATTGTGATGACAGGGTTCTTGGAGCATTGTGATGACAATGGTCATCAAGCATTGTGATGACAGGGGTCAAAGAGCATTGTGATGAGAAAAACCATAGAGCATAGTGATGTCAGAGGCCATGGAACATTGTGATGACAAGGCCATGGACCATTGTTATGACAAGGGTCATGGAGCATTGTGATGACAAATGACGTGGAGCATTGTGATGACAAGTGTCATGGGGCATTTTGATGACATTGGCATGGAGCATTATGATGACAAGAGTTCTGGAGCATTTTGATGACAAGCGCATGGAGCATTGTGATGACAGGGCCCATGGAACATTGTGATGAAAAGGACAGGGAACATTGTGATGAATGGGTTCATGGAGCATTGTGATGAAGGTGCCATGGAGCATTGAGATGACAGGCGTCATTAGGAATGGTGATGACATTGGTCATGGATCATTGTGATGAAAGTGATCATGGAGCAATATGATAACAGGGGCCATGGAGCATTGTGATGACAGGTGTATTGGAGCATTGTGATGAAAGTCGTCATGGATCATTGTGATGACATGTGCCCTGGAACACTGTGATGACACGGTTCATCGAGTATTGTGATGACAAGGGTCATAGCAAATTGTGATGACAGGTGTCATGGGGCCTTGTGATGACATTGATCATCTAGGAATTGTGATGAAAGGTATCATGGAGCACTGAGATGACTGGGGGAATGAACCATTGTTCTGAAAATTGTCCTGGATTATCGTGATGACAGCAGTCAAGGAGAATTGTGATGACAGGGATTATGCAGCATTGTGTTGACAAGGGTATGGACTATTGTGATGACAATGGTCGTGGAGCAAAGTGATGTACGTTTTCATGGAACATCGTGATGAAAAGTGCCTGGGAGCATTGTGACGATAAAGGCCATTGAGCATTGTGATGACAAGTGTCATGGAGCATTGTAATGAAAGGTTTCATTGTGCACTGTGATGAAAAGGGGGATGGAGTATTGTGATGAAACTGGTCCTGGAGCATTGTGATAACAAATTCATGGAGCATTGTGATGACAGGCATCATGGAGCATTGTGATGACAAGTGTCATGCAATATTGTGCTGACACAGATCATGGAGCATTTTGATGAGAGTGGCCTTGGAAGACAGTGAGGCGAGACGTCATGGGGAATTAGGGTGACAGTGTTCAAGGAGCATTGTGATGAAAGTGTTCATGGAGCAATGCGATTATCAGGACAATGGAGCATTGTGAATACAAAGGCCATGGAACATTGAGATAACAGAGTTCATGGAGCATTGTGATGACAAGTGTCCTGGAACCTAGTGATGACACGGTTCATACAGCATTGAGATGTCAAGGGCCAAGGCGAATTGTGATGACACGTGTCATGGGGCCTTGTGATGACATTGGTCATCTTGCATTGTGATGACAGTTGTCATGTAGAATTTTGATTAAAGGTATCATGGAGCACTGTGATGACAAAGGACAAGGAATATTTTGATGACAAGGGTCATTGAGCAATGGGATGACACAGGAAAGGCGTATTATGATCACAAGTGTTCTGGAGCATTGTGATGACAAGGGCATGGAGCATTCTAATTACAAGGGCCATGGAGCATTGTGATGTCAACGGCATGGAGCATTGTGATGACAGGGTTCTTGGAGCATTGTGATGACAATGGTCATCAAGCATTGTGATGACAGGGGTCAAAGAGCATTGTGATGAGAAAAACCATAGAGCATAGTGATGTCAGAGGCCATGGAACATTGTGATGACAAGGCCATGGACCATTGTTATGACAAGGGTCATGGAGCATTGTGATGACAAATGACGTGGAGCATTGTGATGACAAGTGTCATGGGGCATTTTGATGACATTGGCATGGAGCATTATGATGACAAGAGTTCTGGAGCATTTTGATGACAAGCGCATGGAGCATTGTGATGACAGGGCCCATGGAACATTGTGATGAAAAGGACAGGGAACATTGTGATGAATGGGTTCATGGAGCATTGTGATGAAGGTGCCATGGAGCATTGAGATGACAGGCGTCATTAGGAATGGTGATGACATTGGTCATGGATCATTGTGATGAAAGTGATCATGGAGCAATATGATAACAGGGGCCATGGAGCATTGTGATGACAGGTGTATTGGAGCATTGTGATGAAAGTCGTCATGGATCATTGTGATGACATGTGCCCTGGAACACTGTGATGACACGGTTACTCGAGTATTGTGATGACAAGGGTCATAGCAAATTGTGATGACAGGTGTCATGGGGCCTTGTGATGACATTGATCATCTAGGAATTGTGATGAAAGGTATCATGGAGCACTGAGATGACTGGGGGAATGAACCATTGTTATGAAAATTGTCCTGGATTATCGTGATGACAGCAGTCAAGGAGAATTGTGATGACAGGGATTATGCAGCATTGTGTTGACAAGGGTATGGACTATTGTGATGACAATGGTCGTGGAGCAAAGTGATGTACGTTTTCATGGAACATCGTGATGAAAAGTGCCTGGGAGCATTGTGACGATAAAGGCCATTGAGCATTGTGATGACAAGTGTCATGGAGCATTGTAATGAAAGGTTTCATTGTGCACTGTGATGAAAAGGGGGATGGAGTATTGTGATGAAACTGGTCCTGGAGCATTGTGATAACAAATTCATGGAGCATTGTGATGACAGGCATCATGGAGCATTGTGATGACAAGTGTCATGCAATATTGTGCTGACACAGATCATGGAGCATTTTGATGAGAGTGGCCTTGGAAGACAGTGAGGCGAGACGTCATGGGGAATTAGGGTGACAGTGTTCAAGGAGCATTGTGATGAAAGTGTTCATGGAGCAATGCGATTATCAGGACAATGGAGCATTGTGAATACAAAGGCCATGGAACATTGAGATAACAGAGTTCATGGAGCATTGTGATGACAAGTGTCCTGGAACCTAGTGATGACACGGTTCATACAGCATTGAGATGTCAAGGGCCAAGGCGAATTGTGATGACACGTGTCATGGGGCCTTGTGATGACATTGGTCATCTTGCATTGTGATGACAGTTGTCATGTAGAATTTTGATTAAAGGTATCATGGAGCACTGTGATGACAAAGGACAAGGAATATTTTGATGACAAGGGTCATTGAGCAATGGGATGACACAGGAAAGGCGTATTATGATCACAAGTGTTCTGGAGCATTGTGATGACAAGGGCATGGAGCATTCTAATTACAAGGGCCATGGAGCATTGTGATGTCAACGGCATGGAGCATTGTGATGACAGGGTTCTTGGAGCATTGTGATGACAATGGTCATCAAGCATTGTGATGACAGGGGTCAAAGAGCATTGTGATGAGAAAAACCATAGAGCATAGTGATGTCAGAGGCCATGGAACATTGTGATGACAAGGCCATGGACCATTGTTATGACAAGGGTCATGGAGCATTGTGATGACAAATGACGTGGAGCATTGTGATGACAAGTGTCATGGGGCATTTTGATGACATTGGCATGGAGCATTATGATGACAAGAGTTCTGGAGCATTTTGATGACAAGCGCATGGAGCATTGTGATGACAGGGCCCATGGAACATTGTGATGAAAAGGACAGGGAACATTGTGATGAATGGGTTCATGGAGCATTGTGATGAAGGTGCCATGGAGCATTGAGATGACAGGCGTCATTAGGAATGGTGATGACATTGGTCATGGATCATTGTGATGAAAGTGATCATGGAGCAATATGATAACAGGGGCCATGGAGCATTGTGATGACAGGTGTATTGGAGCATTGTGATGAAAGTCGTCATGGATCATTGTGATGACATGTGCCCTGGAACACTGTGATGACACGGTTCATCGAGTATTGTGATGACAAGGGTCATAGCAAATTGTGATGACAGGTGTCATGGGGCCTTGTGATGACATTGATCATCTAGGAATTGTGATGAAAGGTATCATGGAGCACTGAGATGACTGGGGGAATGAATCATTGTTCTGAAAATTGTCCTGGATTATCGTGATGACAGCAGTCAAGGAGAATTGTGATGACAGGGATTATGCAGCATTGTGTTGACAAGGGTATGGACTATTGTGATGACAATGGTCGTGGAGCAAAGTGATGTAAGTTTTCATGGAACATCGTGATGAAAAGTGCCTGGGAGCATTGTGACGATAAAGGCCATTGAGCATTGTGATGACAAGTGTCATGGAGCATTGTAATGAAAGGTTTCATTGTGCACTGTGATGAAAAGGGGGATGGAGTATTGTGATGAAACTGGTCCTGGAGCATTGTGATAACAAATTCATGGAGCATTGTGATGACAGGCATCATGGAGCATTGTGATGACAAGTGTCATGCAATATTGTGCTGACACAGATCATGGAGCATTTTGATGAGAGTGGCCTTGGAAGACAGTGAGGCGAGACGTCATGGGGAATTAGGGTGACAGTGGTCAAGGAGCATTGTGATGAAAGTGTTCATGGAGCAATGCGATTATCAGGACAATGGAACATTGTGAATACAAAGGCCATGGAACATTGAGATAACAGAGTTCATGGAGCATTGTGATGACAAGTGTCCTGGAACCTAGTGATGACACGGTTCATACAGCATTGAGATGTCAAGGGCCAAGGCGAATTGTGATGACACGTGTCATGGGGCCTTGTGATGACATTGGTCATCTTGCATTGTGATGACAGTTGTCATGTAGAATTTTGATTAAAGGTATCATGGAGCACTGTGATGACAAAGGACAAGGAATATTTTGATGACAAGGGTCATTGAGCAATGGGATGACACAGGAAAGGCGTATTATGATCACAAGTGTTCTGGAGCATTGTGATGACAAGGGCATGGAGCATTCTAATTACAAGGGCCATGGAGCATTGTGATGTCAACGGCATGGAGCATTGTGATGACAGGGTTCTTGGAGCATTGTGATGACAATGGTCATCAAGCATTGTGATGACAGGGGTCAAAGAGCATTGTGATGAGAAAAACCATAGAGCATAGTGATGTCAGAGGCCATGGAACATTGTGATGACAAGGCCATGGACCATTGTTATGACAAGGGTCATGGAGCATTGTGATGACAAATGACGTGGAGCATTGTGATGACAAGTGTCATGGGGCATTTTGATGACATTGGCATGGAGCATTATGATGACAAGAGTTGTGGAGCATTTTGATGACAAGCGCATGGAGCATTGTGATGACAGGGCCCATGGAACATTGTGATGAAAAGGACAGGGAACATTGTGATGAATGGGTTCATGGAGCATTGTGATGAAGGTGCCATGGAGCATTGAGATGACAGGCGTCATTAGGAATGGTGATGACATTGGTCATGGAACATTGTGATGAAAGTGATCATGGAGCAATATGATAACAGGGGCCATGGAGCATTGTGATGACAGGTGTATTGGAGCATTGTGATGAAAGTCGTCATGGATCATTGTGATGACATGTGCCCTGAAACACTGTGATGACACGGTTCATCGAGTATTGTGATGACAAGGGTCATAGCAAATTGTGATGACAGGTGTCATGGGGCCTTGTGATGACATTGATCATCTAGGAATTGTGATGAAAGGTATCATGGAGCACTGAGATGACTGGGGGAATGAACCATTGTTATGAAAATTGTCCTGGATTATCGTGATGACAGCAGTCAAGGAGAATTGTGATGACAGGGATTATGCAGCATTGTGTTGACAAGGGTATGGACTATTGTGATGACAATGGTCGTGGAGCAAAGTGATGTAAGTTTTCATGGAACATCGTGATGAAAAGTGCCTGGGAGCATTGTGACGATAAAGGCCATTGAGCATTGTGATGACAAGTGTCATGGAGCATTGTAATGAAAGGTTTCATTGTGCACTGTGATGAAAAGGGGGATGGAGTATTGTGATGAAACTGGTCCTGGAGCATTGTGATAACAAATTCATGGAGCATTGTGATGACAGGCATCATGGAGCATTGTGATGACAAGTGTCATGCAATATTGTGCTGACACAGATCATGGAGCATTTTGATGAGAGTGGCCTTGGAAGACAGTGAGGCGAGACGTCATGGGGAATTAGGGTGACAGTGTTCAAGGAGCATTGTGATGAAAGTGTTCATGGAGCAATGCGATTATCAGGACAATGGAGCATTGTGAATACAAAGGCCATGGAACATTGAGATAACAGAGTTCATGGAGCATTGTGATGACAAGTGTCCTGGAACCTAGTGATGACACGGTTCATACAGCATTGAGATGTCAAGGGCCAAGGCGAATTGTGATGACACGTGTCATGGGGCCTTGTGATGACATTGGTCATCTTGCATTGTGATGACAGTTGTCATGTAGAATTTTGATTAAAGGTATCATGGAGCACTGTGATGACAAAGGACAAGGAATATTTTGATGACAAGGGTCATTGAGCAATGGGATGACACAGGAAAGGCGTATTATGATCACAAGTGTTCTGGAGCATTGTGATGACAAGGGCATGGAGCATTCTAATTACAAGGGCCATGGAGCATTGTGATGTCAATGGTCATCAAGCATTGTGATGACAGGGGTCAAAGAGCATTGTGATGAGAAAAACCATAGAGCATAGTGATGTCAGAGGCCATGGAACATTGTGATGACAAGGCCATGGACCATTGTTATGACAAGGGTCATGGAGCATTGTGATGACAAATGACGTGGAGCATTGTGATGACAAGTGTCATGGGGCATTTTGATGACATTGGCATGGAGCATTATGATGACAAGAGTTCTGGAGCATTTTGATGACAAGCGCATGGAGCATTGTGATGACAGGGCCCATGGAAGATTGTGATGTAAAGGACAGGGAACATTGTGATGAATGGGTTCATGGAGCATTGTGATGAAGGTGCCATGGAGCATTGAGATGACAGGCGTCATTAGGAATGGTGATGACATTGGTCATGGATCATTGTGATGAAAGTGATCATGGAGCAATATGATAACAGGGGCCATGGAGCATTGTGATGACAGGTGTATTGGAGCATTGTGATGAAAGTCGTCATGGATCATTGTGATGACATGTGCCCTGGAACACTGTGATGACACGGTTCATCGAGTATTGTGATGACAAGGGTCATAGCAAATTGTGATGACAGGTGTCATGGGGCCTTGTGATGACATTGATCATCTAGGAATTGTGATGAAAGGTATCATGGAGCACTGAGATGACTGGGGGAATGAATCATTGTTCTGAAAATTGTCCTGGATTATCGTGATGACAGCAGTCAAGGAGAATTGTGATGACAGGGATTATGCAGCATTGTGTTGACAAGGGTATGGACTATTGTGATGACAATGGTCGTGGAGCAAAGTGATGTAAGTTTTCATGGAACATCGTGATGAAAAGTGCCTGGGAGCATTGTGACGATAAAGGCCATTGAGCATTGTGATGACAAGTGTCATGGAGCATTGTAATGAAAGGTTTCATTGTGCACTGTGATGAAAAGGGGGATGGAGTATTGTGATGAAACTGGTCCTGGAGCATTGTGATAACAAATTCATGGAGCATTGTGATGACAGGCATCATGGAGCATTGTGATGACAAGTGTCATGCAATATTGTGCTGACACAGATCATGGAGCATTTTGATGAGAGTGGCCTTGGAAGACAGTGAGGCGAGACGTCATGGGGAATTAGGGTGACAGTGGTCAAGGAGCATTGTGATGAAAGTGTTCATGGAGCAATGTGATTATCAGGACAATGGAACATTGTGAATACAAAGGCCATGGAACATTGAGATAACAGAGTTCATGGAGCATTGTGATGACAAGTGTCCTGGAACCTAGTGATGACACGGTTCATACAGCATTGAGATGTCAAGGGCCAAGGCGAATTGTGATGACACGTGTCATGGGGCCTTGTGATGACATTGGTCATCTTGCATTGTGATGACAGTTGTCATGTAGAATTTTGATTAAAGGTATCATGGAGCACTGTGATGACAAAGGACAAGGAATATTTTGATGACAAGGGTCATTGAGCAATGGGATGACACAGGAAAGGCGTATTATGATCACAAGTGTTCTGGAGCATTGTGATGACAAGGGCATGGAGCATTCTAATTACAAGGGCCATGGAGCATTGTGATGTCAACGGCATGGAGCATTGTGATGACAGGGTTCTTGGAGCATTGTGATGACAATGGTCATCAAGCATTGTGATGACAGGGGTCAAAGAGCATTGTGATGAGAAAAACCATAGAGCATAGTGATGTCAGAGGCCATGGAACATTGTGATGACAAGGCCATGGACCATTGTTATGACAAGGGTCATGGAGCATTGTGATGACAAATGACGTGGAGCATTGTGATGACAAGTGTCATGGGGCATTTTGATGACATTGGCATGGAGCATTATGATGACAAGAGATCTGGAGCATTTTGATGACAAGCGCATGGAGCATTGTGATGACAGGGCCCATGGAACATTGTGATGAAAAGGACAGGGAACATTGTGATGAATGGGTTCATGGAGCATTGTGATGAAGGTGCCATGGACCATTGAGATGACAGGCGTCATTAGGAATGGTGATGACATTGGTCATGGATCATTGTGATGAAAGTGATCATGGAGCAATATGATAACAGGGGCCATGGAGCATTGTGATGACAGGTGTATTGGAGCATTGTGATGAAAGTCGTCATGGATCATTGTGATGACATGTGCCCTGAAACACTGTGATGACACGGTTCATCGAGTATTGTGATGACAAGGGTCATAGCAAATTGTGATGACAGGTGTCATGGGGACTTGTGATGACATTGATCATCTAGGAATTGTGATGAAAGGTATCATGGAGCACTGAGATGACTGGGGGAATGAACCATTGTTATGAAAATTGTCCTGGATTATCGTGATGACAGCAGTCAAGGAGAATTGTGATGACAGGGATTATGCAGCATTGTGTTGACAAGGGTATGGACTATTGTGATGACAATGGTCGTGGAGCAAAGTGATGTAAGTTTTCATGGAACATCGTGATGAAAAGTGCCTGGGAGCATTGTGACGATAAAGGCCATTGAGCATTGTGATGACAAGTGTCATGGAGCATTGTAATGAAAGGTTTCATTGTGCACTGTGATGAAAAGGGGGATGGAGTATTGTGATGAAACTGGTCCTGGAGCATTGTGATAACAAATTCATGGAGCATTGTGATGACAGGCATCATGGAGCATTGTGATGACAAGTGTCATGCAATATTGTGCTGACACAGATCATGGAGCATTTTGATGAGAGTGGCCTTGGAAGACAGTGAGGCGAGACGTCATGGGGAATTAGGGTGACAGTGGTCAAGGAGCATTGTGATGAAAGTGTTCATGGAGCAATGCGATTATCAGGACAATGGAGCATTGTGAATACAAAGGCCATGGAACATTGAGATAACAGAGTTCATGGAGCATTGTGATGACAAGTGTCCTGGAACCTAGTGATGACACGGTTCATACAGCATTGAGATGTCAAGGGCCAAGGCGAATTGTGATGACACGTGTCATGGGGCCTTGTGATGACATTGGTCATCTTGCATTGTGATGACAGTTGTCATGTAGAATTTTGATTAAAGGTATCATGGAGCACTGTGATGACAAAGGACAAGGAATATTTTGATGACAAGGGTCATTGAGCAATGGGATGACACAGGAAAGGCGTATTATGATCACAAGTGTTCTGGAGCATTGTGATGACAAGGGCATGGAGCATTCTAATTACAAGGGCCATGGAGCATTGTGATGTCAATGGCATGGAGCATTGTGATGACAGGGTTCTTGGAGCATTGTGATGACAATGGTCATCAAGCATTGTGATGACAGGGGTCAAAGAGCATTGTGATGAGAAAAACCATAGAGCATAGTGATGTCAGAGGCCATGGAACATTGTGATGACAAGGCCATGGACCATTGTTATGACAAGGGTCATGGAGCATTGTGATGACAAATGACGTGGAGCATTGTGATGACAAGTGTCATGGGGCATTTTGATGACATTGGCATGGAGCATTATGATGAAAAGAGTTCTGGAGCATTTTGATGACAAGCGCATGGAGCATTGTGATGACAGGGCCCATGGAACATTGTGATGTAAAGGACAGGGAACATTGTGATGAATGGGTTCATGGAGCATTGTGATGAAGGTGCCATGGAGCATTGAGATGACAGGCGTCATTAGGAATGGTGATGACATTGGTCATGGATCATTGTGATGAAAGTGATCATGGAGCAATATGATAACAGGGGCCATGGAGCATTGTGATGACAGGTGTATTGGAGCATTGTGATGAAAGTCGTCATGGATCATTGTGATGACATGTGCCCTGGAACACTGTGATGACACGGTTCATCGAGTATTGTGATGACAAGGGTCATAGCAAATTGTGATGACAGGTGTCATGGGGCCTTGTGATGACATTGATCATCTAGGAATTGTGATGAAAGGTATCATGGAGCACTGAGATGACTGGGGGAATGAATCATTGTTCTGAAAATTGTCCTGGATTATCGTGATGACAGCAGTCAAGGAGAATTGTGATGACAGGGATTATGCAGCATTGTGTTGACAAGGGTATGGACTATTGTGATGACAATGGTCGTGGAGCAAAGTGATGTAAGTTTTCATGGAACATCGTGATGAAAAGTGCCTGGGAGCATTGTGACGATAAAGGCCATTGAGCATTGTGATGACAAGTGTCATGGAGCATTGTAATGAAAGGTTTCATTGTGCACTGTGATGAAAAGGGGGATGGAGTATTGTGATGAAACTGGTCCTGGAGCATTGTGATAACAAATTCATGGAGCATTGTGATGACAGGCATCATGGAGCATTGTGATGACAAGTGTCATGCAATATTGTGCTGACACAGATCATGGAGCATTTTGATGAGAGTGGCCTTGGAAGACAGTGAGGCGAGACGTCATGGGGAATTAGGGTGACAGTGGTCAAGGAGCATTGTGATGAAAGTGTTCATGGAGCAATGCGATTATCAGGACAATGGAACATTGTGAATACAAAGGCCATGGAACATTGAGATAACAGAGTTCATGGAGCATTGTGATGACAAGTGTCCTGGAACCTAGTGATGACACGGTTCATACAGCATTGAGATGTCAAGGGCCAAGGCGAATTGTGATGACACGTGTCATGGGGCCTTGTGATGACATTGGTCATCTTGCATTGTGATGACAGTTGTCATGTAGAATTTTGATTAAAGGTATCATGGAGCACTGTGATGACAAAGGACAAGGAATATTTTGATGACAAGGGTCATTGAGCAATGGGATGACACAGGAAAGGCGTATTATGATCACAAGTGTTCTGGAGCATTGTGATGACAAGGGCATGGAGCATTCTAATTACAAGGGCCATGGAGCATTGTGATGTCAACGGCATGGAGCATTGTGATGACAGGGTTCTTGGAGCATTGTGATGACAATGGT
Organism: Balaenoptera physalus; assembly: GCF_965194825.1. NCBI lineage: Eukaryota > Metazoa > Chordata > Mammalia > Artiodactyla > Balaenopteridae > Balaenoptera > Balaenoptera physalus. Next base: position 25,977,084 of record NC_138900.1, read on the forward strand.
CATCAAGCATTGTGATGACAGGGGTCAAAGAGCATTGTGATGAGAAAAACCATAGAGCATAGTGATGTCAGAGGCCATGGAACATTGTGATGACAAGGCCATGGACCATTGTTATGACAAGGGTCATGGAGCATTGTGATGACAAATGACGTGGAGCATTGTGATGACAAGTGTCATGGGGCATTTTGATGACATTGGCATGGAGCATTATGATGACAAGAGTTGTGGAGCATTTTGATGACAAGCGCATGGAGCATTGTGATGACAGGGCCCATGGAACATTGTGATGAAAAGGACAGGGAACATTGTGATGAATGGGTTCATGGAGCATTGTGATGAAGGTGCCATGGAGCATTGAGATGACAGGCGTCATTAGGAATGGTGATGACATTGGTCATGGAACATTGTGATGAAAGTGATCATGGAGCAATATGATAACAGGGGCCATGGAGCATTGTGATGACAGGTGTATTGGAGCATTGTGATGAAAGTCGTCATGGATCATTGTGATGACATGTGCCCTGAAACACTGTGATGACACGGTTCATCGAGTATTGTGATGACAAGGGTCATAGCAAATTGTGATGACAGGTGTCATGGGGCCTTGTGATGACATTGATCATCTAGGAATTGTGATGAAAGGTATCATGGAGCACTGAGATGACTGGGGGAATGAACCATTGTTATGAAAATTGTCCTGGATTATCGTGATGACAGCAGTCAAGGAGAATTGTGATGACAGGGATTATGCAGCATTGTGTTGACAAGGGTATGGACTATTGTGATGACAATGGTCGTGGAGCAAAGTGATGTAAGTTTTCATGGAACATCGTGATGAAAAGTGCCTGGGAGCATTGTGACGATAAAGGCCATTGAGCATTGTGATGACAAGTGTCATGGAGCATTGTAATGAAAGGTTTCATTGTGCACTGTGATGAAAAGGGGGATGGAGTATTGTGATGAAACTGGTCCTGGAGCATTGTGATAAAAAATTCATGGAGCATTGTGATGACAGGCATCATGGAGCATTGTGATGACAAGTGTCATGCAATATTGTGCTGACACAGATCATGGAGCATTTTGATGAGAGTGGCCTTGGAAGACAGTGAGGCGAGACGTCATGGGGAATTAGGGTGACAGTGTTCAAGGAGCATTGTGATGAAAGTGTTCATGGAGCAATGCGATTATCAGGACAATGGAGCATTGTGAATACAAAGGCCATGGAACATTGAGATAACAGAGTTCATGGAGCATTGTGATGACAAGTGTCCTGGAACCTAGTGATGACACGGTTCATACAGCTTTGAGATGTCAAGGGCCATGGCGAATTGTGATGACACGTGTCATGGGGCCTTGTGATGACATTGGTCATCTTGCATTGTGATGACAGTTGTCATGTAGAATTTTGATTAAAGGTATCATGGAGCACTGTGATGACAAAGGACAAGGAATATTTTGATGACAAGGGTCATTGAGCAATGGGATGACACAGGAAAGGCGTATTATGATCACAAGTGTTCTGGAGCATTGTGATGACAAGGGCATGGAGCATTCTAATTACAAGGGCCATGGAGCATTGTGATGTCAACGGCATGGAGCATTGTGATGACAGGGTTCTTGGAGCATTGTGATGACAATGGTCATCAAGCATTGTGATGACAGGGGTCAAAGAGCATTGTGATGAGAAAAACCATAGAGCATAGTGATGTCAGAGGCCATGGAACATTGTGATGACAAGGCCATGGACCATTGTTATGACAAGGGTCATGGAGCATTGTGATGACAAATGACGTGGAGCATTGTGATGACAAGTGTCATGGGGCATTTTGATGACATTGGCATGGAGCATTATGATGACAAGAGTTGTGGAGCATTTTGATAACAAGCGCATGGAGCATTGTGATGACAGGGCCCATGGAACATTGTGATGAAAAGGACAGGGAACATTGTGATGAATGGGTTCATGGAGCATTGTGATGAAGGTGCCATGGAGCATTGAGATGACAGGCGTCATTAGGAATGGTGATGACATTGGTCATGGAACATTGTGATGAAAGTGATCATGGAGCAATATGATAACAGGGGCCATGGAGCATTGTGATGACAGGTGTATTGGAGCATTGTGATGAAAGTCGTCATGGATCATTGTGATGACATGTGCCCTGGAACACTGTGATGACACGGTTCATCGAGTATTGTGATGACAAGGGTCATAGCAAATTGTGATGACAGGTGTCATGGGGCCTTGTGATGACATTGATCATCTAGGAATTGTGATGAAAGGTATCATGGAGCACTGAGATGACTGGGGGAATGAACCATTGTTATGAAAATTGTCCTGGATTATCGTGATGACAGCAGTCAAGGAGAATTGTGATGACAGGGATTATGCAGCATTGTGTTGACAAGGGTATGGACTATTGTGATGACAATGGTCGTGGAGCAAAGTGATGTAAGTTTTCATGGAACATCGTGATGAAAAGTGCCTGGGAGCATTGTGACGATAAAGGCCATTGAGCATTGTGATGACAAGTGTCATGGAGCATTGTAATGAAAGGTTTCATTGTGCACTGTGATGAAAAGGGGGATGGAGTATTGTGATGAAACTGGTCCTGGAGCATTGTGATAACAAATTCATGGAGCATTGTGATGACAGGCATCATGGAGCATTGTGATGACAAGTGTCATGCAATATTGTGCTGACACAGATCATGGAGCATTTTGATGAGAGTGGCCTTGGAAGACAGTGAGGCGAGACGTCATGGGGAATTAGGGTGACAGTGGTCAAGGAGCATTGTGATGAAAGTGTTCATGGAGCAATGCGATTATCAGGACAATGGAACATTGTGAATACAAAGGCCATGGAACATTGAGATAACAGAGTTCATGGAGCATTGTGATGACAAGTGTCCTGGAACCTAGTGATGACACGGTTCATACAGCATTGAGATGTCAAGGGCCAAGGCGAATTTTGATGACACGTGTCATGGGGCCTTGTGATGACATTGGTCATCTTGCATTGTGATGACAGTTGTCATGTAGAATTTTGATTAAAGGTATCATGGAGCACTGTGATGACAAAGGACAAGGAATATTTTGATGACAAGGGTCATTGAGCAATGGGATGACACAGGAAAGGCGTATTATGATCACAAGTGTTCTGGAGCATTGTGATGACAAGGGCATGGAGCATTCTAATTACAAGGGCCATGGAGCATTGTGATGTCAACGGCATGGAGCATTGTGATGACAGGGTTCTTGGAGCATTGTGATGACAATGGTCATCAAGCATTGTGATGACAGGGGTCAAAGAGCATTGTGATGAGAAAAACCATAGAGCATAGTGATGTCAGAGGCCATGGAACATTGTGATGACAAGGCCATGGACCATTGTTATGACAAGGGTCATGGAGCATTGTGATGACAAATGACGTGGAGCATTGTGATGACAAGTGTCATGGGGCATTTTGATGACATTGGCATGGAGCATTATGATGACAAGAGTTCTGGAGCATTTTGATGACAAGCGCATGGAGCATTGTGATGACAGGGCCCATGGAACATTGTGATGAAAAGGACAGGGAACATTGTGATGAATGGGTTCATGGAGCATTGTGATGAAGGTGCCATGGAGCATTGAGATGACAGGCGTCATTAGGAATGGTGATGACATTGGTCATGGATCATTGTGATGAAAGTGATCATGGATCAATATGATAACAGGGGCCATGGAGCATTGTGATGACAGGTGTATTGGAGCATTGTGATGAAAGTCGTCATGGATCATTGTGATGACATGTGCCCTGGAACACTGTGATGACACGGTTCATCGAGTATTGTGATGACAAGGGTCATAGCAAATTGTGATGACAGGTGTCATGGGGCCTTGTGATGACATTGATCATCTAGGAATTGTGATGAAAGGTATCATGGAACACTGAGATGACTGGGGGAATGAACCATTGTTATGAAAATTGTCCTGGATTATCGTGATGACAGCAGTCAAGGAGAATTGTGATGACAGGGATTATGCAGCATTGTGTTGACAAGGGTATGGACTATTGTGATGACAATGGTCGTGGAGCAAAGTGATGTAAGTTTTCATGGAACATCGTGATGAAAAGTGCCTGGGAGCATTGTGACGATAAAGGCCATTGAGCATTGTGATGACAAGTGTCATGGAGCATTGTAATGAAAGGTTTCATTGTGCACTGTGATGAAAAGGGGGATGGAGTATTGTGATGAAACTGGTCCTGGAGCATTGTGATAACAAATTCATGGAGCATTGTGATGACAGGCATCATGGAGCATTGTGATGACAAGTGTCATGCAATATTGTGCTGACACAGATCATGGAGCATTTTGATGAGAGTGGCCTTGGAAGACAGTGAGGCGAGACGTCATGGGGAATTAGGGTGACAGTGGTCAAGGAGCATTGTGATGAAAGTGTTCATGGAGCAATGCGATTATCAGGACAATGGAGCATTGTGAATACAAAGGCCATGGAACATTGAGATAACAGAGTTCATGGAGCATTGTGATGACAAGTGTCCTGGAACCTAGTGATGACACGGTTCATACAGCATTGAGATGTCAAGGGCCAAGGCGAATTGTGATGACACGTGTCATGGGGCCTTGTGATGACATTGGCCATCTTGCATTGTGATGACAGTTGTCATGTAGAATTTTGATTAAAGGTATCATGGAGCACTGTGATGACAAAGGACAAGGAATATTTTGATGACAAGGGTCATTGAGCAATGGGATGACACAGGAAAGGCGTATTATGATCACAAGTGTTCTGGAGCATTGTGATGACAAGGGCATGGAGCATTCTAATTACAAGGGCCATGGAGCATTGTGATGTCAACGGCATGGAGCATTGTGATGACAGGGTTCTTGGAGCATTGTGATGACAATGGTCATCAAGCATTGTGATGACAGGGGTCAAAGAGCATTGTGATGAGAAAAACCATAGAGCATAGTGATGTCAGAGGCCATGGAACATTGTGATGACAAGGCCATGGACCATTGTTATGACAAGGGTCATGGAGCATTGTGATGACAAATGACGTGGAGCATTGTGATGACAAGTGTCATGGGGCATTTTGATGACATTGGCATGGAGCATTATGATGACAAGAGTTCTGGAGCATTTTGATGACAAGCGCATGGAGCATTGTGATGACAGGGCCCATGGAACATTGTGATATAAAGGACAGGGAACATTGTGATGAATGGGTTCATGGAGCATTGTGATGAAGGTGCCATGGAGCATTGAGATGACAGGCGTCATTAGGAATGGTGATGACATTGGTCATGGATCATTGTGATGAAAGTGATCATGGAGCAATATGATAACAGGGGCCATGGAGCATTGTGATGACAGGTGTATTGGAGCATTGTGATGAAAGTCGTCATGGATCATTGTGATGACATGTGCCCTGGAACACTGTGATGACACGGTTCATCGAGTATTGTGATGACAAGGGTCATAGCAAATTGTGATGACAGGTGTCATGGGGCCTTGTGATGACATTGATCATCTAGGAATTGTGATGAAAGGTATCATGGAGCACTGAGATGACTGGGGGAATGAATCATTGTTCTGAAAATTGTCCTGGATTATCGTGATGACAGCAGTCAAGGAGAATTGTGATGACAGGGATTATGCAGCATTGTGTTGACAAGGGTATGGACTATTGTGATGACAATGGTCGTGGAGCAAAGTGATGTAAGTTTTCATGGAACATCGTGATGAAAAGTGCCTGGGAGCATTGTGACGATAAAGGCCATTGAGCATTGTGATGACAAGTGTCATGGAGCATTGTAATGAAAGGTTTCATTGTGCACTGTGATGAAAAGGGGGATGGAGTATTGTGATGAAACTGGTCCTGGAGCATTGTGATAACAAATTCATGGAGCATTGTGATGACAGGCATCATGGAGCATTGTGATGACAAGTGTCATGCAATATTGTGCTGACACAGATCATGGAGCATTTTGATGAGAGTGGCCTTGGAAGACAGTGAGGCGAGACGTCATGGGGAATTAGGGTGACAGTGGTCAAGGAGCATTGTGATGAAAGTGTTCATGGAGCAATGCGATTATCAGGACAATGGAGCATTGTGAATACAAAGGCCATGGAACATTGAGATAACAGAGTTCATGGAGCATTGTGATGACAAGTGTCCTGGAACCTAGTGATGACACGGTTCATACAGCATTGAGATGTCAAGGGCCAAGGCGAATTGTGATGACACGTGTCATGGGGCCTTGTGATGACATTGGTCATCTTGCATTGTGATGACAGTTGTCATGTAGAATTTTGATTAAAGGTATCATGGAGCACTGTGATGACAAAGGACAAGGAATATTTTGATGACAAGGGTCATTGAGCAATGGGATGACACAGGAAAGGCGTATTATGATCACAAGTGTTCTGGAGCATTGTGATGACAAGGGCATGGAGCATTCTAATTACAAGGGCCATGGAGCATTGTGATGTCAACGGCATGGAGCATTGTGATGACAGGGTTCTTGGAGCATTGTGATGACAATGGTCATCAAGCATTGTGATGACAGGGGTCAAAGAGCATTGTGATGAGAAAAACCATAGAGCATAGTGATGTCAGAGGCCATGGAACATTGTGATGACAAGGCCATGGACCATTGTTATGACAAGGGTCATGGAGCATTGTGATGACAAATGACGTGGAGCATTGTGATGACAAGTGTCATGGGGCATTTTGATGACATTGGCATGGAGCATTATGATGACAAGAGATCTGGAGCATTTTGATGACAAGCGCATGGAGCATTGTGATGACAGGGCCCATGGAACATTGTGATGAAAAGGACAGGGAACATTGTGATGAATGGGTTCATGGAGCATTGTGATGAAGGTGCCATGGAGCATTGAGATGACAGGCGTCATTAGGAATGGTGATGACATTGGTCATGGATCATTGTGATGAAAGTGATCATGGAGCAATATGATAACAGGGGCCATGGAGCATTGTGATGACAGGTGTATTGGAGCATTGTGATGAAAGTCGTCATGGATCATTGTGATGACATGTGCCCTGGAACACTGTGATGACACGGTTCATCGAGTATTGTGATGACAAGGGTCATAGCAAATTGTGATGACAGGTGTCATGGGGCCTTGTGATGACATTGATCATCTAGGAATTGTGATGAAAGGTATCATGGAGCACTGAGATGACTGGGGGAATGAACCATTGTTATGAAAATTGTCCTGGATTATCGTGATGACAGCAGTCAAGGAGAATTGTGATGACAGGGATTATGCAGCATTGTGTTGACAAGGGTATGGACTATTGTGATGACAATGGTCGTGGAGCAAAGTGATGTAAGTTTTCATGGAACATCGTGATGAAAAGTGCCTGGGAGCATTGTGACGATAAAGGCCATTGAGCATTGTGATGACAAGTGTCATGGAGCATTGTAATGAAAGGTTTCATTGTGCACTGTGATGAAAAGGGGGATGGAGTATTGTGATGAAACTGGTCCTGGAGCATTGTGATAACAAATTCATGGAGCATTGTGATGACAGGCATCATGGAGCATTGTGATGACAAGTGTCATGCAATATTGTGCTGACACAGATCATGGAGCATTTTGATGAGAGTGGCCTTGGAAGACAGTGAGGCGAGACGTCATGGGGAATTAGGGTGACAGTGGTCAAGGAGCATTGTGATGAAAGTGTTCATGGAGCAATGCGATTATCAGGACAATGGAGCATTGTGAATACAAAGGCCATGGAACATTGAGATAACAGAGTTCATGGAGCATTGTGATGACAAGTGTCCTGGAACCTAGTGATGACACGGTTCATACAGCATTGCGATGTCAAGGGCCAAGGCGAATTGTGATGACACGTGTCATGGGGCCTTGTGATGACATTGGTCATCTTGCATTGTGATGACAGTTGTCATGTAGAATTTTGATTAAAGGTATCATGGAGCACTGTGATGACAAAGGACAAGGAATATTTTGATGACAAGGGTCATTGAGCAATGGGATGACACAGGAAAGGCGTATTATGATCACAAGTGTTCTGGAGCATTGTGATGACAAGGGCATGGAGCATTCTAATTACAAGGGCCATGGAGCATTGTGATGTCAACGGCATGGAGCATTGTGATGACAGGGTTCTTGGAGCATTGTGATGACAATGGTCATCAAGCATTGTGATGACAGGGGTCAAAGAGCATTGTGATGAGAAAAACCATAGAGCATAGTGATGTCAGAGGCCATGGAACATTGTGATGACAAGGCCATGGACCATTGTTATGACAAGGGTCATGGAGCATTGTGATGACAAATGACGTGGAGCATTGTGATGACAAGTGTCATGGGGCATTTTGATGACATTGGCATGGAGCATTATGATGACAAGAGTTCTGGAGCATTTTGATGACAAGCGCATGGAGCATTGTGATGACAGGGCCCATGGAACATTGTGATGAAAAGGACAGGGAACATTGTGATGAATGGGTTCATGGAGCATTGTGATGAAGGTGCCATGGAGCATTGAGATGACAGGCGTCATTAGGAATGGTGATGACATTGGTCATGGATCATTGTGATGAAAGTGATCATGGAGCAATATGATAACAGGGGCCATGGAGCATTGTGATGACAGGTGTATTGGAGCATTGTGATGAAAGTCGTCATGGATCATTGTGATGACATGTGCCCTGGAACACTGTGATGACACGGTTCATCGAGTATTGTGATGACAAGGGTCATAGCAAATTGTGATGACAGGTGTCATGGGGCCTTGTGATGACATTGATCATCTAGGAATTGTGATGAAAGGTATCATGGAGCACTGAGATGACTGGGGGAATGAACCATTGTTATGAAAATTGTCCTGGATTATCGTGATGACAGCAGTCAAGGAGAATTGTGATGACAGGGATTATGCAGCATTGTGTTGACAAGAGTATGGACTATTGTGATGACAATGGTCGTGGAGCAAAGTGATGTAAGTTTTCATGGAACATCGTGATGAAAAGTGCCTGGGAGCATTGTGACGATAAAGGCCATTGAGCATTGTGATGACAAGTGTCATGGAGCATTGTAATGAAAGGTTTCATTGTGCACTGTGATGAAAAGGGGGATGGAGTATTGTGATGAAACTGGTCCTGGAGCATTGTGATAACAAATTCATGGAGCATTGTGATGACAGGCATCATGGAGCATTGTGATGACAAGTGTCATGCAATATTGTGCTGACACAGATCATGGAGCATTTTGATGAGAGTGGCCTTGGAAGACAGTGAGGCGAGACGTCATGGGGAATTAGGGTGACAGTGTTCAAGGAGCATTGTGATGAAAGTGTTCATGGAGCAATGCGATTATCAGGACAATGGAGCATTGTGAATACAAAGGCCATGGAACATTGAGATAACAGAGTTCATGGAGCATTGTGATGACAAGTGTCCTGGAACCTAGTGATGACACGGTTCATACAGCATTGAGATGTCAAGGGCCAAGGCGAATTGTGATGACACGTGTCATGGGGCCTTGTGATGACATTGGTCATCTTGCATTGTGATGACAGTTGTCATGTAGAATTTTGATTAAAGGTATCATGGAGCACTGTGATGACAAAGGACAAGGAATATTTTGATGACAAGGGTCATTGAGCAATGGGATGACACAGGAAAGGCGTATTATGATCACAAGTGTTCTGGAGCATTGTGATGACAAGGGCATGGAGCATTCTAATTACAAGGGCCATGGAGCATTGTGATGTCAACGGCATGGAGCATTGTGATGACAGGGTTCTTGGAGCATTGTGATGACAATGGTCATCAAGCATTGTGATGACAGGGGTCAAAGAGCATTGTGATGAGAAAAACCATAGAGCATAGTGATGTCAGAGGCCATGGAACATTGTGATGACAAGGCCATGGACCATTGTTATGACAAGGGTCATGGAGCATTGTGATGACAAATGACGTGGAGCATTGTGATGACAAGTGTCATGGGGCATTTTGATGACATTGGCACGGAGCATTATGATGACAAGAGTTCTGGAGCATTTTGATGACAAGCGCATGGAGCATTGTGATGACAGGGCCCATGGAACATTGTGATGAAAAGGACAGGGAACATTGTGATGAATGGGTTCATGGAGCATTGTGATGAAGGTGCCATGGAGCATTGAGATGACAGGCGTCATTAGGAATGGTGATGACATTGGTCATGGATCATTGTGATGAAAGTGATCATGGAGCAATATGATAACAGGGGCCATGGAGCATTGTGATGACAGGTGTATTGGAGCATTGTGATGAAAGTCGTCATGGATCATTGTGATGACATGTGCCCTGGAACACTGTGATGACACGGTTCATCGAGTATTGTGATGACAAGGGTCATAGCAAATTGTGATGACAGGTGTCATGGGGCCTTGTGATGACATTGATCATCTAGGAATTGTGATGAAAGGTATCATGGAACACTGAGATGACTGGGGGAATGAACCATTGTTCTGAAAATTGTCCTGGATTATCGTGATGACAGCAGTCAAGGAGAATTGTGATGACAGGGATTATGCAGCATTGTGTTGACAAGGGTATGGACTATTGTGATGACAATGGTCGTGGAGCAAAGTGATGTAAGTTTTCATGGAACATCGTGATGAAAAGTGCCTGGGAGCATTGTGACGATAAAGGCCATTGAGCATTGTGATGACAAGTGTCATGGAGCATTGTAATGAAAGGTTTCATTGTGCACTGTGATGAAAAGGGGGATGGAGTATTGTGATGAAACTGGTCCTGGAGCATTGTGATAACAAATTCATGGAGCATTGTGATGACAGGCATCATGGAGCATTGTGATGACAAGTGTCATGCAATATTGTGCTGACACAGATCATGGAGCATTTTGATGAGAGTGGCCTTGGAAGACAGTGAGGCGAGACGTCATGGGGAATTAGGGTGACAGTGTTCAAGGAGCATTGTGATGAAAGTGTTCATGGAGCAATGCGATTATCAGGACAATGGAGCATTGTGAATACAAAGGCCATGGAACATTGAGATAACAGAGTTCATGGAGCATTGTGATGACAAGTGTCCTGGAACCTAGTGATGACACGGTTCATACAGCATTGAGATGTCAAGGGCCAAGGCGAATTGTGATGACACGTGTCATGGGGCCTTGTGATGACATTGGTCATCTTGCATTGTGATGACAGTTGTCATGTAGAATTTTGATTAAAGGTATCATGGAGCACTGTGATGACAAAGGACAAGGAATATTTTGATGACAAGGGTCATTGAGCAATGGGATGACACAGGAAAGGCGTATTATGATCACAAGTGTTCTGGAGCATTGTGATGACAAGGGCATGGAGCATTCTAATTACAAGGGCCATGGAGCATTGTGATGTCAACGGCATGGAGCATTGTGATGACAGGGTTCTTGGAGCATTGTGATGACAATGGTCATCAAGCATTGTGATGACAGGGGTCAAAGAGCATTGTGATGAGAAAAACCATAGAGCATAGTGATGTCAGAGGCCATGGAACATTGTGATGACAAGGCCATGGACCATTGTTATGACAAGGGTCATGGAGCGTTGTGATGACAAATGACGTGGAGCATTGTGATGACAAGTGTCATGGGGCATTTTGATGACATTGGCATGGAGCATTATGATGACAAGAGTTCTGGAGCATTTTGATGACAAGCGCATGGAGCATTGTGATGACAGGGCCCATGGAACATTGTGATGAAAAGGACAGGGAACATTGTGATGAATGGGTTCATGGAGCATTGTGATGAAGGTGCCATGGAGCATTGAGATGACAGGCGTCATTAGGAATGGTGATGACATTGGTCATGGATCATTGTGATGAAAGTGATCATGGAGCAATATGATAACAGGGGCCATGGAGCATTGTGATGACAGGTGTATTGGAGCATTGTGATGAAAGTCGTCATGGATCATTGTGATGACATGTGCCCTGGAACACTGTGATGACACGGTTCATCGAGTATTGTGATGACAAGGGTCATAGCAAATTGTGATGACAGGTGTCATGGGGCCTTGTGATGACATTGATCATCTAGGAATTGTGATGAAAGGTATCATGGAGCACTGAGATGACTGGGGGAATGAACCATTGTTATGAAAATTGTCCTGGATTATCGGGATGACAGCAGTCAAGGAGAATTGTGATGACAGGGATTATGCAGCATTGTGTTGACAAGGGTATGGACTATTGTGATGACAATGGTCGTGGAGCAAAGTGATGTAAGTTTTCATGGAACATCGTGATGAAAAGTGCCTGGGAGCATTGTGACGATAAAGGCCATTGAGCATTGTGATGACAAGTGTCATGGAGCATTGTAATGAAAGGTTTCATTGTGCACTGTGATGAAAAGGGGGATGGAGTATTGTGATGAAACTGGTCCTGGAGCATTGTGATAACAAATTCATGGAGCATTGTGATGACAGGCATCATGGAGCATTGTGATGACAAGTGTCATGCAATATTGTGCTGACACAGATCATGGAGCATTTTGATGAGAGTGGCCTTGGAAGACAGTGAGGCGAGATGTCATGGGGAATTAGGGTGACAGTGGTCAAGGAGCATTGTGATGAAAGTGTTCATGGAGCAATGCGATTATCAGGACAATGGAGCATTGTGAATACAAAGGCCATGGAACATTGAGATAACAGAGTTCATGGAGCATTGTGATGACAAGTGTCCTGGAACCTAGTGATGACACGGTTCATACAGCATTGAGATGTCAAGGGCCAAGGCGAATTGTGATGACACGTGTCATGGGGCCTTGTGATGTCATTGGTCATCTTGCATTGTGATGACAGTTGTCATGTAGAATTTTGTTTAAAGGTATCATGGAGCACTGTGATGACAAAGGACAAGGAATATTTTGATGACAAGGGTCATTGAGCAATGGGATGACACAGGAATGGCGTATTATGATCACAAGTGTTCTGGAGCATTGTGATGACAAGGGCATGGAGCATTCTAATTACAAGGCCATGGAGCATTGTGATTTCAACGGCATGGAGCATTGTGATGACAGGGTTCTTGGAGCATTGTGATGACAATGGTCATCAAGCATTGTGATGACAGGGGTCAAAGAGCATTGTGATGAGAAAAACCATAGAGCATAGTGATGTCAGAGGCCATGGAACATTGTGATGACAAGGCCATGGACCATTCTTATGACAAGGGTCATGGAGCATTGTGATGACAAATGACGTGGAGCATTGTGATGACAAGTGTCATGGGGCATTTTGATGACATTGGCATGGAGCATTATGATGACAAGAGTTCTGGAGCATTTTGATGACAAGCGCATGGAGCATTGTGATGACAGGGCCCATGGAACATTGTGATGAAAAGGACAGGGAACATTGTGATGAATGGGTTCATGGAGCATTGTGATGAAGGTGCCATGGAGCATTGAGATGACAGGCGTCATTAGGAATGGTGATGACATTGGTCATGGATCATTGTGATGAAAGTGATCATGGAGCAATATGATAACAGGGGCCATGGAGCATTGTGATGACAGGTGTATTGGAGCATTGTGATGAAAGTCGTCATGGATCATTGTGATGACATGTGCCCTGGAACACAGTGATGACACGGTTCATCGAGTATTGTGATGACAAGGGTCATAGCAAATTGTGATGACAGGTGTCATGGGGCCTTGTGATGACATTGATCATCTAGGAATTGTGATGAAAGGTATCATGGAACACTGAGATGACTGGGGGAATGAACCATTGTTATGAAAATTGTCCTGGATTATCGTGATGACAGCAGTCAAGGAGAATTGTGATGACAGGGATTATGCAGCATTGTGTTGACAAGGGTATGGACTATTGTGATGACAATGGTCGTGGAGCAAAGTGATGTAAGTTTTCATGGAACATCGTGATGAAAAGTGCCTGGGAGCATTGTGACGATAAAGGCCATTGAGCATTGTGATGACAAGTGTCATGGAGCATTGTAATGAAAGGTTTCATTGTGCACTGTGATGAAAAGGGGGATGGAGTATTGTGATGAAACTGGTCCTGGAGCATTGTGATAACAAATTCATGGAGCATTGTGATGACAGGCATCATGGAGCATTGTGATGACAAGTGTCATGCAATATTGTGCTGACACAGATCATGGAGCATTTTGATGAGAGTGGCCTTGGAAGACAGTGAGGCGAGACGTCATGGGGAATTAGGGTGACAGTGGTCAAGGAGCATTGTGATGAAAGTGTTCATGGAGCAATGCGATTATCAGGACAATGGAGCATTGTGAATACAAAGGCCATGGAACATTGAGATAACAGAGTTCATGGAGCATTGTGATGACAAGTGTCCTGGAACCTAGTGATGACACGGTTCATACAGCATTGAGATGTCAAGGGCCAAGGCGAATTGTGATGACACGTGTCATGGGGCCTTGTGATGACATTGGTCATCTTGCATTGTGATGACAGTTGTCATGTAGAATTTTGATTAAAGGTATCATGGAGCACTGTGATGACAAAGGACAAGGAATATTTTGATGACAAGGGTCATTGAGCAATGGGATGACACAGGAAAGGCGTATTATGATCACAAGTGTTCTGGAGCATTGTGATGACAAGGGCATGGAGCATTCTAATTACAAGGGCCATGGAGCATTGTGATGTCAACGGCATGGAGCATTGTGATGACAGGGTTCTTGGAGCATTGTGATGACAATGGTCATCAAGCATTGTGATGACAGGGGTCAAAGAGCATTGTGATGAGAAAAACCATAGAGCATAGTGATGTCAGAGGCCATGGAACATTGTGATGACAAGGCCATGGACCATTGTTATGACAAGGGTCATGGAGCATTGTGATGACAAATGACGTGGAGCATTGTGATGACAAGTGTCATGGGGCATTTTGATGACATTGGCATGGAGCATTATGATGACAAGAGTTCTGGAGCATTTTGATGACAAGCGCATGGAGCATTGTGATGACAGGGCCCATGGAACATTGTGATGAAAAGGACAGGGAACATTGTGATGAATGGGTTCATGGAGCATTGTGATGAAGGTGCCATAGAGCATTGAGATGACAGGCGTCATTAGGAATGGTGATGACATTGGTCATGGATCATTGTGATGAAAGTGATCATGGAGCAATATGATAATAGGGGCCATGGAGCATTGTGATGACAGGTGTATTGGAGCATTGTGATGAAAGTCGTCATGGATCATTGTGATGACATGTGCCCTGGAACACTGTGATGACACGGTTCATCGAGTATTGTGATGACAAGGGTCATAGCAAATTGTGATGACAGGTGTCATGGGGCCTTGTGATGACATTGATCATCTAGGAATTGTGATGAAAGGTATCATGGAGCACTGAGATGACTGGGGGAATGAATCATTGTTCTGAAAATTGTCCTGGATTATCGTGATGACAGCAGTCAAGGAGAATTGTGATGACAGGGATTATGCAGCATTGTGTTGACAAGGGTATGGACTATTGTGATGACAATGGTCGTGGAGCAAAGTGATGTAAGTTTTCATGGAACATCGTGATGAAAAGTGCCTGGGAGCATTGTGACGATAAAGGCCATTGAGCATTGTGATGACAAGTGTCATGGAGCATTGTAATGAAAGGTTTCATTGTGCACTGTGATGAAAAGGGGGATGGAGTATTGTGATGAAACTGGTCGTGGAGCATTGTGATAACAAATTCATGGAGCATTGTGATGACAGGCATCATGGAGCATTGTGATGACAAGTGTCATGCAATATTGTGCTGACACAGATCATGGAGCATTTTGATGAGAGTGGCCTTGGAAGACAGTGAGGCGAGACGTCATGGGGAATTAGGGTGACAGTGTTCAAGGAGCATTGTGATGAAAGTGTTCATGGAGCAATGCGATTATCAGGACAATGGAGCATTGTGAATACAAAGGCCATGGAACATTGAGATAACAGAGTTCATGGAGCATTGTGATGACAAGTGTCCTGGAACCTAGTGATGACACGGTTCATACAGCATTGAGATGTCAACGGCCAAGGCGAATTGTGATGACACGTGTCATGGGGCCTTGTGATGACATTGGTCATCTTGCATTGTGATGACAGTTGTCATGTAGAATTTTGATTAAAGGTATCATGGAGCACTGTGATGACAAAGGACAAGGAATATTTTGATGACAAGGGTCATTGAGCAATGGGATGACACAGGAAAGGCGTATTATGATCACAAGTGTTCTGGAGCATTGTGATGACAAGGGCATGGAGCATTCTAATTACAAGGGCCATGGAGCATTGTGATGTCAACGGCATGGAGCATTGTGATGACAGGGTTCTTGGAGCATTGTGATGACAATGGTCATCAAGCATTGTGATGACAGGGGTCAAAGAGCATTGTGATGAGAAAAACCATAGAGCATAGTGATGTCAGAGGCCATGGAACATTGTGATGACAAGGCCATGGACCATTCTTATGACAAGGGTCATGGAGCATTGTGATGACAAATGACGTGGAGCATTGTGATGACAAGTGTCATGGGGCATTTTGATGACATTGGCATGGAGCATTATGATGACAAGAGTTCTGGAGCATTTTGATGACAAGCGCATGGAGCATTGTGATGACAAGGCCCATGGAACATTGTGATGAAAAGGACAGGGAACATTGTGATGAATGGGTTCATGGAGCATTGTGATGAAGGTGCCATGGAGCATTGAGATGACAGGCGTCATTAGGAATGGTGATGACATTGGTCATGGATCATTGTGATGAAAGTGATCATGGAGCAATATGATAACAGGGGCCATGGAGCATTGTGATGACAGGTGTATTGGAGCATTGTGATGAAAGTCGTCATGGATCATTGTGATGACATGTGCCCTGGAACACTGTGATGACACGGTTCATCGAGTATTGTGATGACAAGGGTCATAGCAAATTGTGATGACAGGTGTCATGGGGCCTTGTGATGACATTGATCATCTAGGAATTGTGATGAAAGGTATCATGGAGCACTGAGATGACTGGGGGAATGAACCATTGTTATGAAAATTGTCCTGGATTATCGTGATGACAGCAGTCAAGGAGAATTGTGATGACAGGGATTATGCAGCATTGTGTTGACAAGGGTATGGACTATTGTGATGACAATGGTCGTGGAGCAAAGTGATGTAAGTTTTCATGGAACATCGTGATGAAAAGTGCCTGGGAGCATTGTGACGATAAAGGCCATTGAGCATTGTGATGACAAGTGTCATGGAGCATTGTAATGAAAGGTTTCATTGTGCACTGTGATGAAAAGGGGGATGGAGTATTGTGATGAAACTGATCCTGGAGCATTGTGATAACAAATTCATGGAGCATTGTGATGAGAGGCATCATGGAGCATTGTGATGACAGGCATCATGGAGCATTGTGATGACAAGTGTCATGCAATATTGTGCTGACACAGATCATGGAGCATTTTGATGAGAGTGGCCTTGGAAGACAGTGAGGCGAGACGTCATGGGGAATTAGGGTGACAGTGTTCAAGGAGCATTGTGATGAAAGTGTTCATGGAGCAATGCGATTATCAGGACAATGGAGCATTGTGAATACAAAGGCCATGGAACATTGAGATAACAGAGTTCATGGAGCATTGTGATGACAAGTGTCCTGGAACCTAGTGATGACACGGTTCATACAGCATTGAGATGTCAAGGGCCAAGGCGAATTGTGATGACACGTGTCATGGGGCCTTGTGATGACATTGGTCATCTTGCATTGTGATGACAGTTGTCATGTAGAATTTTGATTAAAGGTATCATGGAGCACTGTGATGACAAAGGACAAGGAATATTTTGATGACAAGGGTCATTGAGCAATGGGATGACACAGGAAAGGCGTATTATGATCACAAGTGTTCTGGAGCATTGTGATGACAAGGGCATGGAGCACTCTAATTACAAGGGCCATGGAGCATTGTGATGTCAACGGCATGGAGCATTGTGATGACAGGGTTCTTGGAGCATTGTGATGACAATGGTCATCAAGCATTGTGATGACAGGGGTCAAAGAGCATTGTGATGAGAAAAACCATAGAGCATAGTGATGTCAGAGGCCATGGAACATTGTGATGACAAGGCCATGGACCATTGTTATGACAAGGGTCATGGAGCATTGTGATGACAAATGACGTGGAGCATTGTGATGACAAGTGTCATGGGGCATTTTGATGACATTGGCATGGAGCATTATGATGACAAGAGTTCTGGAGCATTTTGATGACAAGCGCATGGAGCATTGTGATGACAGGGCCCATGGAACATTGTGATGAAAAGGACAGGGAACATTGTGATGAATGGGTTCATGGAGCATTGTGATGAAGGTGCCATGGAGCATTGAGATGACAGGCGTCATTAGGAATGGTGATGACATTGGTCATGGATCATTGTGATGAAAGTGATCATGGAGCAATATGATAACAGGGGCCATGGAGCATTGTGATGACAGGTGTATTGGAGCATTGTGATGAAAGTCGTCATGGATCATTGTGATGACATGTGCCCTGGAACACTGTGATGACACGGTTCATCGAGTATTGTGATGACAAGGGTCATAGCAAATTGTGATGACAGGTGTCATGGGGCCTTGTGATGACATTGATCATCTAGGAATTGTGATGAAAGGTATCATGGAGCACTGAGATGACTGGGGGAATGAACCATTGTTATGAAAATTGTCCTGGATTATCGTGATGACAGCAGTCAAGGAGAATTGTGATGACAGGGATTATGCAGCATTGTGTTGACAAGGGTATGGACTATTGTGATGACAATGGTCGTGGAGCAAAGTGATGTAAGTTTTCATGGAACATCGTGATGAAAAGTGCCTGGGAGCATTGTGACGATAAAGGCCATTGAGCATTGTGATGACAAGTGTCATGGAGCATTGTAATGAAAGGTTTCATTGTGCACTGTGATGAAAAGGGGGATGGAGTATTGTGATGAAACTGGTCCTGGAGCATTGTGATAACAAATTCATGGAGCATTGTGATGACAGGCATCATGGAGCATTGTGATGACAAGTGTCATGCAATATTGTGCTGACACAGATCATGGAGCATTTTGATGAGAGTGGCCTTGGAAGACAGTGAGGCGAGACGTCATGGGGAATTAGGGTGACAGTGTTCAAGGAGCATTGTGATGAAAGTGTTCATGGAGCAATGCGATTATCAGGACAATGGAGCATTGTGAATACAAAGGCCATGGAACATTGAGATAACAGAGTTCATGGAGCATTGTGATGACAAGTGTCCTGGAACCTAGTGATGACACGGTTCATACAGCATTGAGATGTCAAGGGCCAAGGCGAATTGTGATGACACGTGTCATGGGGCCTTGTGATGACATTGGTCATCTTGCATTGTGATGACAGTTGTCATGTAGAATTTTGATTAAAGGTATCATGGAGCACTGTGATGACAAAGGACAAGGAATATTTTGATGACAAGGGTCATTGAGCAATGGGATGACACAGGAAAGGCGTATTATGATCACAAGTGTTCTGGAGCATTGTGATGACAAGGGCATGGAGCATTCTAATTACAAGGGCCATGGAGCATTGTGATGTCAACGGCATGGAGCATTGTGATGACAGGGTTCTTGGAGCATTGTGATGACAATGGTCATCAAGCATTGTGATGACAGGGGTCAAAGAGCATTGTGATGAGAAAAACCATAGAGCATAGTGATGTCAGAGGCCATGGAACATTGTGATGACAAGGCCATGGACCATTCTTATGACAAGGGTCATGGAGCATTGTGATGACAAATGACGTGGAGCATTGTGATGACAAGTGTCATGGGGCATTTTGATGACATTGGCATGGAGCATTATGATGACAAGAGTTCTGGAGCATTTTGATGACAAGCGCATGGAGCATTGTGATGACAAGGCCCATGGAACATTGTGATGAAAAGGACAGGGAACATTGTGATGAATGGGTTCATGGAGCATTGTGATGAAGGTGCCATGGAGCATTGAGATGACAGGCGTCATTAGGAATGGTGATGACATTGGTCATGGATCATTGTGATGAAAGTGATCATGGAGCAATATGATAACAGGGGCCATGGAGCATTGTGATGACAGGTGTATTGGAGCATTGTGATGAAAGTCGTCATGGATCATTGTGATGACATGTGCCCTGGAACACTGTGATGACACGGTTCATCGAGTATTGTGATGACAAGGGTCATAGCAAATTGTGATGACAGGTGTCATGGGGCCTTGTGATGACATTGATCATCTAGGAATTGTGATGAAAGGTATCATGGAGCACTGAGATGACTGGGGGAATGAACCATTGTTATGAAAATTGTCCTGGATTATCGTGATGACAGCAGTCAAGGAGAATTGTGATGACAGGGATTATGCAGCATTGTGTTGACAAGGGTATGGACTATTGTGATGACAATGGTCGTGGAGCAAAGTGATGTAAGTTTTCATGGAACATCGTGATGAAAAGTGCCTGGGAGCATTGTGACGATAAAGGCCATTGAGCATTGTGATGACAAGTGTCATGGAGCATTGTAATGAAAGGTTTCATTGTGCACTGTGATGAAAAGGGGGATGGAGTATTGTGATGAAACTGATCCTGGAGCATTGTGATAACAAATTCATGGAGCATTGTGATGAGAGGCATCATGGAGCATTGTGATGACAGGCATCATGGAGCATTGTGATGACAAGTGTCATGCAATATTGTGCTGACACAGATCATGGAGCATTTTGATGAGAGTGGCCTTGGAAGACAGTGAGGCGAGACGTCATGGGGAATTAGGGTGACAGTGTTCAAGGAGCATTGTGATGAAAGTGTTCATGGAGCAATGCGATTATCAGGACAATGGAGCATTGTGAATACAAAGGCCATGGAACATTGAGATAACAGAGTTCATGGAGCATTGTGATGACAAGTGTCCTGGAACCTAGTGATGACACGGTTCATACAGCATTGAGATGTCAAGGGCCAAGGCGAATTGTGATGACACGTGTCATGGGGCCTTGTGATGACATTGGTCATCTTGCATTGTGATGACAGTTGTCATGTAGAATTTTGATTAAAGGTATCATGGAGCACTGTGATGACAAAGGACAAGGAATATTTTGATGACAAGGGTCATTGAGCAATGGGATGACACAGGAAAGGCGTATTATGATCACAAGTGTTCTGGAGCATTGTGATGACAAGGGCATGGAGCACTCTAATTACAAGGGCCATGGAGCATTGTGATGTCAACGGCATGGAGCATTGTGATGACAGGGTTCTTGGAGCATTGTGATGACAATGGTCATCAAGCATTGTGATGACAGGGGTCAAAGAGCATTGTGATGAGAAAAACCATAGAGCATAGTGATGTCAGAGGCCATGGAACATTGTGATGACAAGGCCATGGACCATTGTTATGACAAGGGTCATGGAGCATTGTGATGACAAATGACGTGGAGCATTGTGATGACAAGTGTCATGGGGCATTTTGATGACATTGGCATGGAGCATTATGATGACAAGAGTTCTGGAGCATTTTGATGACAAGCGCATGGAGCATTGTGATGACAGGGCCCATGGAACATTGTGATGAAAAGGACAGGGAACATTGTGATGAATGGGTTCATGGAGCATTGTGATGAAGGTGCCATGGAGCATTGAGATGACAGGCGTCATTAGGAATGGTGATGACATTGGTCATGGATCATTGTGATGAAAGTGATCATGGAGCAATATGATAACAGGGGCCATGGAGCATTGTGATGACAGGTGTATTGGAGCATTGTGATGAAAGTCGTCATGGATCATTGTGATGACATGTGCCCTGGAACACTGTGATGACACGGTTCATCGAGTATTGTGATGACAAGGGTCATAGCAAATTGTGATGACAGGTGTCATGGGGCCTTGTGATGACATTGATCATCTAGGAATTGTGATGAAAGGTATCATGGAGCACTGAGATGACTGGGGGAATGAACCATTGTTATGAAAATTGTCCTGGATTATCGTGATGACAGCAGTCAAGGAGAATTGTGATGACAGGGATTATGCAGCATTGTGTTGACAAGGGTATGGACTATTGTGATGACAATGGTCGTGGAGCAAAGTGATGTAAGTTTTCATGGAACTTCGTGATGAAAAGTGCCTGGGAGCATTGTGACGATAAAGGCCATTGAGCATTGTGATGACAAGTGTCATGGAGCATTGTAATGAAAGGTTTCATTGTGCACTGTGATGAAAAGGGGGATGGAGTATTGTGATGAAACTGATCCTGGAGCATTGTGATAACAAATTCATGGAGCATTGTGATGAGAGGCATCATGGAGCATTGTGATGACAGGCATCATGGAGCATTGTGATGACAAGTGTCATGCAATATTGTGCTGACACAGATCATGGAGCATTTTGATGAGAGTGGCCTTGGAAGACAGTGAGGCGAGACGTCATGGGGAATTAGGGTGACAGTGTTCAAGGAGCATTGTGATGAAAGTGTTCATGGAGCAATGCGATTATCAGGACAATGGAGCATTGTGAATACAAAGGCCATGGAACATTGAGATAACAGAGTTCATGGAGCATTGTGATGACAAGTGTCCTGGAACCTAGTGATGACACGGTTCATACAGCATTGAGATGTCAAGGGCCAAGGCGAATTGTGATGACACGTGTCATGGGGCCTTGTGATGACATTGGTCATCTTGCATTGTGATGACAGTTGTCATGTAGAATTTTGATTAAAGGTATCATGGAGCACTGTGATGACAAAGGACAAGGAATATTTTGATGACAAGGGTCATTGAGCAATGGGATGACACAGGAAAGGCGTATTATGATCACAAGTGTTCTGGAGCATTGTGATGACAAGGGCATGGAGCATTCTAATTACAAGGGCCATGGAGCATTGTGATGTCAACGGCATGGAGCATTGTGATGACAGGGTTCTTGGAGCATTGTGATGACAATGGTCATCAAGCATTGTGATGACAGGGGTCAAAGAGCATTGTGATGAGAAAAACCATAGAGCATAGTGATGTCAGAGGCCATGGAACATTGTGATGACAAGGCCATGGACCATTCTTATGACAAGGGTCATGGAGCATTGTGATGACAAATGACGTGGAGCATTGTGATGACAAGTGTCATGGGGCATTTTGATGACATTGGCATGGAGCATTATGATGACAAGAGTTCTGGAGCATTTTGATGACAAGCGCATGGAGCATTGTGATGACAGGGCCCATGGAACATTGTGATGAAAAGGACAGGGAACATTGTGATGAATGGGTTCATGGAGCATTGTGATGAAGGTGCCATGGAGCATTGAGATGACAGGCGTCATTAGGAATGGTGATGACATTGGTCATGGATCATTGTGATGAAAGTGATCATGGAGCAATATGATAATAGGGGCCATGGAGCATTGTGATGACAGGTGTATTGGAGCATTGTGATGAAAGTCGTCATGGATCATTGTGATGACATGTGCCCTGGAACACTGTGATGACACGGTTCATCGAGTATTGTGATGACAAGGGTCATAGCAAATTGTGATGACAGGTGTCATGGGGCCTTGTGATGACATTGATCATCTAGGAATTGTGATGAAAGGTATCATGGAGCACTGAGATGACTGGGGGAATGAACCATTGTTCTGAAAATTGTCCTGGATTATCGTGATGACAGCAGTCAAGGAGAATTGTGATGACAGGGATTATGCAGCATTGTGTTGACAAGGGTATGGACTATTGTGATGACAATGGTCGTGGAGCAAAGTGATGTAAGTTTTCATGGAACATCGTGATGAAAAGTGCCTGGGAGCATTGTGACGATAAAGGCCATTGAGCATTGTGATGACAAGTGTCATGGAGCATTGTAATGAAAGGTTTCATTGTGCACTGTGATGAAAAGGGGGATGGAGTATTGTGATGAAACTGGTCCTGGAGCATTGTGATAGCAAATTCATGGAGCATTGTGATGACAGGCATCATGGAGCATTGTGATGACAAGTGTCATGCAATATTGTGCTGACACAGATCATGGAGCATTTTGATGAGAGTGGCCTTGGAAGACAGTGAGGCGAGACGTCATGGGGAATTAGGGTGACAGTGTTCAAGGAGCATTGTGATGAAAGTGTTCATGGAGCAATGCGATTATCAGGACAATGGAGCATTGTGAATACAAAGGCCATGGAACATTGAGATAACAGAGTTCATGGAGCATTGTGATGACAAGTGTCCTGGAACCTAGTGATGACACGGTTCATACAGCATTGAGATGTCAAGGGCCAAGGCGAATTGTGATGACACGTGTCATGGGGCCTTGTGATGACATTGGTCATCTTGCATTGTGATGACAGTTGTCATGTAGAATTTTGATTAAAGGTATCATGGAGCACTGTGATGACAAAGGACAAGGAATATTTTGATGACAAGGGTCATTGAGCAATGGGATGACACAGGAAAGGCGTATTATGATCACAAGTGTTCTGGAGCATTGTGATGACAAGGGCATGGAGCATTCTAATTACAAGGGCCATGGAGCATTGTGATGTCAACGGCATGGAGCATTGTGATGACAGGGTTCTTGGAGCATTGTGATGACAATGGTCATCAAGCATTGTGATGACAGGGGTCAAAGAGCATTGTGATGAGAAAAACCATAGAGCATAGTGATGTCAGAGGCCATGGAACATTGTGATGACAAGGCCATGGACCATTGTTATGACAAGGGTCATGGAGCATTGTGATGACAAATGACGTGGAGCATTGTGATGACAAGTGTCATGGGGCATTTTGATGACATTGGCATGGAGCATTATGATGACAAGAGTTCTGGAGCATTTTGATGACAAGCGCATGGAGCATTGTGATGACAGGGCCCATGGAACATTGTGATGAAAAGGACAGGGAACATTGTGATGAATGGGTTCATGGAGCATTGTGATGAAGGTGCCATGGAGCATTGAGATGACAGGCGTCATTAGGAATGGTGATGACATTGGTCATGGATCATTGTGATGAAAGTGATCATGGAGCAATATGATAATAGGGGCCATGGAGCATTGTGATGACAGGTGTATTGGAGCATTGTGATGAAAGTCGTCATGGATCATTGTGATGACATGTGCCCTGGAACACTGTGATGACACGGTTCATCGAGTATTGTGATGACAAGGGTCATAGCAAATTGTGATGACAGGTGTCATGGGGCCTTGTGATGACATTGATCATCTAGGAATTGTGATGAAAGGTATCATGGAGCACTGAGATGACTGGGGGAATGAACCATTGTTCTGAAAATTGTCCTGGATTATCGTGATGACAGCAGTCAAGGAGAATTGTGATGACAGGGATTATGCAGCATTGTGTTGACAAGGGTATGGACTATTGTGATGACAATGGTCGTGGAGCAAAGTGATGTAAGTTTTCATGGAACATCGTGATGAAAAGTGCCTGGGAGCATTGTGACGATAAAGGCCATTGAGCATTGTGATGACAAGTGTCATGGAGCATTGTAATGAAAGGTTTCATTGTGCACTGTGATGAAAAGGGGGATGGAGTATTGTGATGAAACTGGTCCTGGAGCATTGTGATAGCAAATTCATGGAGCATTGTGATGACAGGCATCATGGAGCATTGTGATGACAAGTGTCATGCAATATTGTGCTGACACAGATCATGGAGCATTTTGATGAGAGTGGCCTTGGAAGACAGTGAGGCGAGACGTCATGGGGAATTAGGGTGACAGTGTTCAAGGAGCATTGTGATGAAAGTGTTCATGGAGCAATGCGATTATCAGGACAATGGAGCATTGTGAATACAAAGGCCATGGAACATTGAGATAACAGAGTTCATGGAGCATTGTGATGACAAGTGTCCTGGAACCTAGTGATGACACGGTTCATACAGCATTGAGATGTCAAGGGCCAAGGCGAATTGTGATGACACGTGTCATGGGGCCTTGTGATGACATTGGTCATCTTGCATTGTGATGACAGTTGTCATGTAGAATTTTGATTAAAGGTATCATGGAGCACTGTGATGACAAAGGACAAGGAATATTTTGATGACAAGGGTCATTGAGCAATGGGATGACACAGGAAAGGCGTATTATGATCACAAGTGTTCTGGAGCATTGTGATGACAAGGGCATGGAGCATTCTAATTACAAGGGCCATGGAGCATTGTGATGTCAACGGCATGGAGCATTGTGATGACAGGGTTCTTGGAGCATTGTGATGACAATGGTCATCAAGCATTGTGATGACAGGGGTCAAAGAGCATTGTGATGAGAAAAACCATAGAGCATAGTGATGTCAGAGGCCATGGAACATTGTGATGACAAGGCCATGGACCATTCTTATGACAAGGGTCATGGAGCATTGTGATGACAAATGACGTGGAGCATTGTGATGACAAGTGTCATGGGGCATTTTGATGACATTGGCATGGAGCATTATGATGACAAGAGTTCTGGAGCATTTTGATGACAAGCGCATGGAGCATTGTGATGACAAGGCCCATGGAACATTGTGATGAAAAGGACAGGGAACATTGTGATGAATGGGTTCATGGAGCATTGTGATGAAGGTGCCATGGAGCATTGAGATGACAGGCGTCATTAGGAATGGTGATGACATTGGTCATGGATCATTGTGATGAAAGTGATCATGGAGCAATATGATAACAGGGGCCATGGAGCATTGTGATGACAGGTGTATTGGAGCATTGTGATGAAAGTCGTCATGGATCATTGTGATGACATGTGCCCTGGAACACTGTGATGACACGGTTCATCGAGTATTGTGATGACAAGGGTCATAGCAAATTGTGATGACAGGTGTCATGGGGCCTTGTGATGACATTGATCATCTAGGAATTGTGATGAAAGGTATCATGGAGCACTGAGATGACTGGGGGAATGAACCATTGTTCTGAAAATTGTCCTGGATTATCGTGATGACAGCAGTCAAGGAGAATTGTGATGACAGGGATTATGCAGCATTGTGTTGACAAGGGTATGGACTATTGTGATGACAATGGTCGTGGAGCAAAGTGATGTAAGTTTTCATGGAACATCGTGATGAAAAGTGCCTGGGAGCATTGTGACGATAAAGGCCATTGAGCATTGTGATGACAAGTGTCATGGAGCATTGTAATGAAAGGTTTCATTGTGCACTGTGATGAAAAGGGGGATGGAGTATTGTGATGAAACTGGTCCTGGAGCATTGTGATAGCAAATTCATGGAGCATTGTGATGACAGGCATCATGGAGCATTGTGATGACAAGTGTCATGCAATATTGTGCTGACACAGATCATGGAGCATTTTGATGAGAGTGGCCTTGGAAGACAGTGAGGCGAGACGTCATGGGGAATTAGGGTGACAGTGTTCAAGGAGCATTGTGATGAAAGTGTTCATGGAGCAATGCGATTATCAGGACAATGGAGCATTGTGAATACAAAGGCCATGGAACATTGAGATAACAGAGTTCATGGAGCATTGTGATGACAAGTGTCCTGGAACCTAGTGATGACACGGTTCATACAGCATTGAGATGTCAAGGGCCAAGGCGAATTGTGATGACACGTGTCATGGGGCCTTGTGATGACATTGGTCATCTTGCATTGTGATGACAGTTGTCATGTAGAATTTTGATTAAAGGTATCATGGAGCACTGTGATGACAAAGGACAAGGAATATTTTGATGACAAGGGTCATTGAGCAATGGGATGACACAGGAAAGGCGTATTATGATCACAAGTGTTCTGGAGCATTGTGATGACAAGGGCATGGAGCATTCTAATTACAAGGGCCATGGAGCATTGTGATGTCAACGGCATGGAGCATTGTGATGACAGGGTTCTTGGAGCATTGTGATGACAATGGTCATCAAGCATTGTGATGACAGGGGTCAAAGAGCATTGTGATGAGAAAAACCATAGAGCATAGTGATGTCAGAGGCCATGGAACATTGTGATGACAAGGCCATGGACCATTCTTATGACAAGGGTCATGGAGCATTGTGATGACAAATGACGTGGAGCATTGTGATGACAAGTGTCATGGGGCATTTTGATGACATTGGCATGGAGCATTATGATGACAAGAGTTCTGGAGCATTTTGATGACAAGCGCATGGAGCATTGTGATGACAAGGCCCATGGAACATTGTGATGAAAAGGACAGGGAACATTGTGATGAATGGGTTCATGGAGCATTGTGATGAAGGTGCCATGGAGCATTGAGATGACAGGCGTCATTAGGAATGGTGATGACATTGGTCATGGATCATTGTGATGAAAGTGATCATGGAGCAATATGATAACAGGGGCCATGGAGCATTGTGATGACAGGTGTATTGGAGCATTGTGATGAAAGTCGTCATGGATCATTGTGATGACATGTGCCCTGGAACACTGTGATGACACGGTTCATCGAGTATTGTGATGACAAGGGTCATAGCAAATTGTGATGACAGGTGTCATGGGGCCTTGTGATGACATTGATCATCTAGGAATTGTGATGAAAGGTATCATGGAGCACTGAGATGACTGGGGGAATGAACCATTGTTATGAAAATTGTCCTGGATTATCGTGATGACAGCAGTCAAGGAGAATTGTGATGACAGGGATTATGCAGCATTGTGTTGACAAGGGTATGGACTATTGTGATGACAATGGTCGTGGAGCAAAGTGATGTAAGTTTTCATGGAACATCGTGATGAAAAGTGCCTGGGAGCATTGTGACGATAAAGGCCATTGAGCATTGTGATGACAAGTGTCATGGAGCATTGTAATGAAAGGTTTCATTGTGCACTGTGATGAAAAGGGGGATGGAGTATTGTGATGAAACTGATCCTGGAGCATTGTGATAACAAATTCATGGAGCATTGTGATGAGAGGCATCATGGAGCATTGTGATGACAGGCATCATGGAGCATTGTGATGACAAGTGTCATGCAATATTGTGCTGACACAGATCATGGAGCATTTTGATGAGAGTGGCCTTGGAAGACAGTGAGGCGAGACGTCATGGGGAATTAGGGTGACAGTGTTCAAGGAGCATTGTGATGAAAGTGTTCATGGAGCAATGCGATTATCAGGACAATGGAGCATTGTGAATACAAAGGCCATGGAACATTGAGATAACAGAGTTCATGGAGCATTGTGATGACAAGTGTCCTGGAACCTAGTGATGACACGGTTCATACAGCATTGAGATGTCAAGGGCCAAGGCGAATTGTGATGACACGTGTCATGGGGCCTTGTGATGACATTGGTCATCTTGCATTGTGATGACAGTTGTCATGTAGAATTTTGATTAAAGGTATCATGGAGCACTGTGATGACAAAGGACAAGGAATATTTTGATGACAAGGGTCATTGAGCAATGGGATGACACAGGAAAGGCGTATTATGATCACAAGTGTTCTGGAGCATTGTGATGACAAGGGCATGGAGCATTCTAATTACAAGGGCCATGGAGCATTGTGATGTCAACGGCATGGAGCATTGTGATGACAGGGTTCTTGGAGCATTGTGATGACAATGGTCATCAAGCATTGTGATGACAGGGGTCAAAGAGCATTGTGATGAGAAAAACCATAGAGCATAGTGATGTCAGAGGCCATGGAACATTGTGATGACAAGGCCATGGACCATTGTTATGACAAGGGTCATGGAGCATTGTGATGACAAATGACGTGGAGCATTGTGATGACAAGTGTCATGGGGCATTTTGATGACATTGGCATGGAGCATTATGATGACAAGAGTTCTGGAGCATTTTGATGACAAGCGCATGGAGCATTGTGATGACAGGGCCCATGGAACATTGTGATGAAAAGGACAGGGAACATTGTGATGAATGGGTTCATGGAGCATTGTGATGAAGGTGCCATGGAGCATTGAGATGACAGGCGTCATTAGGAATGGTGATGACATTGGTCATGGATCATTGTGATGAAAGTGATCATGGAGCAATATGATAATAGGGGCCATGGAGCATTGTGATGACAGGTGTATTGGAGCATTGTGATGAAAGTCGTCATGGATCATTGTGATGACATGTGCCCTGGAACACTGTGATGACACGGTTCATCGAGTATTGTGATGACAAGGGTCATAGCAAATTGTGATGACAGGTGTCATGGGGCCTTGTGATGACATTGATCATCTAGGAATTGTGATGAAAGGTATCATGGAGCACTGAGATGACTGGGGGAATGAACCATTGTTCTGAAAATTGTCCTGGATTATCGTGATGACAGCAGTCAAGGAGAATTGTGATGACAGGGATTATGCAGCATTGTGTTGACAAGGGTATGGACTATTGTGATGACAATGGTCGTGGAGCAAAGTGATGTAAGTTTTCATGGAACATCGTGATGAAAAGTGCCTGGGAGCATTGTGACGATAAAGGCCATTGAGCATTGTGATGACAAGTGTCATGGAGCATTGTAATGAAATGTTTCATTGTGCACTGTGATGAAAAGGGGGATGGAGTATTGTGATGAAACTGGTCCTGGAGCATTGTGATAGCAAATTCATGGAGCATTGTGATGACAGGCATCATGGAGCATTGTGATGACAAGTGTCATGCAATATTGTGCTGACACAGATCATGGAGCATTTTGATGAGAGTGGCCTTGGAAGACAGTGAGGCGAGACGTCATGGGGAATTAGGGTGACAGTGTTCAAGGAGCATTGTGATGAAAGTGTTCATGGAGCAATGCGATTATCAGGACAATGGAGCATTGTGAATACAAAGGCCATGGAACATTGAGATAACAGAGTTCATGGAGCATTGTGATGACAAGTGTCCTGGAACCTAGTGATGACACGGTTCATACAGCATTGAGATGTCAAGGGCCAAGGCGAATTGTGATGACACGTGTCATGGGGCCTTGTGATGACATTGGTCATCTTGCATTGTGATGACAGTTGTCATGTAGAATTTTGATTAAAGGTATCATGGAGCACTGTGATGACAAAGGACAAGGAATATTTTGATGACAAGGGTCATTGAGCAATGGGATGACACAGGAAAGGCGTATTATGATCACAAGTGTTCTGGAGCATTGTGATGACAAGGGCATGGAGCATTCTAATTACAAGGGCCATGGAGCATTGTGATGTCAACGGCATGGAGCATTGTGATGACAGGGTTCTTGGAGCATTGTGATGACAATGGTAATCAAGCATTGTGATGACAGGGGTCAAAGAGCATTGTGATGAGAAAAACCATAGAGCATAGTGATGTCAGAGGCCATGGAACATTGTGATGACAAGGCCATGGACCATTCTTATGACAAGGGTCATGGAGCATTGTGATGACAAATGACGTGGAGCATTGTGATGACAAGTGTCATGGGGCATTTTGATGACATTGGCATGGAGCATTATGATGACAAGAGTTCTGGAGCATTTTGATGACAAGCGCATGGAGCATTGTGATGACAAGGCCCATGGAACATTGTGATGAAAAGGACAGGGAACATTGTGATGAATGGGTTCATGGAGCATTGTGATGAAGGTGCCATGGAGCATTGAGATGACAGGCGTCATTAGGAATGGTGATGACATTGGTCATGGATCATTGTGATGAAAGTGATCATGGAGCAATATGATAACAGGGGCCATGGAGCATTGTGATGACAGGTGTATTGGAGCATTGTGATGAAAGTCGTCATGGATCATTGTGATGACATGTGCCCTGGAACACTGTGATGACACGGTTCATCGAGTATTGTGATGACAAGGGTCATAGCAAATTGTGATGACAGGTGTCATGGGGCCTTGTGATGACATTGATCATCTAGGAATTGTGATGAAAGGTATCATGGAGCACTGAGATGACTGGGGGAATGAACCATTGTTCTGAAAATTGTCCTGGATTATCGTGATGACAGCAGTCAAGGAGAATTGTGATGACAGGGATTATGCAGCATTGTGTTGACAAGGGTATGGACTATTGTGATGACAATGGTCGTGGAGCAAAGTGATGTAAGTTTTCATGGAACATCGTGATGAAAAGTGCCTGGGAGCATTGTGACGATAAAGGCCATTGAGCATTGTGATGACAAGTGTCATGGAGCATTGTAATGAAAGGTTTCATTGTGCACTGTGATGAAAAGGGGGATGGAGTATTGTGATGAAACTGGTCCTGGAGCATTGTGATAACAAATTCATGGAGCATTGTGATGACAGGCATCATGGAGCATTGTGATGACAAGTGTCATGCAATATTGTGCTGACACAGATCATGGAGCATTTTGATGAGAGTGGCCTTGGAAGACAGTGAGGCGAGACGTCATGGGGAATTAGGGTGACAGTGTTCAAGGAGCATTGTGATGAAAGTGTTCATGGAGCAATGTGATTATCAGGACAATGGAGCATTGTGAATACAAAGGCCATGGAACATTGAGATAACAGAGTTCATGGAGCATTGTGATGACAAGTGTCCTGGAACCTAGTGATGACACGGTTCATACAGCATTGAGATGTCAAGGGCCAAGGCGAATTGTGATGACACGTGTCATGGGGCCTTGTGATGACATTGGTCATCTTGCATTGTGATGACAGTTGTCATGTAGAATTTTGATTAAAGGTATCATGGAGCACTGTGATGACAAAGGACAAGGAATATTTTGATGACAAGGGTCATTGAGCAATGGGATGACACAGGAAAGGCGTATTATGATCACAAGTGTTCTGGAGCATTGTGATGACAAGGGCATGGAGCATTCTAATTACAAGGGCCATGGAGCATTGTGATGTCAACGGCATGGAGCATTGTGATGACAGGGTTCTTGGAGCATTGTGATGACAATGGTCATCAAGCATTGTGATGACAGGGGTCAAAGAGCATTGTGATGAGAAAAACCATAGAGCATAGTGATGTCAGAGGCCATGGAACATTGTGATGACAAGGCCATGGACCATTGTTATGACAAGGGTCATGGAGCATTGTGATGACAAATGACGTGGAGCATTGTGATGACAAGTGTCATGGGGCATTTTGATGACATTGGCATGGAGCATTATGATGACAAGAGTTCTGGAGCATTTTGATGACAAGCGCATGGAGCATTGTGATGACAGGGCCCATGGAACATTGTGATGAAAAGGACAGGGAACATTGTGATGAATGGGTTCATGGAGCATTGTGATGAAGGTGCCATGGAGCATTGAGATGACAGGCGTCATTAGGAATGGTGATGACATTGGTCATGGATCATTGTGATGAAAGTGATCATGGAGCAATATGATAACAGGGGCCATGGAGCATTGTGATGACAGGTGTATTGGAGCATTGTGATGAAAGTCGTCATGGATCATTGTGATGACATGTGCCCTGGAACACTGTGATGACACGGTTCATCGAGTATTGTGATGACAAGGGTCATAGCAAATTGTGATGACAGGTGTCATGGGGCCTTGTGATGACATTGATCATCTAGGAATTGTGATGAAAGGTATCATGGAGCACTGAGATGACTGGGGGAATGAACCATTGTTATGAAAATTGTCCTGGATTATCGTGATGACAGCAGTCAAGGAGAATTGTGATGACAGGGATTATGCAGCATTGTGTTGACAAGGGTATGGACTATTGTGATGACAATGGTCGTGGAGCAAAGTGATGTAAGTTTTCATGGAACATCGTGATGAAAAGTGCCTGGGAGCATTGTGACGATAAAGGCCATTGAGCATTGTGATGACAAGTGTCATGGAGCATTGTAATGAAAGGTTTCATTGTGCACTGTGATGAAAAGGGGGATGGAGTATTGTGATGAAACTGGTCCTGGAGCATTGTGATAACAAATTCATGGAGCATTGTGATGACAGGCATCATGGAGCATTGTGATGACAAGTGTCATGCAATATTGTGCTGACACAGATCATGGAGCATTTTGATGAGAGTGGCCTTGGAAGACAGTGAGGCGAGACGTCATGGGGAATTAGGGTGACAGTGTTCAAGGAGCATTGTGATGAAAGTGTTCATGGAGCAATGCGATTATCAGGACAATGGAGCATTGTGAATACAAAGGCCATGGAACATTGAGATAACAGAGTTCATGGAGCATTGTGATGACAAGTGTCCTGGAACCTAGTGATGACACGGTTCATACAGCATTGAGATGTCAAGGGCCAAGGCGAATTGTGATGACACGTGTCATGGGGCCTTGTGATGACATTGGTCATCTTGCATTGTGATGACAGTTGTCATGTAGAATTTTGATTAAAGGTATCATGGAGCACTGTGATGACAAAGGACAAGGAATATTTTGATGACAAGGGTCATTGAGCAATGGGATGACACAGGAAAGGCGTATTATGATCACAAGTGTTCTGGAGCATTGTGATGACAAGGGCATGGAGCATTCTAATTACAAGGGCCATGGAGCATTGTGATGTCAACGGCATGGAGCATTGTGATGACAGGGTTCTTGGAGCATTGTGATGACAATGGTAATCAAGCATTGTGATGACAGGGGTCAAAGAGCATTGTGATGAGAAAAACCATAGAGCATAGTGATGTCAGAGGCCATGGAACATTGTGATGACAAGGCCATGGACCATTCTTATGACAAGGGTCATGGAGCATTGTGATGACAAATGACGTGGAGCATTGTGATGACAAGTGTCATGGGGCATTTTGATGACATTGGCATGGAGCATTATGATGACAAGAGTTCTGGAGCATTTTGATGACAAGCGCATGGAGCATTGTGATGACAAGGCCCATGGAACATTGTGATGAAAAGGACAGGGAACATTGTGATGAATGGGTTCATGGAGCATTGTGATGAAGGTGCCATGGAGCATTGAGATGACAGGCGTCATTAGGAATGGTGATGACATTGGTCATGGATCATTGTGATGAAAGTGATCATGGAGCAATATGATAACAGGGGCCATGGAGCATTGTGATGACAGGTGTATTGGAGCATTGTGATGAAAGTCGTCATGGATCATTGTGATGACATGTGCCCTGGAACACTGTGATGACACGGTTCATCGAGTATTGTGATGACAAGGGTCATAGCAAATTGTGATGACAGGTGTCATGGGGCCTTGTGATGACATTGATCATCTAGGAATTGTGATGAAAGGTATCATGGAGCACTGAGATGACTGGGGGAATGAACCATTGTTCTGAAAATTGTCCTGGATTATCGTGATGACAGCAGTCAAGGAGAATTGTGATGACAGGGATTATGCAGCATTGTGTTGACAAGGGTATGGACTATTGTGATGACAATGGTCGTGGAGCAAAGTGATGTAAGTTTTCATGGAACATCGTGATGAAAAGTGCCTGGGAGCATTGTGACGATAAAGGCCATTGAGCATTGTGATGACAAGTGTCATGGAGCATTGTAATGAAAGGTTTCATTGTGCACTGTGATGAAAAGGGGGATGGAGTATTGTGATGAAACTGGTCCTGGAGCATTGTGATAACAAATTCATGGAGCATTGTGATGACAGGCATCATGGAGCATTGTGATGACAAGTGTCATGCAATATTGTGCTGACACAGATCATGGAGCATTTTGATGAGAGTGGCCTTGGAAGACAGTGAGGCGAGACGTCATGGGGAATTAGGGTGACAGTGTTCAAGGAGCATTGTGATGAAAGTGTTCATGGAGCAATGTGATTATCAGGACAATGGAGCATTGTGAATACAAAGGCCATGGAACATTGAGATAACAGAGTTCATGGAGCATTGTGATGACAAGTGTCCTGGAACCTAGTGATGACACGGTTCATACAGCATTGAGATGTCAAGGGCCAAGGCGAATTGTGATGACACGTGTCATGGGGCCTTGTGATGACATTGGTCATCTTGCATTGTGATGACAGTTGTCATGTAGAATTTTGATTAAAGGTATCATGGAGCACTGTGATGACAAAGGACAAGGAATATTTTGATGACAAGGGTCATTGAGCAATGGGATGACACAGGAAAGGCGTATTATGATCACAAGTGTTCTGGAGCATTGTGATGACAAGGGCATGGAGCATTCTAATTACAAGGGCCATGGAGCATTGTGATGTCAACGGCATGGAGCATTGTGATGACAGGGTTCTTGGAGCATTGTGATGACAATGGTCATCAAGCATTGTGATGACAGGGGTCAAAGAGCATTGTGATGAGAAAAACCATAGAGCATAGTGATGTCAGAGGCCATGGAACAATGTGATGACAAGGCCATGGACCATTGTTATGACAAGGGTCATGGAGCATTGTGATGACAAATGACGTGGAGCATTGTGATGACAAGTGTCATGGGGCATTTTGATGACATTGGCATGGAGCATTATGATGACAAGAGTTCTGGAGCATTTTGATGACAAGCGCATGGAGCATTGTGATGACAGGGCCCATGGAACATTGTGATGAAAAGGACAGGGAACATTGTGATGAATGGGTTCATGGAGCATTGTGATGAAGGTGCCATGGAGCATTGAGATGACAGGCGTCATTAGGAATGGTGATGACATTGGTCATGGATCATTGTGATGAAAGTGATCATGGAGCAATATGATAACAGGGGCCATGGAGCATTGTGATGACAGGTGTATTGGAGCATTGTGATGAAAGTCGTCATGGATCATTGTGATGACATGTGCCCTGGAACACTGTGATGACACGGTTCATCGAGTATTGTGATGACAAGGGTCATAGCAAATTGTGATGACAGGTGTCATGGGGCCTTGTGATGACATTGATCATCTAGGAATTGTGATGAAAGGTATCATGGAGCACTGAGATGACTGGGGGAATGAACCATTGTTATGAAAATTGTCCTGGATTATCGTGATGACAGCAGTCAAGGAGAATTGTGATGACAGGGATTATGCAGCATTGTGTTGACAAGGGTATGGACTATTGTGATGACAATGGTCGTGGAGCAAAGTGATGTAAGTTTTCATGGAACATCGTGATGAAAAGTGCCTGGGAGCATTGTGACGATAAAGGCCATTGAGCATTGTGATGACAAGTGTCATGGAGCATTGTAATGAAAGGTTTCATTGTGCACTGTGATGAAAAGGGGGATGGAGTATTGTGATGAAACTGGTCCTGGAGCATTGTGATAACAAATTCATGGAGCATTGTGATGACAGGCATCATGGAGCATTGTGATGACAAGTGTCATGCAATATTGTGCTGACACAGATCATGGAGCATTTTGATGAGAGTGGCCTTGGAAGACAGTGAGGCGAGACGTCATGGGGAATTAGGGTGACAGTGTTCAAGGAGCATTGTGATGAAAGTGTTCATGGAGCAATGCGATTATCAGGACAATGGAGCATTGTGAATACAAAGGCCATGGAACATTGAGATAACAGAGTTCATGGAGCATTGTGATGACAAGTGTCCTGGAACCTAGTGATGACACGGTTCATACAGCATTGAGATGTCAAGGGCCAAGGCGAATTGTGATGACACGTGTCATGGGGCCTTGTGATGACATTGGTCATCTTGCATTGTGATGACAGTTGTCATGTAGAATTTTGATTAAAGGTATCATGGAGCACTGTGATGACAAAGGACAAGGAATATTTTGATGACAAGGGTCATTGAGCAATGGGATGACACAGGAAAGGCGTATTATGATCACAAGTGTTCTGGAGCATTGTGATGACAAGGGCATGGAGCATTCTAATTACAAGGGCCATGGAGCATTGTGATGTCAACGGCATGGAGCATTGTGATGACAGGGTTCTTGGAGCATTGTGATGACAATGGTCATCAAGCATTGTGATGACAGGGGTCAAAGAGCATTGTGATGAGAAAAACCATAGAGCATAGTGATGTCAGAGGCCATGGAACATTGTGATGACAAGGCCATGGACCATTGTTATGACAAGGGTCATGGAGCATTGTGATGACAAATGACGTGGAGCATTGTGATGACAAGTGTCATGGGGCATTTTGATGACATTGGCATGGAGCATTATGATGACAAGAGTTCTGGAGCATTTTGATGACAAGCGCATGGAGCATTGTGATGACAGGGCCCATGGAACATTGTGATGAAAAGGACAGGGAACATTGTGATGAATGGGTTCATGGAGCATTGTGATGAAGGTGCCATGGAGCATTGAGATGACAGGCGTCATTAGGAATGGTGATGACATTGGTCATGGATCATTGTGATGAAAGTGATCATGGAGCAATATGATAATAGGGGCCATGGAGCATTGTGATGACAGGTGTATTGGAGCATTGTGATGAAAGTCGTCATGGATCATTGTGATGACATGTGCCCTGGAACACTGTGATGACACGGTTCATCGAGTATTGTGATGACAAGGGTCATAGCAAATTGTGATGACAGGTGTCATGGGGCCTTGTGATGACATTGATCATCTAGGAATTGTGATGAAAGTTATCATGGAGCACTGAGATGACTGGGGGAATGAATCATTGTTCTGAAAATTGTCCTGGATTATCGTGATGACAGCAGTCAAGGAGAATTGTGATGACAGGGATTATGCAGCATTGTGTTGACAAGGGTATGGACTATTGTGATGACAATGGTCGTGGAGCAAAGTGATGTAAGTTTTCATGGAACATCGTGATGAAAAGTGCCTGGGAGCATTGTGACGATAAAGGCCATTGAGCATTGTGATGACAAGTGTCATGGAGCATTGTAATGAAAGGTTTCATTGTGCACTGTGATGAAAAGGGGGATGGAGTATTGTGATGAAACTGGTCCTGGAGCATTGTGATAACAAATTCATGGAGCATTGTGATGACAGGCATCATGGAGCATTGTGATGACAAGTGTCATGCAATATTGTGCTGACACAGATCATGGAGCATTTTGATGAGAGTGGCCTTGGAAGACAGTGAGGCGAGACGTCATGGGGAATTAGGGTGACAGTGTTCAAGGAGCATTGTGATGAAAGTGTTCATGGAGCAATGCGATTATCAGGACAATGGAGCATTGTGAATACAAAGGCCATGGAACATTGAGATAACAGAGTTCATGGAGCATTGTGATGACAAGTGTCCTGGAACCTAGTGATGACACGGTTCATACAGCATTGAGATGTCAAGGGCCAAGGCGAATTGTGATGACACGTGTCATGGGGCCTTGTGATGACATTGGTCATCTTGCATTGTGATGACAGTTGTCATGTAGAATTTTGATTAAAGGTATCATGGAGCACTGTGATGACAAAGGACAAGGAATATTTTGATGACAAGGGTCATTGAGCAATGGGATGACACAGGAAAGGCGTATTATGATCACAAGTGTTCTGGAGCATTGTGATGACAAGGGCATGGAGCATTCTAATTACAAGGGCCATGGAGCATTGTGATGTCAACGGCATGGAGCATTGTGATGACAGGGTTCTTGGAGCATTGTGATGACAATGGTCATCAAGCATTGTGATGACAGGGGTCAAAGAGCATTGTGATGAAAAAAACCATAGAGCATAGTGATGTCAGAGGCCATGGAACATTGTGATGACAAGGCCATGGACCATTGTTATGACAAGGGTCATGGAGCATTGTGATGACAAATGACGTGGAGCATTGTGATGACAAGTGTCATGGGGCATTTTGATGACATTGGCATGGAGCATTATGATGACAAGAGTTCTGGAGCATTTTGATGACAAGCGCATGGAGCATTGTGATGACAGGGCCCATGGAACATTGTGATGAAAAGGACAGGGAACATTGTGATGAATGGGTTCATGGAGCATTGTGATGAAGGTGCCATGGAGCATTGA
Source organism: Balaenoptera physalus (assembly GCF_965194825.1). Lineage (NCBI taxonomy): Eukaryota > Metazoa > Chordata > Mammalia > Artiodactyla > Balaenopteridae > Balaenoptera > Balaenoptera physalus. The sequence continues at coordinate 26,016,925 of NC_138900.1, forward strand.
GATGACAGGCGTCATTAGGAATGGTGATGACATTGGTCATGGATCATTGTGATGAAAGTGATCATGGAGCAATATGATAACAGGGGCCATGGAGCATTGTGATGACAGGTGTATTGGAGCATTGTGATGAAAGTCGTCATGGATCATTGTGATGACATGTGCCCTGGAACACTGTGATGACACGGTTCATCGAGTATTGTGATGACAAGGGTCATAGCAAATTGTGATGACAGGTGTCATGGGGCCTTGTGATGACATTGATCATCTAGGAATTGTGATGAAAGGTATCATGGAGCACTGAGATGACTGGGGGAATGAACCATTGTTCTGAAAATTGTCCTGGATTATCGTGATGACAGCAGTCAAGGAGAATTGTGATGACAGGGATTATGCAGCATTGTGTTGACAAGGGTATGGACTATTGTGATGACAATGGTCGTGGAGCAAAGTGATGTAAGTTTTCATGGAACATCGTGATGAAAAGTGCCTGGGAGCATTGTGACGATAAAGGCCATTGAGCATTGTGATGACAAGTGTCATGGAGCATTGTAATGAAAGGTTTCATTGTGCACTGTGATGAAAAGGGGGATGGAGTATTGTGATGAAACTGGTCCTGGAGCATTGTGATAACAAATTCATGGAGCATTGTGATGACAGGCATCATGGAGCATTGTGATGACAAGTGTCATGCAATATTGTGCTGACACAGATCATGGAGCATTTTGATGAGAGTGGCCTTGGAAGACAGTGAGGCGAGACGTCATGGGGAATTAGGGTGACAGTGGTCAAGGAGCATTGTGATGAAAGTGTTCATGGAGCAATGCGATTATCAGGACAATGGAGCATTGTGAATACAAAGGCCATGGAACATTGAGATAACAGAGTTCATGGAGCATTGTGATGACAAGTGTCCTGGAACCTAGTGATGACACGGTTCATACAGCATTGAGATGTCAAGGGCCAAGGCGAATTGTGATGACACGTGTCATGGGGCCTTGTGATGACATTGGTCATCTTGCATTGTGATGACAGTTGTCATGTAGAATTTTGATTAAAGGTATCATGGAGCACTGTGATGACAAAGGACAAGGAATATTTTGATGACAAGGGTCATTGAGCAATGGGATGACACAGGAAAGGCGTATTATGATCACAAGTGTTCTGGAGCATTGTGATGACAAGGGCATGGAGCATTCTAATTACAAGGGCCATGGAGCATTGTGATGTCAACGGCATGGAGCATTGTGATGACAGGGTTCTTGGAGCATTGTGATGACAATGGTCATCAAGCATTGTGATGACAGGGGTCAAAGAGCATTGTGATGAGAAAAACCATAGAGCATAGTGATGTCAGAGGCCATGGAACATTGTGATGACAAGGCCATGGACCATTCTTATGACAAGGGTCATGGAGCATTGTGATGACAAATGACGTGGAGCATTGTGATGACAAGTGTCATGGGGCATTTTGATGACATTGGCATGGAGCATTATGATGACAAGAGTTCTGGAGCATTTTGATGACAAGCGCATGGAGCATTGTGATGACAAGGCCCATGGAACATTGTGATGAAAAGGACAGGGAACATTGTGATGAATGGGTTCATGGAGCATTGTGATGAAGGTGCCATGGAGCATTGAGATGACAGGCGTCATTAGGAATGGTGATGACATTGGTCATGGATCATTGTGATGAAAGTGATCATGGAGCAATATGATAACAGGGGCCATGGAGCATTGTGATGACAGGTGTATTGGAGCATTGTGATGAAAGTCGTCATGGATCATTGTGATGACATGTGCCCTGGAACACTGTGATGACACGGTTCATCGAGTATTGTGATGACAAGGGTCATAGCAAATTGTGATGACAGGTGTCATGGGGCCTTGTGATGACATTGATCATCTAGGAATTGTGATGAAAGGTATCATGGAGCACTGAGATGACTGGGGGAATGAACCATTGTTCTGAAAATTGTCCTGGATTATCGTGATGACAGCAGTCAAGGAGAATTGTGATGACAGGGATTATGCAGCATTGTGTTGACAAGGGTATGGACTATTGTGATGACAATGGTCGTGGAGCAAAGTGATGTAAGTTTTCATGGAACATCGTGATGAAAAGTGCCTGGGAGCATTGTGACGATAAAGGCCATTGAGCATTGTGATGACAAGTGTCATGGAGCATTGTAATGAAAGGTTTCATTGTGCACTGTGATGAAAAGGGGGATGGAGTATTGTGATGAAACTGGTCCTGGAGCATTGTGATAACAAATTCATGGAGCATTGTGATGACAGGCATCATGGAGCATTGTGATGACAAGTGTCATGCAATATTGTGCTGACACAGATCATGGAGCATTTTGATGAGAGTGGCCTTGGAAGACAGTGAGGCGAGACGTCATGGGGAATTAGGGTGACAGTGGTCAAGGAGCATTGTGATGAAAGTGTTCATGGAGCAATGCGATTATCAGGACAATGGAGCATTGTGAATACAAAGGCCATGGAACATTGAGATAACAGAGTTCATGGAGCATTGTGATGACAAGTGTCCTGGAACCTAGTGATGACACGGTTCATACAGCATTGAGATGTCAAGGGCCAAGGCGAATTGTGATGACACGTGTCATGGGGCCTTGTGATGACATTGGTCATCTTGCATTGTGATGACAGTTGTCATGTAGAATTTTGATTAAAGGTATCATGGAGCACTGTGATGACAAAGGACAAGGAATATTTTGATGACAAGGGTCATTGAGCAATGGGATGACACAGGAAAGGCGTATTATGATCACAAGTGTTCTGGAGCATTGTGATGACAAGGGCATGGAGCATTCTAATTACAAGGGCCATGGAGCATTGTGATGTCAACGGCATGGAGCATTGTGATGACAGGGTTCTTGGAGCATTGTGATGACAATGGTCATCAAGCATTGTGATGACAGGGGTCAAAGAGCATTGTGATGAGAAAAACCATAGAGCATAGTGATGTCAGAGGCCATGGAACATTGTGATGACAAGGCCATGGACCATTCTTATGACAAGGGTCATGGAGCATTGTGATGACAAATGACGTGGAGCATTGTGATGACAAGTGTCATGGGGCATTTTGATGACATTGGCATGGAGCATTATGATGACAAGAGTTCTGGAGCATTTTGATGACAAGCGCATGGAGCATTGTGATGACAAGGCCCATGGAACATTGTGATGAAAAGGACAGGGAACATTGTGATGAATGGGTTCATGGAGCATTGTGATGAAGGTGCCATGGAGCATTGAGATGACAGGCGTCATTAGGAATGGTGATGACATTGGTCATGGATCATTGTGATGAAAGTGATCATGGAGCAATATGATAACAGGGGCCATGGAGCATTGTGATGACAGGTGTATTGGAGCATTGTGATGAAAGTCGTCATGGATCATTGTGATGACATGTGCCCTGGAACACTGTGATGACACGGTTCATCGAGTATTGTGATGACAAGGGTCATAGCAAATTGTGATGACAGGTGTCATGGGGCCTTGTGATGACATTGATCATCTAGGAATTGTGATGAAAGGTATCATGGAGCACTGAGATGACTGGGGGAATGAACCATTGTTATGAAAATTGTCCTGGATTATCGTGATGACAGCAGTCAAGGAGAATTGTGATGACAGGGATTATGCAGCATTGTGTTGACAAGGGTATGGACTATTGTGATGACAATGGTCGTGGAGCAAAGTGATGTAAGTTTTCATGGAACATCGTGATGAAAAGTGCCTGGGAGCATTGTGACGATAAAGGCCATTGAGCATTGTGATGACAAGTGTCATGGAGCATTGTAATGAAAGGTTTCATTGTGCACTGTGATGAAAAGGGGGATGGAGTATTGTGATGAAACTGGTCCTGGAGCATTGTGATAACAAATTCATGGAGCATTGTGATGACAGGCATCATGGAGCATTGTGATGACAAGTGTCATGCAATATTGTGCTGACACAGATCATGGAGCATTTTGATGAGAGTGGCCTTGGAAGACAGTGAGGCGAGACGTCATGGGGAATTAGGGTGACAGTGTTCAAGGAGCATTGTGATGAAAGTGTTCATGGAGCAATGCGATTATCAGGACAATGGAGCATTGTGAATACAAAGGCCATGGAACATTGAGATAACAGAGTTCATGGAGCATTGTGATGACAAGTGTCCTGGAACCTAGTGATGACACGGTTCATACAGCATTGAGATGTCAAGGGCCAAGGCGAATTGTGATGACACGTGTCATGGGGCCTTGTGATGACATTGGTCATCTTGCATTGTGATGACAGTTGTCATGTAGAATTTTGATTAAAGGTATCATGGAGCACTGTGATGACAAAGGACAAGGAATATTTTGATGACAAGGGTCATTGAGCAATGGGATGAAACAGGAAAGGCGTATTATGATCACAAGTGTTCTGGAGCATTGTAATGACAAGGGCATGGAGCATTCTAATTACAAGGGCCATGGAGCATTGTGATGTCAACGGCATGGAGCATTGTGATGACAGGGTTCTTGGAGCATTGTGATGACAATGGTCATCAAGCATTGTGATGACAGGGGTCAAAGAGCATTGTGATGAGAAAAACCATAGAGCATAGTGATGTCAGAGGCCATGGAACATTGTGATGACAAGGCCATGGACCATTGTTATGACAAGGGTCATGGAGCATTGTGATGACAAATGACGTGGAGCATTGTGATGACAAGTGTCATGGGGCATTTTGATGACATTGGCATGGAGCATTATGATGACAAGAGTTCTGGAGCATTTTGATGACAAGCGCATGGAGCATTGTGATGACAGGGCCCATGGAACATTGTGATGAAAAGGACAGGGAACATTGTGATGAATGGGTTCATGGAGCATTGTGATGAAGGTGCCATGGAGCATTGAGATGACAGGCGTCATTAGGAATGGTGATGACATTGGTCATGGATCATTGTGATGAAAGTGATCATGGAGCAATATGATAACAGGGGCCATGGAGCATTGTGATTACAGGTGTATTGGAGCATTGTGATGAAAGTCGTCATGGATCATTGTGATGACATGTGCCCTGGAACACTGTGATGACACGGTTCATCGAGTATTGTGATGACAAGGGTCATAGCAAATTGTGATGACAGGTGTCATGGGGCCTTGTGATGACATTGATCATCTAGGAATTGTGATGAAAGGTATCATGGAGCACTGAGATGACTGGGGGAATGAACCATTGTTATGAAAATTGTCCTGGATTATCGTGATGACAGCAGTCAAGGAGAATTGTGATGACAGGGATTATGCAGCATTGTGTTGACAAGGGTATGGACTATTGTGATGACAATGGTCGTGGAGCAAAGTGATGTAAGTTTTCATGGAACATCGTGATGAAAAGTGCCTGGGAGCATTGTGACGATAAAGGCCATTGAGCATTGTGATGACAAGTGTCATGGAGCATTGTAATGAAAGGTTTCATTGTGCACTGTGATGAAAAGGGGGATGGAGTATTGTGATGAAACTGATCCTGGAGCATTGTGATAACAAATTCATGGAGCATTGTGATGAGAGGCATCATGGAGCATTGTGATGACAGGCATCATGGAGCATTGTGATGACAAGTGTCATGCAATATTGTGCTGACACAGATCATGGAGCATTTTGATGAGAGTGGCCTTGGAAGACAGTGAGGCGAGACGTCATGGGGAATTAGGGTGACAGTGTTCAAGGAGCATTGTGATGAAAGTGTTCATGGAGCAATGCGATTATCAGGACAATGGAGCATTGTGAATACAAAGGCCATGGAACATTGAGATAACAGAGTTCATGGAGCATTGTGATGACAAGTGTCCTGGAACCTAGTGATGACACGGTTCATACAGCATTGAGATGTCAAGGGCCAAGGCGAATTGTGATGACACGTGTCATGGGGCCTTGTGATGACATTGGTCATCTTGCATTGTGATGACAGTTGTCATGTAGAATTTTGATTAAAGGTATCATGGAGCACTGTGATGACAAAGGACAAGGAATATTTTGATGACAAGGGTCATTGAGCAATGGGATGACACAGGAAAGGCGTATTATGATCACAAGTGTTCTGGAGCATTGTGATGACAAGGGCATGGAGCATTCTAATTACAAGGGCCATGGAGCATTGTGATGTCAACGGCATGGAGCATTGTGATGACAGGGTTCTTGGAGCATTGTGATGACAATGGTCATCAAGCATTGTGATGACAGGGGTCAAAGAGCATTGTGATGAGAAAAACCATAGAGCATAGTGATGTCAGAGGCCATGGAACATTGTGATGACAAGGCCATGGACCATTGTTATGACAAGGGTCATGGAGCATTGTGATGACAAATGACGTGGAGCATTGTGATGACAAGTGTCATGGGGCATTTTGATGACATTGGCATGGAGCATTATGATGACAAGAGTTCTGGAGCATTTTGATGACAAGCGCATGGAGCATTGTGATGACAGGGCCCATGGAACATTGTGATGAAAAGGACAGGGAACATTGTGATGAATGGGTTCATGGAGCATTGTGATGAAGGTGCCATGGAGCATTGAGATGACAGGCGTCATTAGGAATGGTGATGACATTGGTCATGGATCATTGTGATGAAAGTGATCATGGAGCAATATGATAATAGGGGCCATGGAGCATTGTGATGACAGGTGTATTGGAGCATTGTGATGAAAGTCGTCATGGATCATTGTGATGACATGTGCCCTGGAACACTGTGATGACACGGTTCATCGAGTATTGTGATGACAAGGGTCATAGCAAATTGTGATGACAGGTGTCATGGGGCCTTGTGATGACATTGATCATCTAGGAATTGTGATGAAAGTTATCATGGAGCACTGAGATGACTGGGGGAATGAATCATTGTTCTGAAAATTGTCCTGGATTATCGTGATGACAGCAGTCAAGGAGAATTGTGATGACAGGGATTATGCAGCATTGTGTTGACAAGGGTATGGACTATTGTGATGACAATGGTCGTGGAGCAAAGTGATGTAAGTTTTCATGGAACATCGTGATGAAAAGTGCCTGGGAGCATTGTGACGATAAAGGCCATTGAGCATTGTGATGACAAGTGTCATGGAGCATTGTAATGAAAGGTTTCATTGTGCACTGTGATGAAAAGGGGGATGGAGTATTGTGATGAAACTGGTCCTGGAGCATTGTGATAACAAATTCATGGAGCATTGTGATGACAGGCATCATGGAGCATTGTGATGACAAGTGTCATGCAATATTGTGCTGACACAGATCATGGAGCATTTTGATGAGAGTGGCCTTGGAAGACAGTGAGGCGAGACGTCATGGGGAATTAGGGTGACAGTGTTCAAGGAGCATTGTGATGAAAGTGTTCATGGAGCAATGCGATTATCAGGACAATGGAGCATTGTGAATACAAAGGCCATGGAACATTGAGATAACAGAGTTCATGGAGCATTGTGATGACAAGTGTCCTGGAACCTAGTGATGACACGGTTCATACAGCATTGAGATGTCAAGGGCCAAGGCGAATTGTGATGACACGTGTCATGGGGCCTTGTGATGACATTGGTCATCTTGCATTGTGATGACAGTTGTCATGTAGAATTTTGATTAAAGGTATCATGGAGCACTGTGATGACAAAGGACAAGGAATATTTTGATGACAAGGGTCATTGAGCAATGGGATGACACAGGAAAGGCGTATTATGATCACAAGTGTTCTGGAGCATTGTGATGACAAGGGCATGGAGCATTCTAATTACAAGGGCCATGGAGCATTGTGATGTCAACGGCATGGAGCATTGTGATGACAGGGTTCTTGGAGCATTGTGATGACAATGGTCATCAAGCATTGTGATGACAGGGGTCAAAGAGCATTGTGATGAAAAAAACCATAGAGCATAGTGATGTCAGAGGCCATGGAACATTGTGATGACAAGGCCATGGACCATTGTTATGACAAGGGTCATGGAGCATTGTGATGACAAATGACGTGGAGCATTGTGATGACAAGTGTCATGGGGCATTTTGATGACATTGGCATGGAGCATTATGATGACAAGAGTTCTGGAGCATTTTGATGACAAGCGCATGGAGCATTGTGATGACAGGGCCCATGGAACATTGTGATGAAAAGGACAGGGAACATTGTGATGAATGGGTTCATGGAGCATTGTGATGAAGGTGCCATGGAGCATTGAGATGACAGGCGTCATTAGGAATGGTGATGACATTGGTCATGGATCATTGTGATGAAAGTGATCATGGAGCAATATGATAATAGGGGCCATGGAGCATTGTGATGACAGGTGTATTGGAGCATTGTGATGAAAGTCGTCATGGATCATTGTGATGACATGTGCCCTGGAACACTGTGATGACACGGTTCATCGAGTATTGTGATGACAAGGGTCATAGCAAATTGTGATGACAGGTGTCATGGGGCCTTGTGATGACATTGATCATCTAGGAATTGTGATGAAAGGTATCATGGAGCACTGAGATGACTGGGGGAATGAACCATTGTTCTGAAAATTGTCCTGGATTATCGTGATGACAGCAGTCAAGGAGAATTGTGATGACAGGGATTATGCAGCATTGTGTTGACAAGGGTATGGACTATTGTGATGACAATGGTCGTGGAGCAAAGTGATGTAAGTTTTCATGGAACATCGTGATGAAAAGTGCCTGGGAGCATTGTGACGATAAAGGCCATTGAGCATTGTGATGACAAGTGTCATGGAGCATTGTAATGAAAGGTTTCATTGTGCACTGTGATGAAAAGGGGGATGGAGTATTGTGATGAAACTGGTCCTGGAGCATTGTGATAACAAATTCATGGAGCATTGTGATGACAGGCATCATGGAGCATTGTGATGACAAGTGTCATGCAATATTGTGCTGACACAGATCATGGAGCATTTTGATGAGAGTGGCCTTGGAAGACAGTGAGGCGAGACGTCATGGGGAATTAGGGTGACAGTGTTCAAGGAGCATTGTGATGAAAGTGTTCATGGAGCAATGCGATTATCAGGACAATGGAGCATTGTGAATACAAAGGCCATGGAACATTGAGATAACAGAGTTCATGGAGCATTGTGATGACAAGTGTCCTGGAACCTAGTGATGACACGGTTCATACAGCATTGAGATGTCAAGGGCCAAGGCGAATTGTGATGACACGTGTCATGGGGCCTTGTGATGACATTGGTCATCTTGCATTGTGATGACAGTTGTCATGTAGAATTTTGATTAAAGGTATCATGGAGCACTGTGATGACAAAGGACAAGGAATATTTTGATGACAAGGGTCATTGAGCAATGGGATGACACAGGAAAGGCGTATTATGATCACAAGTGTTCTGGAGCATTGTGATGACAAGGGCATGGAGCATTCTAATTACAAGGGCCATGGAGCATTGTGATGTCAACGGCATGGAGCATTGTGATGACAGGGTTCTTGGAGCATTGTGATGACAATGGTCATCAAGCATTGTGATGACAGGGGTCAAAGAGCATTGTGATGAGAAAAACCATAGAGCATAGTGATGTCAGAGGCCATGGAACATTGTGATGACAAGGCCATGGACCATTGTTATGACAAGGGTCATGGAGCATTGTGATGACAAATGACGTGGAGCATTGTGATGACAAGTGTCATGGGGCATTTTGATGACATTGGCATGGAGCATTATGATGACAAGAGTTCTGGAGCATTTTGATGACAAGCGCATGGAGCATTTTGATGACAAGGCCCATGGAACATTGTGATGAAAAGGACAGGGAACATTGTGATGAATGGGTTCATGGAGCATTGTGATGAAGGTGCCATGGAGCATTGAGATGACAGGCGTCATTAGGAATGGTGATGACATTGGTCATGGATCATTGTGATGAAAGTGATCATGGAGCAATATGATAACAGGGGCCATGGAGCATTGTGATGACAGGTGTATTGGAGCATTGTGATGAAAGTCGTCATGGATCATTGTGATGACATGTGCCCTGGAACACTGTGATGACACGGTTCATCGAGTATTGTGATGACAAGGGTCATAGCAAATTGTGATGACAGGTGTCATGGGGCCTTGTGATGACATTGATCATCTAGGAATTGTGATGAAAGGTATCATGGAGCACTGAGATGACTGGGGGAATGAACCATTGTTCTGAAAATTGTCCTGGATTATCGTGATGACAGCAGTCAAGGAGAATTGTGATGACAGGGATTATGCAGCATTGTGTTGACAAGGGTATGGACTATTGTGATGACAATGGTCGTGGAGCAAAGTGATGTAAGTTTTCATGGAACATCGTGATGAAAAGTGCCTGGGAGCATTGTGACGATAAAGGCCATTGAGCATTGTGATGACAAGTGTCATGGAGCATTGTAATGAAAGGTTTCATTGTGCACTGTGATGAAAAGGGGGATGGAGTATTGTGATGAAACTGGTCCTGGAGCATTGTGATAACAAATTCATGGAGCATTGTGATGACAGGCATCATGGAGCATTGTGATGACAAGTGTCATGCAATATTGTGCTGACACAGATCATGGAGCATTTTGATGAGAGTGGCCTTGGAAGACAGTGAGGCGAGACGTCATGGGGAATTAGGGTGACAGTGGTCAAGGAGCATTGTGATGAAAGTGTTCATGGAGCAATGCGATTATCAGGACAATGGAGCATTGTGAATACAAAGGCCATGGAACATTGAGATAACAGAGTTCATGGAGCATTGTGATGACAAGTGTCCTGGAACCTAGTGATGACACGGTTCATACAGCATTGAGATGTCAAGGGCCAAGGCGAATTGTGATGACACGTGTCATGGGGCCTTGTGATGACATTGGTCATCTTGCATTGTGATGACAGTTGTCATGTAGAATTTTGATTAAAGGTATCATGGAGCACTGTGATGACAAAGGACAAGGAATATTTTGATGACAAGGGTCATTGAGCAATGGGATGACACAGGAAAGGCGTATTATGATCACAAGTGTTCTGGAGCATTGTGATGACAAGGGCATGGAGCATTCTAATTACAAGGGCCATGGAGCATTGTGATGTCAACGGCATGGAGCATTGTGATGACAGGGTTCTTGGAGCATTGTGATGACAATGGTCATCAAGCATTGTGATGACAGGGGTCAAAGAGCATTGTGATGAGAAAAACCATAGAGCATAGTGATGTCAGAGGCCATGGAACATTGTGATGACAAGGCCATGGACCATTGTTATGACAAGGGTCATGGAGCATTGTGATGACAAATGACGTGGAGCATTGTGATGACAAGTGTCATGGGGCATTTTGATGACATTGGCATGGAGCATTATGATGACAAGAGTTCTGGAGCATTTTGATGACAAGCGCATGGAGCATTGTGATGACAGGGCCCATGGAACATTGTGATGAAAAGGACAGGGAACATTGTGATGAATGGGTTCATGGAGCATTGTGATGAAGGTGCCATGGAGCATTGAGATGACAGGCGTCATTAGGAATGGTGATGACATTGGTCATGGATCATTGTGATGAAAGTGATCATGGAGCAATATGATAACAGGGGCCATGGAGCATTGTGATGACAGGTGTATTGGAGCATTGTGATGAAAGTCGTCATGGATCATTGTGATGACATGTGCCCTGGAACACTGTGATGACACGGTTCATCGAGTATTGTGATGACAAGGGTCATAGCAAATTGTGATGACAGGTGTCATGGGGCCTTGTGATGACATTGATCATCTAGGAATTGTGATGAAAGGTATCATGGAGCACTGAGATGACTGGGGGAATGAACCATTGTTATGAAAATTGTCCTGGATTATCGTGATGACAGCAGTCAAGGAGAATTGTGATGACAGGGATTATGCAGCATTGTGTTGACAAGGGTATGGACTATTGTGATGACAATGGTCGTGGAGCAAAGTGATGTAAGTTTTCATGGAACATCGTGATGAAAAGTGCCTGGGAGCATTGTGACGATAAAGGCCATTGAGCATTGTGATGACAAGTGTCATGGAGCATTGTAATGAAAGGTTTCATTGTGCACTGTGATGAAAAGGGGGATGGAGTATTGTGATGAAACTGGTCCTGGAGCATTGTGATAACAAATTCATGGAGCATTGTGATGACAGGCATCATGGAGCATTGTGATGACAAGTGTCATGCAATATTGTGCTGACACAGATCATGGAGCATTTTGATGAGAGTGGCCTTGGAAGACAGTGAGGCGAGACGTCATGGGGAATTAGGGTGACAGTGTTCAAGGAGCATTGTGATGAAAGTGTTCATGGAGCAATGCGATTATCAGGACAATGGAGCATTGTGAATACAAAGGCCATGGAACATTGAGATAACAGAGTTCATGGAGCATTGTGATGACAAGTGTCCTGGAACCTAGTGATGACACGGTTCATACAGCATTGAGATGTCAAGGGCCAAGGCGAATTGTGATGACACGTGTCATGGGGCCTTGTGATGACATTGGTCATCTTGCATTGTGATGACAGTTGTCATGTAGAATTTTGATTAAAGGTATCATGGAGCACTGTGATGACAAAGGACAAGGAATATTTTGATGACAAGGGTCATTGAGCAATGGGATGACACAGGAAAGGCGTATTATGATCACAAGTGTTCTGGAGCATTGTTATGACAAGGGCATGGAGCATTCTAATTACAAGGGCCATGGAGCATTGTGATGTCAACGGCATGGAGCATTGTGATGACAGGGTTCTTGGAGCATTGTGATGACAATGGTCATCAAGCATTGTGATGACAGGGGTCAAAGAGCATTGTGATGAGAAAAACCATAGAGCATAGTGATGTCAGAGGCCATGGAACATTGTGATGACAAGGCCATGGACCATTGTTATGACAAGGGTCATGGAGCATTGTGATGACAAATGACGTGGAGCATTGTGATGACAAGTGTCATGGGGCATTTTGATGACATTGGCATGGAGCATTATGATGACAAGAGTTCTGGAGCATTTTGATGACAAGCGCATGGAGCATTGTGATGACAGGGCCCATGGAACATTGTGATGAAAAGGACAGGGAACATTGTGATGAATGGGTTCATGGAGCATTGTGATGAAGGTGCCATGGAGCATTGAGATGACAGGCGTCATTAGGAATGGTGATGACATTGGTCATGGATCATTGTGATGAAAGTGATCATGGAGCAATATGATAACAGGGGCCATGGAGCATTGTGATGACAGGTGTATTGGAGCATTGTGATGAAAGTCGTCATGGATCATTGTGATGACATGTGCCCTGGAACACTGTGATGACACGGTTCATCGAGTATTGTGATGACAAGGGTCATAGCAAATTGTGATGACAGGTGTCATGGGGCCTTGTGATGACATTGATCATCTAGGAATTGTGATGAAAGGTATCATGGAGCACTGAGATGACTGGGGGAATGAACCATTGTTATGAAAATTGTCCTGGATTATCGTGATGACAGCAGTCAAGGAGAATTGTGATGACAGGGATTATGCAGCATTGTGTTGACAAGGGTATGGACTATTGTGATGACAATGGTCGTGGAGCAAAGTGATGTAAGTTTTCATGGAACATCGTGATGAAAAGTGCCTGGGAGCATTGTGACGATAAAGGCCATTGAGCATTGTGATGACAAGTGTCATGGAGCATTGTAATGAAAGGTTTCATTGTGCACTGTGATGAAAAGGGGGATGGAGTATTGTGATGAAACTGATCCTGGAGCATTGTGATAACAAATTCATGGAGCATTGTGATGAGAGGCATCATGGAGCATTGTGATGACAGGCATCATGGAGCATTGTGATGACAAGTGTCATGCAATATTGTGCTGACACAGATCATGGAGCATTTTGATGAGAGTGGCCTTGGAAGACAGTGAGGCGAGACGTCATGGGGAATTAGGGTGACAGTGTTCAAGGAGCATTGTGATGAAAGTGTTCATGGAGCAATGCGATTATCAGGACAATGGAGCATTGTGAATACAAAGGCCATGGAACATTGAGATAACAGAGTTCATGGAGCATTGTGATGACAAGTGTCCTGGAACCTAGTGATGACACGGTTCATACAGCATTGAGATGTCAAGGGCCAAGGCGAATTGTGATGACACGTGTCATGGGGCCTTGTGATGACATTGGTCATCTTGCATTGTGATGACAGTTGTCATGTAGAATTTTGATTAAAGGTATCATGGAGCACTGTGATGACAAAGGACAAGGAATATTTTGATGACAAGGGTCATTGAGCAATGGGATGACACAGGAAAGGCGTATTATGATCACAAGTGTTCTGGAGCATTGTGATGACAAGGGCATGGAGCATTCTAATTACAAGGGCCATGGAGCATTGTGATGTCAACGGCATGGAGCATTGTGATGACAGGGTTCTTGGAGCATTGTGATGACAATGGTCATCAAGCATTGTGATGACAGGGGTCAAAGAGCATTGTGATGAGAAAAACCATAGAGCATAGTGATGTCAGAGGCCATGGAACATTGTGATGACAAGGCCATGGACCATTCTTATGACAAGGGTCATGGAGCATTGTGATGACAAATGACGTGGAGCATTGTGATGACAAGTGTCATGGGGCATTTTGATGACATTGGCATGGAGCATTATGATGACAAGAGTTCTGGAGCATTTTGATGACAAGCGCATGGAGCATTGTGATGACAGGGCCCATGGAACATTGTGATGAAAAGGACAGGGAACATTGTGATGAATGGGTTCATGGAGCATTGTGATGAAGGTGCCATGGAGCATTGAGATGACAGGCGTCATTAGGAATGGTGATGACATTGGTCATGGATCATTGTGATGAAAGTGATCATGGAGCAATATGATAATAGGGGCCATGGAGCATTGTGATGACAGGTGTATTGGAGCATTGTGATGAAAGTCGTCATGGATCATTGTGATGACATGTGCCCTGGAACACTGTGATGACACGGTTCATCGAGTATTGTGATGACAAGGGTCATAGCAAATTGTGATGACAGGTGTCATGGGGCCTTGTGATGACATTGATCATCTAGGAATTGTGATGAAAGTTATCATGGAGCACTGAGATGACTGGGGGAATGAATCATTGTTCTGAAAATTGTCCTGGATTATCGTGATGACAGCAGTCAAGGAGAATTGTGATGACAGGGATTATGCAGCATTGTGTTGACAAGGGTATGGACTATTGTGATGACAATGGTCGTGGAGCAAAGTGATGTAAGTTTTCATGGAACATCGTGATGAAAAGTGCCTGGGAGCATTGTGACGATAAAGGCCATTGAGCATTGTGATGACAAGTGTCATGGAGCATTGTAATGAAAGGTTTCATTGTGCACTGTGATGAAAAGGGGGATGGAGTATTGTGATGAAACTGGTCCTGGAGCATTGTGATAACAAATTCATGGAGCATTGTGATGACAGGCATCATGGAGCATTGTGATGACAAGTGTCATGCAATATTGTGCTGACACAGATCATGGAGCATTTTGATGAGAGTGGCCTTGGAAGACAGTGAGGCGAGACGTCATGGGGAATTAGGGTGACAGTGTTCAAGGAGCATTGTGATGAAAGTGTTCATGGAGCAATGTGATTATCAGGACAATGGAGCATTGTGAATACAAAGGCCATGGAACATTGAGATAACAGAGTTCATGGAGCATTGTGATGACAAGTGTCCTGGAACCTAGTGATGACACGGTTCATACAGCATTGAGATGTCAAGGGCCAAGGCGAATTGTGATGACACGTGTCATGGGGCCTTGTGATGACATTGGTCATCTTGCATTGTGATGACAGTTGTCATGTAGAATTTTGATTAAAGGTATCATGGAGCACTGTGATGACAAAGGACAAGGAATATTTTGATGACAAGGGTCATTGAGCAATGGGATGACACAGGAAAGGCGTATTATGATCACAAGTGTTCTGGAGCATTGTGATGACAAGGGCATGGAGCATTCTAATTACAAGGGCCATGGAGCATTGTGATGTCAACGGCATGGAGCATTGTGATGACAGGGTTCTTGGAGCATTGTGATGACAATGGTCATCAAGCATTGTGATGACAGGGGTCAAAGAGCATTGTGATGAAAAAAACCATAGAGCATAGTGATGTCAGAGGCCATGGAACATTGTGATGACAAGGCCATGGACCATTGTTATGACAAGGGTCATGGAGCATTGTGATGACAAATGACGTGGAGCATTGTGATGACAAGTGTCATGGGGCATTTTGATGACATTGGCATGGAGCATTATGATGACAAGAGTTCTGGAGCATTTTGATGACAAGCGCATGGAGCATTGTGATGACAGGGCCCATGGAACATTGTGATGAAAAGGACAGGGAACATTGTGATGAATGGGTTCATGGAGCATTGTGATGAAGGTGCCATGGAGCATTGAGATGACAGGCGTCATTAGGAATGGTGATGACATTGGTCATGGATCATTGTGATGAAAGTGATCATGGAGCAATATGATAATAGGGGCCATGGAGCATTGTGATGACAGGTGTATTGGAGCATTGTGATGAAAGTCGTCATGGATCATTGTGATGACATGTGCCCTGGAACACTGTGATGACACGGTTCATCGAGTATTGTGATGACAAGGGTCATAGCAAATTGTGATGACAGGTGTCATGGGGCCTTGTGATGACATTGATCATCTAGGAATTGTGATGAAAGGTATCATGGAGCACTGAGATGACTGGGGGAATGAACCATTGTTCTGAAAATTGTCCTGGATTATCGTGATGACAGCAGTCAAGGAGAATTGTGATGACAGGGATTATGCAGCATTGTGTTGACAAGGGTATGGACTATTGTGATGACAATGGTCGTGGAGCAAAGTGATGTAAGTTTTCATGGAACATCGTGATGAAAAGTGCCTGGGAGCATTGTGACGATAAAGGCCATTGAGCATTGTGATGACAAGTGTCATGGAGCATTGTAATGAAAGGTTTCATTGTGCACTGTGATGAAAAGGGGGATGGAGTATTGTGATGAAACTGGTCCTGGAGCATTGTGATAGCAAATTCATGGAGCATTGTGATGACAGGCATCATGGAGCATTGTGATGACAAGTGTCATGCAATATTGTGCTGACACAGATCATGGAGCATTTTGATGAGAGTGGCCTTGGAAGACAGTGAGGCGAGACGTCATGGGGAATTAGGGTGACAGTGTTCAAGGAGCATTGTGATGAAAGTGTTCATGGAGCAATGCGATTATCAGGACAATGGAGCATTGTGAATACAAAGGCCATGGAACATTGAGATAACAGAGTTCATGGAGCATTGTGATGACAAGTGTCCTGGAACCTAGTGATGACACGGTTCATACAGCATTGAGATGTCAAGGGCCAAGGCGAATTGTGATGACACGTGTCATGGGGCCTTGTGATGACATTGGTCATCTTGCATTGTGATGACAGTTGTCATGTAGAATTTTGATTAAAGGTATCATGGAGCACTGTGATGACAAAGGACAAGGAATATTTTGATGACAAGGGTCATTGAGCAATGGGATGACACAGGAAAGGCGTATTATGATCACAAGTGTTCTGGAGCATTGTGATGACAAGGGCATGGAGCATTCTAATTACAAGGGCCATGGAGCATTGTGATGTCAACGGCATGGAGCATTGTGATGACAGGGTTCTTGGAGCATTGTGATGACAATGGTAATCAAGCATTGTGATGACAGGGGTCAAAGAGCATTGTGATGAGAAAAACCATAGAGCATAGTGATGTCAGAGGCCATGGAACATTGTGATGACAAGGCCATGGACCATTCTTATGACAAGGGTCATGGAGCATTGTGATGACAAATGACGTGGAGCATTGTGATGACAAGTGTCATGGGGCATTTTGATGACATTGGCATGGAGCATTATGATGACAAGAGTTCTGGAGCATTTTGATGACAAGCGCATGGAGCATTGTGATGACAAGGCCCATGGAACATTGTGATGAAAAGGACAGGGAACATTGTGATGAATGGGTTCATGGAGCATTGTGATGAAGGTGCCATGGAGCATTGAGATGACAGGCGTCATTAGGAATGGTGATGACATTGGTCATGGATCATTGTGATGAAAGTGATCATGGAGCAATATGATAACAGGGGCCATGGAGCATTGTGATGACAGGTGTATTGGAGCATTGTGATGAAAGTCGTCATGGATCATTGTGATGACATGTGCCCTGGAACACTGTGATGACACGGTTCATCGAGTATTGTGATGACAAGGGTCATAGCAAATTGTGATGACAGGTGTCATGGGGCCTTGTGATGACATTGATCATCTAGGAATTGTGATGAAAGGTATCATGGAGCACTGAGATGACTGGGGGAATGAACCATTGTTATGAAAATTGTCCTGGATTATCGTGATGACAGCAGTCAAGGAGAATTGTGATGACAGGGATTATGCAGCATTGTGTTGACAAGGGTATGGACTATTGTGATGACAATGGTCGTGGAGCAAAGTGATGTAAGTTTTCATGGAACATCGTGATGAAAAGTGCCTGGGAGCATTGTGACGATAAAGGCCATTGAGCATTGTGATGACAAGTGTCATGGAGCATTGTAATGAAAGGTTTCATTGTGCACTGTGATGAAAAGGGGGATGGAGTATTGTGATGAAACTGGTCCTGGAGCATTGTGATAACAAATTCATGGAGCATTGTGATGACAGGCATCATGGAGCATTGTGATGACAAGTGTCATGCAATATTGTGCTGACACAGATCATGGAGCATTTTGATGAGAGTGGCCTTGGAAGACAGTGAGGCGAGACGTCATGGGGAATTAGGGTGACAGTGGTCAAGGAGCATTGTGATGAAAGTGTTCATGGAGCAATGCGATTATCAGGACAATGGAACATTGTGAATACAAAGGCCATGGAACATTGAGATAACAGAGTTCATGGAGCATTGTGATGACAAGTGTCCTGGAACCTAGTGATGACACGGTTCATACAGCATTGAGATGTCAAGGGCCAAGGCGAATTGTGATGACACGTGTCATGGGGCCTTGTGATGACATTGGTCATCTTGCATTGTGATGACAGTTGTCATGTAGAATTTTGATTAAAGGTATCATGGAGCACTGTGATGACAAAGGACAAGGAATATTTTGATGACAAGGGTCATTGAGCAATGGGATGACACAGGAAAGGCGTATTATGATCACAAGTGTTCTGGAGCATTGTGATGACAAGGGCATGGAGCATTCTAATTACAAGGGCCATGGAGCATTGTGATGTCAACGGCATGGAGCATTGTGATGACAGGGTTCTTGGAGCATTGTGATGACAATGGTCATCAAGCATTGTGATGACAGGGGTCAAAGAGCATTGTGATGAGAAAAACCATAGAGCATAGTGATGTCAGAGGCCATGGAACATTGTGATGACAAGGCCATGGACCATTGTTATGACAAGGGTCATGGAGCATTGTGATGACAAATGACGTGGAGCATTGTGATGACAAGTGTCATGGGGCATTTTGATGACATTGGCATGGAGCATTATGATGACAAGAGTTCTGGAGCATTTTGATGACAAGCGCATGGAGCATTGTGATGACAGGGCCCATGGAACATTGTGATGAAAAGGACAGGGAACATTGTGATGAATGGGTTCATGGAGCATTGTGATGAAGGTGCCATGGAGCATTGAGATGACAGGCGTCATTAGGAATGGTGATGACATTGGTCATGGATCATTGTGATGAAAGTGATCATGGAGCAATATGATAACAGGGGCCATGGAGCATTGTGATGACAGGTGTATTGGAGCATTGTGATGAAAGTCGTCATGGATCATTGTGATGACATGTGCCCTGGAACACTGTGATGACACGGTTCATCGAGTATTGTGATGACAAGGGTCATAGCAAATTGTGATGACAGGTGTCATGGGGCCTTGTGATGACATTGATCATCTAGGAATTGTGATGAAAGGTATCATGGAGCACTGAGATGACTGGGGGAATGAACCATTGTTCTGAAAATTGTCCTGGATTATCGTGATGACAGCAGTCAAGGAGAATTGTGATGACAGGGATTATGCAGCATTGTGTTGACAAGGGTATGGACTATTGTGATGACAATGGTCGTGGAGCAAAGTGATGTAAGTTTTCATGGAACATCGTGATGAAAAGTGCCTGGGAGCATTGTGACGATAAAGGCCATTGAGCATTGTGATGACAAGTGTCATGGAGCATTGTAATGAAAGGTTTCATTGTGCACTGTGATGAAAAGGGGGATGGAGTATTGTGATGAAACTGGTCCTGGAGCATTGTGATAACAAATTCATGGAGCATTGTGATGACAGGCATCATGGAGCATTGTGATGACAAGTGTCATGCAATATTGTGCTGACACAGATCATGGAGCATTTTGATGAGAGTGGCCTTGGAAGACAGTGAGGCGAGACGTCATGGGGAATTAGGGTGACAGTGTTCAAGGAGCATTGTGATGAAAGTGTTCATGGAGCAATGCGATTATCAGGACAATGGAGCATTGTGAATACAAAGGCCATGGAACATTGAGATAACAGAGTTCATGGAGCATTGTGATGACAAGTGTCCTGGAACCTAGTGATGACACGGTTCATACAGCATTGAGATGTCAAGGGCCAAGGCGAATTGTGATGACACGTGTCATGGGGCCTTGTGATGACATTGGTCATCTTGCATTGTGATGACAGTTGTCATGTAGAATTTTGATTAAAGGTATCATGGAGCACTGTGATGACAAAGGACAAGGAATATTTTGATGACAAGGGTCATTGAGCAATGGGATGACACAGGAAAGGCGTATTATGATCACAAGTGTTCTGGAGCATTGTGATGACAAGGGCATGGAGCATTCTAATTACAAGGGCCATGGAGCATTGTGATGTCAACGGCATGGAGCATTGTGATGACAGGGTTCTTGGAGCATTGTGATGACAATGGTCATCAAGCATTGTGATGACAGGGGTCAAAGAGCATTGTGATGAGAAAAACCATAGAGCATAGTGATGTCAGAGGCCATGGAACATTGTGATGACAAGGCCATGGACCATTGTTATGACAAGGGTCATGGAGCATTGTGATGACAAATGACGTGGAGCATTGTGATGACAAGTGTCATGGGGCATTTTGATGACATTGGCATGGAGCATTATGATGACAAGAGTTCTGGAGCATTTTGATGACAAGCGCATGGAGCATTGTGATGACAGGGCCCATGGAACATTGTGATGAAAAGGACAGGGAACATTGTGATGAATGGGTTCATGGAGCATTGTGATGAAGGTGCCATGGAGCATTGAGATGACAGGCGTCATTAGGAATGGTGATGACATTGGTCATGGATCATTGTGATGAAAGTGATCATGGAGCAATATGATAACAGGGGCCATGGAGCATTGTGATGACAGGTGTATTGGAGCATTGTGATGAAAGTCGTCATGGATCATTGTGATGACATGTGCCCTGGAACACTGTGATGACACGGTTCATCGAGTATTGTGATGACAAGGGTCATAGCAAATTGTGATGACAGGTGTCATGGGGCCTTGTGATGACATTGATCATCTAGGAATTGTGATGAAAGGTATCATGGAGCACTGAGATGACTGGGGGAATGAACCATTGTTATGAAAATTGTCCTGGATTATCGTGATGACAGCAGTCAAGGAGAATTGTGATGACAGGGATTATGCAGCATTGTGTTGACAAGGGTATGGACTATTGTGATGACAATGGTCGTGGAGCAAAGTGATGTAAGTTTTCATGGAACATCGTGATGAAAAGTGCCTGGGAGCATTGTGACGATAAAGGCCATTGAGCATTGTGATGACAAGTGTCATGGAGCATTGTAATGAAAGGTTTCATTGTGCACTGTGATGAAAAGGGGGATGGAGTATTGTGATGAAACTGGTCCTGGAGCATTGTGATAACAAATTCATGGAGCATTGTGATGACAGGCATCATGGAGCATTGTGATGACAAGTGTCATGCAATATTGTGCTGACACAGATCATGGAGCATTTTGATGAGAGTGGCCTTGGAAGACAGTGAGGCGAGACGTCATGGGGAATTAGGGTGACAGTGTTCAAGGAGCATTGTGATGAAAGTGTTCATGGAGCAATGCGATTATCAGGACAATGGAGCATTGTGAATACAAAGGCCATGGAACATTGAGATAACAGAGTTCATGGAGCATTGTGATGACAAGTGTCCTGGAACCTAGTGATGACACGGTTCATACAGCATTGAGATGTCAAGGGCCAAGGCGAATTGTGATGACACGTGTCATGGGGCCTTGTGATGACATTGCTCATCTTGCATTGTGATGACAGTTGTCATGTAGAATTTTGATTAAAGGTATCATGGAGCACTGTGATGACAAAGGACAAGGAATATTTTGATGACAAGGGTCATTGAGCAATGGGATGACACAGGAAAGGCGTATTATGATCACAAGTGTTCTGGAGCATTGTGATGACAAGGGCATGGAGCATTCTAATTACAAGGGCCATGGAGCATTGTGATGTCAACGGCATGGAGCATTGTGATGACAGGGTTCTTGGAGCATTGTGATGACAATGGTCATCAAGCATTGTGATGACAGGGGTCAAAGAGCATTGTGATGAGAAAAACCATAGAGCATAGTGATGTCAGAGGCCATGGAACATTGTGATGACAAGGCCATGGACCATTGTTATGACAAGGGTCATGGAGCATTGTGATGACAAATGACGTGGAGCATTGTGATGACAAGTGTCATGGGGCATTTTGATGACATTGGCATGGAGCATTATGATGACAAGAGTTCTGGAGCATTTTGATGACAAGCGCATGGAGCATTGTGATGACAGGGCCCATGGAACATTGTGATGAAAAGGACAGGGAACATTGTGATGAATGGGTTCATGGAGCATTGTGATGAAGGTGCCATGGAGCATTGAGATGACAGGCGTCATTAGGAATGGTGATGACATTGGTCATGGATCATTGTGATGAAAGTGATCATGGAGCAATATGATAATAGGGGCCATGGAGCATTGTGATGACAGGTGTATTGGAGCATTGTGATGAAAGTCGTCATGGATCATTGTGATGACATGTGCCCTGGAACACTGTGATGACACGGTTCATCGAGTATTGTGATGACAAGGGTCATAGCAAATTGTGATGACAGGTGTCATGGGGCCTTGTGATGACATTGATCATCTAGGAATTGTGATGAAAGTTATCATGGAGCACTGAGATGACTGGGGGAATGAATCATTGTTCTGAAAATTGTCCTGGATTATCGTGATGACAGCAGTCAAGGAGAATTGTGATGACAGGGATTATGCAGCATTGTGTTGACAAGGGTATGGACTATTGTGATGACAATGGTCGTGGAGCAAAGTGATGTAAGTTTTCATGGAACATCGTGATGAAAAGTGCCTGGGAGCATTGTGACGATAAAGGCCATTGAGCATTGTGATGACAAGTGTCATGGAGCATTGTAATGAAAGGTTTCATTGTGCACTGTGATGAAAAGGGGGATGGAGTATTGTGATGAAACTGGTCCTGGAGCATTGTGATAACAAATTCATGGAGCATTGTGATGACAGGCATCATGGAGCATTGTGATGACAAGTGTCATGCAATATTGTGCTGACACAGATCATGGAGCATTTTGATGAGAGTGGCCTTGGAAGACAGTGAGGCGAGACGTCATGGGGAATTAGGGTGACAGTGTTCAAGGAGCATTGTGATGAAAGTGTTCATGGAGCAATGCGATTATCAGGACAATGGAGCATTGTGAATACAAAGGCCATGGAACATTGAGATAACAGAGTTCATGGAGCATTGTGATGACAAGTGTCCTGGAACCTAGTGATGACACGGTTCATACAGCATTGAGATGTCAAGGGCCAAGGCGAATTGTGATGACACGTGTCATGGGGCCTTGTGATGACATTGGTCATCTTGCATTGTGATGACAGTTGTCATGTAGAATTTTGATTAAAGGTATCATGGAGCACTGTGATGACAAAGGACAAGGAATATTTTGATGACAAGGGTCATTGAGCAATGGGATGACACAGGAAAGGCGTATTATGATCACAAGTGTTCTGGAGCATTGTGATGACAAGGGCATGGAGCATTCTAATTACAAGGGCCATGGAGCATTGTGATGTCAACGGCATGGAGCATTGTGATGACAGGGTTCTTGGAGCATTGTGATGACAATGGTCATCAAGCATTGTGATGACAGGGGTCAAAGAGCATTGTGATGAAAAAAACCATAGAGCATAGTGATGTCAGAGGCCATGGAACATTGTGATGACAAGGCCATGGACCATTGTTATGACAAGGGTCATGGAGCATTGTGATGACAAATGACGTGGAGCATTGTGATGACAAGTGTCATGGGGCATTTTGATGACATTGGCATGGAGCATTATGATGACAAGAGTTCTGGAGCATTTTGATGACAAGCGCATGGAGCATTGTGATGACAGGGCCCATGGAACATTGTGATGAAAAGGACAGGGAACATTGTGATGAATGGGTTCATGGAGCATTGTGATGAAGGTGCCATGGAGCATTGAGATGACAGGCGTCATTAGGAATGGTGATGACATTGGTCATGGATCATTGTGATGAAAGTGATCATGGAGCAATATGATAATAGGGGCCATGGAGCATTGTGATGACAGGTGTATTGGAGCATTGTGATGAAAGTCGTCATGGATCATTGTGATGACATGTGCCCTGGAACACTGTGATGACACGGTTCATCGAGTATTGTGATGACAAGGGTCATAGCAAATTGTGATGACAGGTGTCATGGGGCCTTGTGATGACATTGATCATCTAGGAATTGTGATGAAAGGTATCATGGAGCACTGAGATGACTGGGGGAATGAACCATTGTTCTGAAAATTGTCCTGGATTATCGTGATGACAGCAGTCAAGGAGAATTGTGATGACAGGGATTATGCAGCATTGTGTTGACAAGGGTATGGACTATTGTGATGACAATGGTCGTGGAGCAAAGTGATGTAAGTTTTCATGGAACATCGTGATGAAAAGTGCCTGGGAGCATTGTGACGATAAAGGCCATTGAGCATTGTGATGACAAGTGTCATGGAGCATTGTAATGAAAGGTTTCATTGTGCACTGTGATGAAAAGGGGGATGGAGTATTGTGATGAAACTGGTCCTGGAGCATTGTGATAACAAATTCATGGAGCATTGTGATGACAGGCATCATGGAGCATTGTGATGACAAGTGTCATGCAATATTGTGCTGACACAGATCATGGAGCATTTTGATGAGAGTGGCCTTGGAAGACAGTGAGGCGAGACGTCATGGGGAATTAGGGTGACAGTGGTCAAGGAGCATTGTGATGAAAGTGTTCATGGAGCAATGCGATTATCAGGACAATGGAGCATTGTGAATACAAAGGTCATGGAACATTGAGATAACAGAGTTCATGGAGCATTGTGATGACAAGTGTCCTGGAACCTAGTGATGACACGGTTCATACAGCATTGAGATGTCAAGGGCCAAGGCGAATTGTGATGACACGTGTCATGGGGCCTTGTGATGACATTGGTCATCTTGCATTGTGATGACAGTTGTCATGTAGAATTTTGATTAAAGGTATCATGGAGCACTGTGATGACAAAGGACAAGGAATATTTTGATGACAAGGGTCATTGAGCAATGGGATGACACAGGAAAGGCGTATTACGATCACAAGTGTTCTGGAGCATTGTGATGACAAGGGCATGGAGCATTCTAATTACAAGGGCCATGGAGCATTGTGATGTCAACGGCATGGAGCATTGTGATGACAGGGTTCTTGGAGCATTGTGATGACAATGGTCATCAAGCATTGTGATGACAGGGGTCAAAGAGCATTGTGATGAGAAAAACCATAGAGCATAGTGATGTCAGAGGCCATGGAACATTGTGATGACAAGGCCATGGACCATTCTTATGACAAGGGTCATGGAGCATTGTGATGACAAATGACGTGGAGCATTGTGATGACAAGTGTCATGGGGCATTTTGATGACATTGGCATGGAGCATTATGATGACAAGAGTTCTGGAGCATTTTGATGACAAGCGCATGGAGCATTGTGATGACAAGGCCCATGGAACATTGTGATGAAAAGGACAGGGAACATTGTGATGAATGGGTTCATGGAGCATTGTGATGAAGGTGCCATGGAGCATTGAGATGACAGGCGTCATTAGGAATGGTGATGACATTGGTCATGGATCATTGTGATGAAAGTGATCATGGAGCAATATGATAACAGGGGCCATGGAGCATTGTGATGACAGGTGTATTGGAGCATTGTGATGAAAGTCGTCATGGATCATTGTGATGACATGTGCCCTGGAACACTGTGATGACACGGTTCATCGAGTATTGTGATGACAAGGGTCATAGCAAATTGTGATGACAGGTGTCATGGGGCCTTGTGATGACATTGATCATCTAGGAATTGTGATGAAAGGTATCATGGAGCACTGAGATGACTGGGGGAATGAACCATTGTTATGAAAATTGTCCTGGATTATCGTGATGACAGCAGTCAAGGAGAATTGTGATGACAGGGATTATGCAGCATTGTGTTGACAAGGGTATGGACTATTGTGATGACAATGGTCGTGGAGCAAAGTGATGTAAGTTTTCATGGAACATCGTGATGAAAAGTGCCTGGGAGCATTGTGACGATAAAGGCCATTGAGCATTGTGATGACAAGTGTCATGGAGCATTGTAATGAAAGGTTTCATTGTGCACTGTGATGAAAAGGGGGATGGAGTATTGTGATGAAACTGGTCCTGGAGCATTGTGATAACAAATTCATGGAGCATTGTGATGACAGGCATCATGGAGCATTGTGATGACAAGTGTCATGCAATATTGTGCTGACACAGATCATGGAGCATTTTGATGAGAGTGGCCTTGGAAGACAGTGAGGCGAGACGTCATGGGGAATTAGGGTGACAGTGTTCAAGGAGCATTGTGATGAAAGTGTTCATGGAGCAATGCGATTATCAGGACAATGGAGCATTGTGAATACAAAGGCCATGGAACATTGAGATAACAGAGTTCATGGAGCATTGTGATGACAAGTGTCCTGGAACCTAGTGATGACACGGTTCATACAGCATTGAGATGTCAAGGGCCAAGGCGAATTGTGATGACACGTGTCATGGGGCCTTGTGATGACATTGGTCATCTTGCATTGTGATGACAGTTGTCATGTAGAATTTTGATTAAAGGTATCATGGAGCACTGTGATGACAAAGGACAAGGAATATTTTGATGACAAGGGTCATTGAGCAATGGGATGACACAGGAAAGGCGTATTATGATCACAAGTGTTCTGGAGCATTGTGATGACAAGGGCATGGAGCATTCTAATTACAAGGGCCATGGAGCATTGTGATGTCAACGGCATGGAGCATTGTGATGACAGGGTTCTTGGAGCATTGTGATGACAATGGTCATCAAGCATTGTGATGACAGGGGTCAAAGAGCATTGTGATGAGAAAAACCATAGAGCATAGTGATGTCAGAGGCCATGGAACATTGTGATGACAAGGCCATGGACCATTGTTATGACAAGGGTCATGGAGCATTGTGATGACAAATGACGTGGAGCATTGTGATGACAAGTGTCATGGGGCATTTTGATGACATTGGCATGGAGCATTATGATGACAAGAGTTCTGGAGCATTTTGATGACAAGCGCATGGAGCATTGTGATGACAGGGCCCATGGAACATTGTGATGAAAAGGACAGGGAACATTGTGATGAATGGGTTCATGGAGCATTGTGATGAAGGTGCCATGGAGCATTGAGATGACAGGCGTCATTAGGAATGGTGATGACATTGGTCATGGATCATTGTGATGAAAGTGATCATGGAGCAATATGATAATAGGGGCCATGGAGCATTGTGATGACAGGTGTATTGGAGCATTGTGATGAAAGTCGTCATGGATCATTGTGATGACATGTGCCCTGGAACACTGTGATGACACGGTTCATCGAGTATTGTGATGACAAGGGTCATAGCAAATTGTGATGACAGGTGTCATGGGGCCTTGTGATGACATTGATCATCTAGGAATTGTGATGAAAGTTATCATGGAGCACTGAGATGACTGGGGGAATGAATCATTGTTCTGAAAATTGTCCTGGATTATCGTGATGACAGCAGTCAAGGAGAATTGTGATGACAGGGATTATGCAGCATTGTGTTGACAAGGGTATGGACTATTGTGATGACAATGGTCGTGGAGCAAAGTGATGTAAGTTTTCATGGAACATAGTGATGAAAAGTGCCTGGGAGCATTGTGACGATAAAGGCCATTGAGCATTGTGATGACAAGTGTCATGGAGCATTGTAATGAAAGGTTTCATTGTGCACTGTGATGAAAAGGGGGATGGAGTATTGTGATGAAACTGGTCCTGGAGCATTGTGATAACAAATTCATGGAGCATTGTGATGACAGGCATCATGGAGCATTGTGATGACAAGTGTCATGCAATATTGTGCTGACACAGATCATGGAGCATTTTGATGAGAGTGGCCTTGGAAGACAGTGAGGCGAGACGTCATGGGGAATTAGGGTGACAGTGTTCAAGGAGCATTGTGATGAAAGTGTTCATGGAGCAATGCGATTATCAGGACAATGGAGCATTGTGAATACAAAGGCCATGGAACATTGAGATAACAGAGTTCATGGAGCATTGTGATGACAAGTGTCCTGGAACCTAGTGATGACACGGTTCATACAGCATTGAGATGTCAAGGGCCAAGGCGAATTGTGATGACACGTGTCATGGGGCCTTGTGATGACATTGGTCATCTTGCATTGTGATGACAGTTGTCATGTAGAATTTTGATTAAAGGTATCATGGAGCACTGTGATGACAAAGGACAAGGAATATTTTGATGACAAGGGTCATTGAGCAATGGGATGACACAGGAAAGGCGTATTATGATCACAAGTGTTCTGGAGCATTGTGATGACAAGGGCATGGAGCATTCTAATTACAAGGGCCATGGAGCATTGTGATGTCAACGGCATGGAGCATTGTGATGACAGGGTTCTTGGAGCATTGTGATGACAATGGTCATCAAGCATTGTGATGACAGGGGTCAAAGAGCATTGTGATGAAAAAAACCATAGAGCATAGTGATGTCAGAGGCCATGGAACATTGTGATGACAAGGCCATGGACCATTGTTATGACAAGGGTCATGGAGCATTGTGATGACAAATGACGTGGAGCATTGTGATGACAAGTGTCATGGGGCATTTTGATGACATTGGCATGGAGCATTATGATGACAAGAGTTCTGGAGCATTTTGATGACAAGCGCATGGAGCATTGTGATGACAGGGCCCATGGAACATTGTGATGAAAAGGACAGGGAACATTGTGATGAATGGGTTCATGGAGCATTGTGATGAAGGTGCCATGGAGCATTGAGATGACAGGCGTCATTAGGAATGGTGATGACATTGGTCATGGATCATTGTGATGAAAGTGATCATGGAGCAATATGATAATAGGGGCCATGGAGCATTGTGATGACAGGTGTATTGGAGCATTGTGATGAAAGTCGTCATGGATCATTGTGATGACATGTGCCCTGGAACACTGTGATGACACGGTTCATCGAGTATTGTGATGACAAGGGTCATAGCAAATTGTGATGACAGGTGTCATGGGGCCTTGTGATGACATTGATCATCTAGGAATTGTGATGAAAGGTATCATGGAGCACTGAGATGACTGGGGGAATGAACCATTGTTCTGAAAATTGTCCTGGATTATCGTGATGACAGCAGTCAAGGAGAATTGTGATGACAGGGATTATGCAGCATTGTGTTGACAAGGGTATGGACTATTGTGATGACAATGGTCGTGGAGCAAAGTGATGTAAGTTTTCATGGAACATCGTGATGAAAAGTGCCTGGGAGCATTGTGACGATAAAGGCCATTGAGCATTGTGATGACAAGTGTCATGGAGCATTGTAATGAAAGGTTTCATTGTGCACTGTGATGAAAAGGGGGATGGAGTATTGTGATGAAACTGGTCCTGGAGCATTGTGATAACAAATTCATGGAGCATTGTGATGACAGGCATCATGGAGCATTGTGATGACAAGTGTCATGCAATATTGTGCTGACACAGATCATGGAGCATTTTGATGAGAGTGGCCTTGGAAGACAGTGAGGCGAGACGTCATGGGGAATTAGGGTGACAGTGGTCAAGGAGCATTGTGATGAAAGTGTTCATGGAGCAATGCGATTATCAGGACAATGGAGCATTGTGAATACAAAGGCCATGGAACATTGAGATAACAGAGTTCATGGAGCATTGTGATGACAAGTGTCCTGGAACCTAGTGATGACACGGTTCATACAGCATTGAGATGTCAAGGGCCAAGGCGAATTGTGATGACACGTGTCATGGGGCCTTGTGATGACATTGGTCATCTTGCATTGTGATGACAGTTGTCATGTAGAATTTTGATTAAAGGTATCATGGAGCACTGTGATGACAAAGGACAAGGAATATTTTGATGACAAGGGTCATTGAGCAATGGGATGACACAGGAAAGGCGTATTATGATCACAAGTGTTCTGGAGCATTGTGATGACAAGGGCATGGAGCATTCTAATTACAAGGGCCATGGAGCATTGTGATGTCAACGGCATGGAGCATTGTGATGACAGGGTTCTTGGAGCATTGTGATGACAATGGTCATCAAGCATTGTGATGACAGGGGTCAAAGAGCATTGTGATGAGAAAAACCATAGAGCATAGTGATGTCAGAGGCCATGGAACATTGTGATGACAAGGCCATGGACCATTCTTATGACAAGGGTCATGGAGCATTGTGATGACAAATGACGTGGAGCATTGTGATGACAAGTGTCATGGGGCATTTTGATGACATTGGCATGGAGCATTATGATGACAAGAGTTCTGGAGCATTTTGATGACAAGCGCATGGAGCATTGTGATGACAAGGCCCATGGAACATTGTGATGAAAAGGACAGGGAACATTGTGATGAATGGGTTCATGGAGCATTGTGATGAAGGTGCCATGGAGCATTGAGATGACAGGCGTCATTAGGAATGGTGATGACATTGGTCATGGATCATTGTGATGAAAGTGATCATGGAGCAATATGATAACAGGGGCCATGGAGCATTGTGATGACAGGTGTATTGGAGCATTGTGATGAAAGTCGTCATGGATCATTGTGATGACATGTGCCCTGGAACACTGTGATGACACGGTTCATCGAGTATTGTGATGACAAGGGTCATAGCAAATTGTGATGACAGGTGTCATGGGGCCTTGTGATGACATTGATCATCTAGGAATTGTGATGAAAGGTATCATGGAGCACTGAGATGACTGGGGGAATGAACCATTGTTCTGAAAATTGTCCTGGATTATCGTGATGACAGCAGTCAAGGAGAATTGTGATGACAGGGATTATGCAGCATTGTGTTGACAAGGGTATGGACTATTGTGATGACAATGGTCGTGGAGCAAAGTGATGTAAGTTTTCATGGAACATCGTGATGAAAAGTGCCTGGGAGCATTGTGACGATAAAGGCCATTGAGCATTGTGATGACAAGTGTCATGGAGCATTGTAATGAAAGGTTTCATTGTGCACTGTGATGAAAAGGGGGATGGAGTATTGTGATGAAACTGGTCCTGGAGCATTGTGATAACAAATTCATGGAGCATTGTGATGACAGGCATCATGGAGCATTGTGATGACAAGTGTCATGCAATATTGTGCTGACACAGATCATGGAGCATTTTGATGAGAGTGGCCTTGGAAGACAGTGAGGCGAGACGTCATGGGGAATTAGGGTGACAGTGGTCAAGGAGCATTGTGATGAAAGTGTTCATGGAGCAATGCGATTATCAGGACAATGGAGCATTGTGAATACAAAGGCCATGGAACATTGAGATAACAGAGTTCATGGAGCATTGTGATGACAAGTGTCCTGGAACCTAGTGATGACACGGTTCATACAGCATTGAGATGTCAAGGGCCAAGGCGAATTGTGATGACACGTGTCATGGGGCCTTGTGATGACATTGGTCATCTTGCATTGTGATGACAGTTGTCATGTAGAATTTTGATTAAAGGTATCATGGAGCACTGTGATGACAAAGGACAAGGAATATTTTGATGACAAGGGTCATTGAGCAATGGGATGACACAGGAAAGGCGTATTATGATCACAAGTGTTCTGGAGCATTGTGATGACAAGGGCATGGAGCATTCTAATTACAAGGGCCATGGAGCATTGTGATGTCAACGGCATGGAGCATTGTGATGACAGGGTTCTTGGAGCATTGTGATGACAATGGTCATCAAGCATTGTGATGACAGGGGTCAAAGAGCATTGTGATGAGAAAAACCATAGAGCATAGTGATGTCAGAGGCCATGGAACATTGTGATGACAAGGCCATGGACCATTCTTATGACAAGGGTCATGGAGCATTGTGATGACAAATGACGTGGAGCATTGTGATGACAAGTGTCATGGGGCATTTTGATGACATTGGCATGGAGCATTATGATGACAAGAGTTCTGGAGCATTTTGATGACAAGCGCATGGAGCATTGTGATGACAAGGCCCATGGAACATTGTGATGAAAAGGACAGGGAACATTGTGATGAATGGGTTCATGGAGCATTGTGATGAAGGTGCCATGGAGCATTGAGATGACAGGCGTCATTAGGAATGGTGATGACATTGGTCATGGATCATTGTGATGAAAGTGATCATGGAGCAATATGATAACAGGGGCCATGGAGCATTGTGATGACAGGTGTATTGGAGCATTGTGATGAAAGTCGTCATGGATCATTGTGATGACATGTGCCCTGGAACACTGTGATGACACGGTTCATCGAGTATTGTGATGACAAGGGTCATAGCAAATTGTGATGACAGGTGTCATGGGGCCTTGTGATGACATTGATCATCTAGGAATTGTGATGAAAGGTATCATGGAGCACTGAGATGACTGGGGGAATGAACCATTGTTATGAAAATTGTCCTGGATTATCGTGATGACAGCAGTCAAGGAGAATTGTGATGACAGGGATTATGCAGCATTGTGTTGACAAGGGTATGGACTATTGTGATGACAATGGTCGTGGAGCAAAGTGATGTAAGTTTTCATGGAACATCGTGATGAAAAGTGCCTGGGAGCATTGTGACGATAAAGGCCATTGAGCATTGTGATGACAAGTGTCATGGAGCATTGTAATGAAAGGTTTCATTGTGCACTGTGATGAAAAGGGGGATGGAGTATTGTGATGAAACTGGTCCTGGAGCATTGTGATAGCAAATTCATGGAGCATTGTGATGACAGGCATCATGGAGCATTGTGATGACAAGTGTCATGCAATATTGTGCTGACACAGATCATGGAGCATTTTGATGAGAGTGGCCTTGGAAGACAGTGAGGCGAGACGTCATGGGGAATTAGGGTGACAGTGTTCAAGGAGCATTGTGATGAAAGTGTTCATGGAGCAATGTGATTATCAGGACAATGGAGCATTGTGAATACAAAGGCCATGGAACATTGAGATAACAGAGTTCATGGAGCATTGTGATGACAAGTGTCCTGGAACCTAGTGATGACACGGTTCATACAGCATTGAGATGTCAAGGGCCAAGGCGAATTGTGATGACACGTGTCATGGGGCCTTGTGATGACATTGGTCATCTTGCATTGTGATGACAGTTGTCATGTAGAATTTTGATTAAAGGTATCATGGAGCACTGTGATGACAAAGGACAAGGAATATTTTGATGACAAGGGTCATTGAGCAATGGGATGACACAGGAAAGGCGTATTATGATCACAAGTGTTCTGGAGCATTGTGATGACAAGGGCATGGAGCATTCTAATTACAAGGGCCATGGAGCATTGTGATGTCAACGGCATGGAGCATTGTGATGACAGGGTTCTTGGAGCATTGTGATGACAATGGTCATCAAGCATTGTGATGACAGGGGTCAAAGAGCATTGTGATGAGAAAAACCATAGAGCATAGTGATGTCAGAGGCCATGGAACATTGTGATGACAAGGCCATGGACCATTGTTATGACAAGGGTCATGGAGCATTGTGATGACAAATGACGTGGAGCATTGTGATGACAAGTGTCATGGGGCATTTTGATGACATTGGCATGGAGCATTATGATGACAAGAGTTCTGGAGCATTTTGATGACAAGCGCATGGAGCATTGTGATGACAGGGCCCATGGAACATTGTGATGAAAAGGACAGGGAACATTGTGATGAATGGGTTCATGGAGCATTGTGATGAAGGTGCCATGGAGCATTGAGATGACAGGCGTCATTAGGAATGGTGATGACATTGGTCATGGATCATTGTGATGAAAGTGATCATGGAGCAATATGATAACAGGGGCCATGGAGCATTGTGATGACAGGTGTATTGGAGCATTGTGATGAAAGTCGTCATGGATCATTGTGATGACATGTGCCCTGGAACACTGTGATGACACGGTTCATCGAGTATTGTGATGACAAGGGTCATAGCAAATTGTGATGACAGGTGTCATGGGGCCTTGTGATGACATTGATCATCTAGGAATTGTGATGAAAGGTATCATGGAGCACTGAGATGACTGGGGGAATGAACCATTGTTATGAAAATTGTCCTGGATTATCGTGATGACAGCAGTCAAGGAGAATTGTGATGACAGGGATTATGCAGCATTGTGTTGACAAGGGTATGGACTATTGTGATGACAATGGTCGTGGAGCAAAGTGATGTAAGTTTTCATGGAACATCGTGATGAAAAGTGCCTGGGAGCATTGTGACGATAAAGGCCATTGAGCATTGTGATGACAAGTGTCATGGAGCATTGTAATGAAAGGTTTCATTGTGCACTGTGATGA
Organism: Balaenoptera physalus; assembly: GCF_965194825.1. Lineage (NCBI taxonomy): Eukaryota > Metazoa > Chordata > Mammalia > Artiodactyla > Balaenopteridae > Balaenoptera > Balaenoptera physalus. The sequence goes on from NC_138900.1 coordinate 26,052,016, forward strand.
AAAGGGGGATGGAGTATTGTGATGAAACTGGTCCTGGAGCATTGTGATAACAAATTCATGGAGCATTGTGATGACAGGCATCATGGAGCATTGTGATGACAAGTGTCATGCAATATTGTGCTGACACAGATCATGGAGCATTTTGATGAGAGTGGCCTTGGAAGACAGTGAGGCGAGACGTCATGGGGAATTAGGGTGACAGTGTTCAAGGAGCATTGTGATGAAAGTGTTCATGGAGCAATGCGATTATCAGGACAATGGAGCATTGTGAATACAAAGGCCATGGAACATTGAGATAACAGAGTTCATGGAGCATTGTGATGACAAGTGTCCTGGAACCTAGTGATGACACGGTTCATACAGCATTGAGATGTCAAGGGCCAAGGCGAATTGTGATGACACGTGTCATGGGGCCTTGTGATGACATTGGTCATCTTGCATTGTGATGACAGTTGTCATGTAGAATTTTGATTAAAGGTATCATGGAGCACTGTGATGACAAAGGACAAGGAATATTTTGATGACAAGGGTCATTGAGCAATGGGATGACACAGGAAAGGCGTATTATGATCACAAGTGTTCTGGAGCATTGTGATGACAAGGGCATGGAGCATTCTAATTACAAGGGCCATGGAGCATTGTGATGTCAACGGCATGGAGCATTGTGATGACAGGGTTCTTGGAGCATTGTGATGACAATGGTCATCAAGCATTGTGATGACAGGGGTCAAAGAGCATTGTGATGAGAAAAACCATAGAGCATAGTGATGTCAGAGGCCATGGAACATTGTGATGACAAGGCCATGGACCATTGTTATGACAAGGGTCATGGAGCATTGTGATGACAAATGACGTGGAGCATTGTGATGACAAGTGTCATGGGGCATTTTGATGACATTGGCATGGAGCATTATGATGACAAGAGTTCTGGAGCATTTTGATGACAAGCGCATGGAGCATTGTGATGACAGGGCCCATGGAACATTGTGATGAAAAGGACAGGGAACATTGTGATGAATGGGTTCATGGAGCATTGTGATGAAGGTGCCATGGAGCATTGAGATGACAGGCGTCATTAGGAATGGTGATGACATTGGTCATGGATCATTGTGATGAAAGTGATCATGGAGCAATATGATAATAGGGGCCATGGAGCATTGTGATGACAGGTGTATTGGAGCATTGTGATGAAAGTCGTCATGGATCATTGTGATGACATGTGCCCTGGAACACTGTGATGACACGGTTCATCGAGTATTGTGATGACAAGGGTCATAGCAAATTGTGATGACAGGTGTCATGGGGCCTTGTGATGACATTGATCATCTAGGAATTGTGATGAAAGTTATCATGGAGCACTGAGATGACTGGGGGAATGAATCATTGTTCTGAAAATTGTCCTGGATTATCGTGATGACAGCAGTCAAGGAGAATTGTGATGACAGGGATTATGCAGCATTGTGTTGACAAGGGTATGGACTATTGTGATGACAATGGTCGTGGAGCAAAGTGATGTAAGTTTTCATGGAACATCGTGATGAAAAGTGCCTGGGAGCATTGTGACGATAAAGGCCATTGAGCATTGTGATGACAAGTGTCATGGAGCATTGTAATGAAAGGTTTCATTGTGCACTGTGATGAAAAGGGGGATGGAGTATTGTGATGAAACTGGTCCTGGAGCATTGTGATAACAAATTCATGGAGCATTGTGATGACAGGCATCATGGAGCATTGTGATGACAAGTGTCATGCAATATTGTGCTGACACAGATCATGGAGCATTTTGATGAGAGTGGCCTTGGAAGACAGTGAGGCGAGACGTCATGGGGAATTAGGGTGACAGTGGTCAAGGAGCATTGTGATGAAAGTGTTCATGGAGCAATGCGATTATCAGGACAATGGAGCATTGTGAATACAAAGGCCATGGAACATTGAGATAACAGAGTTCATGGAGCATTGTGATGACAAGTGTCCTGGAACCTAGTGATGACACGGTTCATACAGCATTGAGATGTCAAGGGCCAAGGCGAATTGTGATGACACGTGTCATGGGGCCTTGTGATGACATTGGTCATCTTGCATTGTGATGACAGTTGTCATGTAGAATTTTGATTAAAGGTATCATGGAGCACTGTGATGACAAAGGACAAGGAATATTTTGATGACAAGGGTCATTGAGCAATGGGATGACACAGGAAAGGCGTATTATGATCACAAGTGTTCTGGAGCATTGTGATGACAAGGGCATGGAGCATTCTAATTACAAGGGCCATGGAGCATTGTGATGTCAACGGCATGGAGCATTGTGATGACAGGGTTCTTGGAGCATTGTGATGACAATGGTCATCAAGCATTGTGATGACAGGGGTCAAAGAGCATTGTGATGAGAAAAACCATAGAGCATAGTGATGTCAGAGGCCATGGAACATTGTGATGACAAGGCCATGGACCATTCTTATGACAAGGGTCATGGAGCATTGTGATGACAAATGACGTGGAGCATTGTGATGACAAGTGTCATGGGGCATTTTGATGACATTGGCATGGAGCATTATGATGACAAGAGTTCTGGAGCATTTTGATGACAAGCGCATGGAGCATTGTGATGACAAGGCCCATGGAACATTGTGATGAAAAGGACAGGGAACATTGTGATGAATGGGTTCATGGAGCATTGTGATGAAGGTGCCATGGAGCATTGAGATGACAGGCGTCATTAGGAATGGTGATGACATTGGTCATGGATCATTGTGATGAAAGTGATCATGGAGCAATATGATAACAGGGGCCATGGAGCATTGTGATGACAGGTGTATTGGAGCATTGTGATGAAAGTCGTCATGGATCATTGTGATGACATGTGCCCTGGAACACTGTGATGACACGGTTCATCGAGTATTGTGATGACAAGGGTCATAGCAAATTGTGATGACAGGTGTCATGGGGCCTTGTGATGACATTGATCATCTAGGAATTGTGATGAAAGGTATCATGGAGCACTGAGATGACTGGGGGAATGAACCATTGTTATGAAAATTGTCCTGGATTATCGTGATGACAGCAGTCAAGGAGAATTGTGATGACAGGGATTATGCAGCATTGTGTTGACAAGGGTATGGACTATTGTGATGACAATGGTCGTGGAGCAAAGTGATGTAAGTTTTCATGGAACATCGTGATGAAAAGTGCCTGGGAGCATTGTGACGATAAAGGCCATTGAGCATTGTGATGACAAGTGTCATGGAGCATTGTAATGAAAGGTTTCATTGTGCACTGTGATGAAAAGGGGGATGGAGTATTGTGATGAAACTGGTCCTGGAGCATTGTGATAGCAAATTCATGGAGCATTGTGATGACAGGCATCATGGAGCATTGTGATGACAAGTGTCATGCAATATTGTGCTGACACAGATCATGGAGCATTTTGATGAGAGTGGCCTTGGAAGACAGTGAGGCGAGACGTCATGGGGAATTAGGGTGACAGTGTTCAAGGAGCATTGTGATGAAAGTGTTCATGGAGCAATGCGATTATCAGGACAATGGAGCATTGTGAATACAAAGGCCATGGAACATTGAGATAACAGAGTTCATGGAGCATTGTGATGACAAGTGTCCTGGAACCTAGTGATGACACGGTACATACAGCATTGAGATGTCAAGGGCCAAGGCGAATTGTGATGACACGTGTCATGGGGCCTTGTGATGACATTGGTCATCTTGCATTGTGATGACAGTTGTCATGTAGAATTTTGATTAAAGGTATCATGGAGCACTGTGATGACAAAGGACAAGGAATATTTTGATGACAAGGGTCATTGAGCAATGGGATGACACAGGAAAGGCGTATTATGATCACAAGTGTTCTGGAGCATTGTGATGACAAGGGCATGGAGCATTCTAATTACAAGGGCCATGGAGCATTGTGATGTCAACGGCATGGAGCATTGTGATGACAGGGTTCTTGGAGCATTGTGATGACAATGGTCATCAAGCATTGTGATGACAGGGGTCAAAGAGCATTGTGATGAGAAAAACCATAGAGCATAGTGATGTCAGAGGCCATGGAACATTGTGATGACAAGGCCATGGACCATTCTTATGACAAGGGTCATGGAGCATTGTGATGACAAATGACGTGGAGCATTGTGATGACAAGTGTCATGGGGCATTTTGATGACATTGGCATGGAGCATTATGATGACAAGAGTTCTGGAGCATTTTGATGACAAGCGCATGGAGCATTGTGATGACAAGGCCCATGGAACATTGTGATGAAAAGGACAGGGAACATTGTGATGAATGGGTTCATGGAGCATTGTGATGAAGGTGCCATGGAGCATTGAGATGACAGGCGTCATTAGGAATGGTGATGACATTGGTCATGGATCATTGTGATGAAAGTGATCATGGAGCAATATGATAACAGGGGCCATGGAGCATTGTGATGACAGGTGTATTGGAGCATTGTGATGAAAGTCGTCATGGATCATTGTGATGACATGTGCCCTGGAACACTGTGATGACACGGTTCATCGAGTATTGTGATGACAAGGGTCATAGCAAATTGTGATGACAGGTGTCATGGGGCCTTGTGATGACATTGATCATCTAGGAATTGTGATGAAAGGTATCATGGAGCACTGAGATGACTGGGGGAATGAACCATTGTTATGAAAATTGTCCTGGATTATCGTGATGACAGCAGTCAAGGAGAATTGTGATGACAGGGATTATGCAGCATTGTGTTGACAAGGGTATGGACTATTGTGATGACAATGGTCGTGGAGCAAAGTGATGTAAGTTTTCATGGAACATCGTGATGAAAAGTGCCTGGGAGCATTGTGACGATAAAGGCCATTGAGCATTGTGATGACAAGTGTCATGGAGCATTGTAATGAAAGGTTTCATTGTGCACTGTGATGAAAAGGGGGATGGAGTATTGTGATGAAACTGGTCCTGGAGCATTGTGATAACAAATTCATGGAGCATTGTGATGACAGGCATCATGGAGCATTGTGATGACAAGTGTCATGCAATATTGTGCTGACACAGATCATGGAGCATTTTGATGAGAGTGGCCTTGGAAGACAGTGAGGCGAGACGTCATGGGGAATTAGGGTGACAGTGGTCAAGGAGCATTGTGATGAAAGTGTTCATGGAGCAATGCGATTATCAGGACAATGGAGCATTGTGAATACAAAGGCCATGGAACATTGAGATAACAGAGTTCATGGAGCATTGTGATGACAAGTGTCCTGGAACCTAGTGATGACACGGTTCATACAGCATTGAGATGTCAAGGGCCAAGGCGAATTGTGATGACACGTGTCATGGGGCCTTGTGATGACATTGGTCATCTTGCATTGTGATGACAGTTGTCATGTAGAATTTTGATTAAAGGTATCATGGAGCACTGTGATGACAAAGGACAAGGAATATTTTGATGACAAGGGTCATTGAGCAATGGGATGACACAGGAAAGGCGTATTATGATCACAAGTGTTCTGGAGCATTGTGATGACAAGGGCATGGAGCATTCTAATTACAAGGGCCATGGAGCATTGTGATGTCAACGGCATGGAGCATTGTGATGACAGGGTTCTTGGAGCATTGTGATGACAATGGTCATCAAGCATTGTGATGACAGGGGTCAAAGAGCATTGTGATGAGAAAAACCATAGAGCATAGTGATGTCAGAGGCCATGGAACATTGTGATGACAAGGCCATGGACCATTGTTATGACAAGGGTCATGGAGCATTGTGATGACAAATGACGTGGAGCATTGTGATGACAAGTGTCATGGGGCATTTTGATGACATTGGCATGGAGCATTATGATGACAAGAGTTCTGGAGCATTTTGATGACAAGCGCATGGAGCATTGTGATGACAGGGCCCATGGAACATTGTGATGAAAAGGACAGGGAACATTGTGATGAATGGGTTCATGGAGCATTGTGATGAAGGTGCCATGGAGCATTGAGATGACAGGCGTCATTAGGAATGGTGATGACATTGGTCATGGATCATTGTGATGAAAGTGATCATGGAGCAATATGATAACAGGGGCCATGGAGCATTGTGATGACAGGTGTATTGGAGCATTGTGATGAAAGTCGTCATGGATCATTGTGATGACATGTGCCCTGGAACACTGTGATGACACGGTTCATCGAGTATTGTGATGACAAGGGTCATAGCAAATTGTGATGACAGGTGTCATGGGGCCTTGTGATGACATTGATCATCTAGGAATTGTGATGAAAGGTATCATGGAGCACTGAGATGACTGGGGGAATGAACCATTGTTATGAAAATTGTCCTGGATTATCGTGATGACAGCAGTCAAGGAGAATTGTGATGACAGGGATTATGCAGCATTGTGTTGACAAGGGTATGGACTATTGTGATGACAATGGTCGTGGAGCAAAGTGATGTAAGTTTTCATGGAACATCGTGATGAAAAGTGCCTGGGAGCATTGTGACGATAAAGGCCATTGAGCATTGTGATGACAAGTGTCATGGAGCATTGTAATGAAAGGTTTCATTGTGCACTGTGATGAAAAGGGGGATGGAGTATTGTGATGAAACTGGTCCTGGAGCATTGTGATAACAAATTCATGGAGCATTGTGATGACAGGCATCATGGAGCATTGTGATGACAAGTGTCATGCAATATTGTGCTGACACAGATCATGGAGCATTTTGATGAGAGTGGCCTTGGAAGACAGTGAGGCGAGACGTCATGGGGAATTAGGGTGACAGTGGTCAAGGAGCATTGTGATGAAAGTGTTCATGGAGCAATGCGATTATCAGGACAATGGAGCATTGTGAATACAAAGGCCATGGAACATTGAGATAACAGAGTTCATGGAGCATTGTGATGACAAGTGTCCTGGAACCTAGTGATGACACGGTTCATACAGCATTGAGATGTCAAGGGCCAAGGCGAATTGTGATGACACGTGTCATGGGGCCTTGTGATGACATTGGTCATCTTGCATTGTGATGACAGTTGTCATGTAGAATTTTGATTAAAGGTATCATGGAGCACTGTGATGACAAAGGACAAGGAATATTTTGATGACAAGGGTCATTGAGCAATGGGATGACACAGGAAAGGCGTATTATGATCACAAGTGTTCTGGAGCATTGTGATGACAAGGGCATGGAGCATTCTAATTACAAGGGCCATGGAGCATTGTGATGTCAACGGCATGGAGCATTGTGATGACAGGGTTCTTGGAGCATTGTGATGACAATGGTCATCAAGCATTGTGATGACACGGGTCAAAGAGCATTGTGATGAGAAAAACCATAGAGCATAGTGATGTCAGAGGCCATGGAACATTGTGATGACAAGGCCATGGACCATTGTTATGACAAGGGTCATGGAGCATTGTGATGACAAATGACGTGGAGCATTGTGATGACAAGTGTCATGGGGCATTTTGATGACATTGGCATGGAGCATTATGATGACAAGAGTTCTGGAGCATTTTGATGACAAGCGCATGGAGCATTGTGATGACAGGGCCCATGGAACATTGTGATGAAAAGGACAGGGAACATTGTGATGAATGGGTTCATGGAGCATTGTGATGAAGGTGCCATGGAGCATTGAGATGACAGGCGTCATTAGGAATGGTGATGACATTGGTCATGGATCATTGTGATGAAAGTGATCATGGAGCAATATGATAACAGGGGCCATGGAGCATTGTGATGACAGGTGTATTGGAGCATTGTGATGAAAGTCGTCATGGATCATTGTGATGACATGTGCCCTGGAACACTGTGATGACACGGTTCATCGAGTATTGTGATGACAAGGGTCATAGCAAATTGTGATGACAGGTGTCATGGGGCCTTGTGATGACATTGATCATCTAGGAATTGTGATGAAAGGTATCATGGAGCACTGAGATGACTGGGGGAATGAACCATTGTTATGAAAATTGTCCTGGATTATCGTGATGACAGCAGTCAAGGAGAATTGTGATGACAGGGATTATGCAGCATTGTGTTGACAAGGGTATGGACTATTGTGATGACAATGGTCGTGGAGCAAAGTGATGTAAGTTTTCATGGAACATCGTGATGAAAAGTGCCTGGGAGCATTGTGACGATAAAGGCCATTGAGCATTGTGATGACAAGTGTCATGGAGCATTGTAATGAAAGGTTTCATTGTGCACTGTGATGAAAAGGGGGATGGAGTATTGTGATGAAACTGGTCCTGGAGCATTGTGATAACAAATTCATGGAGCATTGTGATGACAGGCATCATGGAGCATTGTGATGACAAGTGTCATGCAATATTGTGCTGACACAGATCATGGAGCATTTTGATGAGAGTGGCCTTGGAAGACAGTGAGGCGAGACGTCATGGGGAATTAGGGTGACAGTGGTCAAGGAGCATTGTGATGAAAGTGTTCATGGAGCAATGCGATTATCAGGACAATGGAGCATTGTGAATACAAAGGCCATGGAACATTGAGATAACAGAGTTCATGGAGCATTGTGATGACAAGTGTCCTGGAACCTAGTGATGACACGGTTCATACAGCATTGAGATGTCAAGGGCCAAGGCGAATTGTGATGACACGTGTCATGGGGCCTTGTGATGACATTGGTCATCTTGCATTGTGATGACAGTTGTCATGTAGAATTTTGATTAAAGGTATCATGGAGCACTGTGATGACAAAGGACAAGGAATATTTTGATGACAAGGGTCATTGAGCAATGGGATGACACAGGAAAGGCGTATTATGATCACAAGTGTTCTGGAGCATTGTGATGACAAGGGCATGGAGCATTCTAATTACAAGGGCCATGGAGCATTGTGATGTCAACGGCATGGAGCATTGTGATGACAGGGTTCTTGGAGCATTGTGATGACAATGGTCATCAAGCATTGTGATGACAGGGGTCAAAGAGCATTGTGATGAGAAAAACCATAGAGCATAGTGATGTCAGAGGCCATGGAACATTGTGATGACAAGGCCATGGACCATTGTTATGACAAGGGTCATGGAGCATTGTGATGACAAATGACGTGGAGCATTGTGATGACAAGTGTCATGGGGCATTTTGATGACATTGGCATGGAGCATTATGATGACAAGAGTTCTGGAGCATTTTGATGACAAGCGCATGGAGCATTGTGATGACAGGGCCCATGGAACATTGTGATGAAAAGGACAGGGAACATTGTGATGAATGGGTTCATGGAGCATTGTGATGAAGGTGCCATGGAGCATTGAGATGACAGGCGTCATTAGGAATGGTGATGACATTGGTCATGGATCATTGTGATGAAAGTGATCATGGAGCAATATGATAACAGGGGCCATGGAGCATTGTGATGACAGGTGTATTGGAGCATTGTGATGAAAGTCGTCATGGATCATTGTGATGACATGTGCCCTGGAACACTGTGATGACACGGTTCATCGAGTATTGTGATGACAAGGGTCATAGCAAATTGTGATGACAGGTGTCATGGGGACTTGTGATGACATTGATCATCTAGGAATTGTGATGAAAGGTATCATGGAGCACTGAGATGACTGGGGGAATGAACCATTGTTATGAAAATTGTCCTGGATTATCGTGATGACAGCAGTCAAGGAGAATTGTGATGACAGGGATTATGCAGCATTGTGTTGACAAGGGTATGGACTATTGTGATGACAATGGTCGTGGAGCAAAGTGATGTAAGTTTTCATGGAACATCGTGATGAAAAGTGCCTGGGAGCATTGTGACGATAAAGGCCATTGAGCATTGTGATGACAAGTGTCATGGAGCATTGTAATGAAAGGTTTCATTGTGCACTGTGATGAAAAGGGGGATGGAGTATTGTGATGAAACTGGTCCTGGAGCATTGTGATAACAAATTCATGGAGCATTGTGATGACAGGCATCATGGAGCATTGTGATGACAAGTGTCATGCAATATTGTGCTGACACAGATCATGGAGCATTTTGATGAGAGTGGCCTTGGAAGACAGTGAGGCGAGACGTCATGGGGAATTAGGGTGGCAGTGTTCAAGGAGCATTGTGATGAAAGTGTTCATGGAGCAATGCGATTATCAGGACAATGGAGCATTGTGAATACAAAGGCCATGGAACATTGAGATAACAGAGTTCATGGAGCATTGTGATGACAAGTGTCCTGGAACCTAGTGATGACACGGTTCATACAGCATTGAGATGTCAAGGGCCAAGGCGAATTGTGATGACACGTGTCATGGGGCCTTGTGATGATATTGGTCATCTTGCATTGTGATGACAGTTGTCATGTAGAATTTTGATTAAAGGTATCATGGAGCACTGTGATGACAAAGGACAAGGAATATTTTGATGACAAGGGTCATTGAGCAATGGGATGACACAGGAAAGGCGTATTATGATCACAAGTGTTCTGGAGCATTGTGATGACAAGGGCATGGAGCATTCTAATTACAAGGGCCATGGAGCATTGTGATGTCAACGGCATGGAGCATTGTGATGACAGGGTTCTTGGAGCATTGTGATGACAATGGTCATCAAGCATTGTGATGACAGGGCTCAAAGAGCATTGTGATGAGAAAAACCATAGAGCATAGTGATGTCAGAGGCCATGGAACATTGTGATGACAAGGCCATGGACCATTGTTATGACAAGGGTCATGGAGCATTGTGATGACAAATGACGTGGAGCATTGTGATGACAAGTGTCATGGGGCATTTTGATGACATTGGCATGGAGCATTATGATGACAAGAGTTCTGGAGCATTTTGATGACAAGCGCATGGAGCATTGTGATGACAGGGCCCATGGAACATTGTGATGTAAAGGACAGGGAACATTGTGATGAATGGGTTCATGGAGCATTGTGATGAAGGTGCCATGGAGCATTGAGATGACAGGCGTCATTAGGAATGGTGATGACATTGGTCATGGATCATTGTGATGAAAGTGATCATGGAGCAATATGATAACAGGGGCCATGGAGCATTGTGATGACAGGTGTATTGGAGCATTGTGATGAAAGTCGTCATGGATCATTGTGATGACATGTGCCCTGGAACACTGTGATGACACGGTTCATCGAGTATTGTGATGACAAGGGTCATAGCAAATTGTGATGACAGGTGTCATGGGGCCTTGTGATGACATTGATCATCTAGGAATTGTGATGAAAGGTATCATGGAGCACTGAGATGACTGGGGGAATGAATCATTGTTCTAAAAATTGTCCTGGATTATCGTGATGACAGCAGTCAAGGAGAATTGTGATGACAGGGATTATGCAGCATTGTGTTGACAAGGGTATGGACTATTGTGATGACAATGGTCGTGGAGCAAAGTGATGTAAGTTTTCATGGAACATCGTGATGAAAAGTGCCTGGGAGCATTGTGACGATAAAGGCCATTGAGCATTGTGATGACAAGTGTCATGGAGCATTGTAATGAAAGGTTTCATTGTGCACTGTGATGAAAAGGGGGATGGAGTATTGTGATGAAACTGGTCCTGGAGCATTGTGATAACAAATTCATGGAGCATTGTGATGACAGGCATCATGGAGCATTGTGATGACAAGTGTCATGCAATATTGTGCTGACACAGATCATGGAGCATTTTGATGAGAGTGGCCTTGGAAGACAGTGAGGCGAGACGTCATGGGGAATTAGGGTGACAGTGGTCAAGGAGCATTGTGATGAAAGTGTTCATGGAGCAATGCGATTATCAGGACAATGGAGCATTGTGAATACAAAGGCCATGGAACATTGAGATAACAGAGTTCATGGAGCATTGTGATGACAAGTGTCCTGGAACCTAGTGATGACACGGTTCATACAGCATTGAGATGTCAAGGGCCAAGGCGAATTGTGATGACACGTGTCATGGGGCCTTGTGATGACATTGGTCATCTTGCATTGTGATGACAGTTGTCATGTAGAATTTTGATTAAAGGTATCATGGAGCACTGTGATGACAAAGGACAAGGAATATTTTGATGACAAGGGTCATTGAGCAATGGGATGACACAGGAAAGGCGTATTATGATCACAAGTGTTCTGGAGCATTGTGATGACAAGGGCATGGAGCATTCTAATTACAAGGGCCATGGAGCATTGTGATGTCAACGGCATGGAGCATTGTGATGACAGGGTTCTTGGAGCATTGTGATGACAATGGTCATCAAGCATTGTGATGACAGGGGTCAAAGAGCATTGTGATGAGAAAAACCATAGAGCATAGTGATGTCAGAGGCCATGGAACATTGTGATGACAAGGCCATGGACCATTGTTATGACAAGGGTCATGGAGCATTGTGATGACAAATGACGTGGAGCATTGTGATGACAAGTGTCATGGGGCATTTTGATGACATTGGCATGGAGCATTATGATGACAAGAGTTCTGGAGCATTTTGATGACAAGCGCATGGAGCATTGTGATGACAGGGCCCATGGAACATTGTGATGAAAAGGACAGGGAACATTGTGATGAATGGGTTCATGGAGCATTGTGATGAAGGTGCCATGGAGCATTGAGATGACAGGCGTCATTAGGAATGGTGATGACATTGGTCATGGATCATTGTGATGAAAGTGATCATGGAGCAATATGATAATAGGGGCCATGGAGCATTGTGATGACAGGTGTATTGGAGCATTGTGATGAAAGTCGTCATGGATCATTGTGATGACATGTGCCCTGGAACACTGTGATGACACGGTTCATCGAGTATTGTGATGACAAGGGTCATAGCAAATTGTGATGACAGGTGTCATGGGGCCTTGTGATGACATTGATCATCTAGGAATTGTGATGAAAGGTATCATGGAGCACTGAGATGACTGGGGGAATGAACCATTGTTCTGAAAATTGTCCTGGATTATCGTGATGACAGCAGTCAAGGAGAATTGTGATGACAGGGATTATGCAGCATTGTGTTGACAAGGGTATGGACTATTGTGATGACAATGGTCGTGGAGCAAAGTGATGTAAGTTTTCATGGAACATCGTGATGAAAAGTGCCTGGGAGCATTGTGACGATAAAGGCCATTGAGCATTGTGATGACAAGTGTCATGGAGCATTGTAATGAAAGGTTTCATTGTGCACTGTGATGAAAAGGGGGATGGAGTATTGTGATGAAACTGGTCCTGGAGCATTGTGATAGCAAATTCATGGAGCATTGTGATGACAGGCATCATGGAGCATTGTGATGACAAGTGTCATGCAATATTGTGCTGACACAGATCATGGAGCATTTTGATGAGAGTGGCCTTGGAAGACAGTGAGGCGAGACGTCATGGGGAATTAGGGTGACAGTGTTCAAGGAGCATTGTGATGAAAGTGTTCATGGAGCAATGCGATTATCAGGACAATGGAGCATTGTGAATACAAAGGCCATGGAACATTGAGATAACAGAGTTCATGGAGCATTGTGATGACAAGTGTCCTGGAACCTAGTGATGACACGGTTCATACAGCATTGAGATGTCAAGGGCCAAGGCGAATTGTGATGACACGTGTCATGGGGCCTTGTGATGACATTGGTCATCTTGCATTGTGATGACAGTTGTCATGTAGAATTTTGATTAAAGGTATCATGGAGCACTGTGATGACAAAGGACAAGGAATATTTTGATGACAAGGGTCATTGAGCAATGGGATGACACAGGAAAGGCGTATTATGATCACAAGTGTTCTGGAGCATTGTGATGACAAGGGCATGGAGCATTCTAATTACAAGGGCCATGGAGCATTGTGATGTCAACGGCATGGAGCATTGTGATGACAGGGTTCTTGGAGCATTGTGATGACAATGGTCATCAAGCATTGTGATGACAGGGGTCAAAGAGCATTGTGATGAGAAAAACCATAGAGCATAGTGATGTCAGAGGCCATGGAACATTGTGATGACAAGGCCATGGACCATTGTTATGACAAGGGTCATGGAGCATTGTGATGACAAATGACGTGGAGCATTGTGATGACAAGTGTCATGGGGCACTTTGATGATATTGGCATGGAGCATTATGATGACAAGAGTTCTGGAGCATTTTGATGACAAGCGCATGGAGCATTGTGATGACAGGGCCCATGGAACATTGTGATGAAAAGGACAGGGAACATTGTGATGAATGGGTTCATGGAGCATTGTGATGAAGGTGCCATGGAGCATTGAGATGACAGGCGTCATTAGGAATGGTGATGACATTGGTCATGGATCATTGTGATGAAAGTGATCATGGAGCAATATGATAATAGGGGCCATGGAGCATTGTGATGACAGGTGTATTGGAGCATTGTGATGAAAGTCGTCATGGATCATTGTGATGACATGTGCCCTGGAACACTGTGATGACACGGTTCATCGAGTATTGTGATGACAAGGGTCATAGCAAATTGTGATGACAGGTGTCATGGGGCCTTGTGATGACATTGATCATCTAGGAATTGTGATGAAAGGTATCATGGAGCACTGAGATGACTGGGGGAATGAACCATTGTTCTGAAAATTGTCCTGGATTATCGTGATGACAGCAGTCAAGGAGAATTGTGATGACAGGGATTATGCAGCATTGTGTTGACAAGGGTATGGACTATTGTGATGACAATGGTCGTGGAGCAAAGTGATGTAAGTTTTCATGGAACATCGTGATGAAAAGTGCCTGGGAGCATTGTGACGATAAAGGCCATTGAGCATTGTGATGACAAGTGTCATGGAGCATTGTAATGAAAGGTTTCATTGTGCACTGTGATGAAAAGGGGGATGGAGTATTGTGATGAAACTGGTCCTGGAGCATTGTGATAGCAAATTCATGGAGCATTGTGATGACAGGCATCATGGAGCATTGTGATGACAAGTGTCATGCAATATTGTGCTGACACAGATCATGGAGCATTTTGATGAGAGTGGCCTTGGAAGACAGTGAGGCGAGACGTCATGGGGAATTAGGGTGACAGTGTTCAAGGAGCATTGTGATGAAAGTGTTCATGGAGCAATGCGATTATCAGGACAATGGAGCATTGTGAATACAAAGGCCATGGAACATTGAGATAACAGAGTTCATGGAGCATTGTGATGACAAGTGTCCTGGAACCTAGTGATGACACGGTTCATACAGCATTGAGATGTCAAGGGCCAAGGCGAATTGTGATGACACGTGTCATGGGGCCTTGTGATGACATTGGTCATCTTGCATTGTGATGACAGTTGTCATGTAGAATTTTGATTAAAGGTATCATGGAGCACTGTGATGACAAAGGACAAGGAATATTTTGATGACAAGGGTCATTGAGCAATGGGATGACACAGGAAAGGCGTATTATGATCACAAGTGTTCTGGAGCATTGTGATGACAAGGGCATGGAGCATTCTAATTACAAGGGCCATGGAGCATTGTGATGTCAACGGCATGGAGCATTGTGATGACAGGGTTCTTGGAGCATTGTGATGACAATGGTCATCAAGCATTGTGATGACAGGGGTCAAAGAGCATTGTGATGAGAAAAACCATAGAGCATAGTGATGTCAGAGGCCATGGAACATTGTGATGACAAGGCCATGGACCATTCTTATGACAAGGGTCATGGAGCATTGTGATGACAAATGACGTGGAGCATTGTGATGACAAGTGTCATGGGGCATTTTGATGACATTGGCATGGAGCATTATGATGACAAGAGTTCTGGAGCATTTTGATGACAAGCGCATGGAGCATTGTGATGACAAGGCCCATGGAACATTGTGATGAAAAGGACAGGGAACATTGTGATGAATGGGTTCATGGAGCATTGTGATGAAGGTGCCATGGAGCATTGAGATGACAGGCGTCATTAGGAATGGTGATGACATTGGTCATGGATCATTGTGATGAAAGTGATCATGGAGCAATATGATAACAGGGGCCATGGAGCATTGTGATGACAGGTGTATTGGAGCATTGTGATGAAAGTCGTCATGGATCATTGTGATGACATGTGCCCTGGAACACTGTGATGACACGGTTCATCGAGTATTGTGATGACAAGGGTCATAGCAAATTGTGATGACAGGTGTCATGGGGCCTTGTGATGACATTGATCATCTAGGAATTGTGATGAAAGGTATCATGGAGCACTGAGATGACTGGGGGAATGAACCATTGTTATGAAAATTGTCCTGGATTATCGTGATGACAGCAGTCAAGGAGAATTGTGATGACAGGGATTATGCAGCATTGTGTTGACAAGGGTATGGACTATTGTGATGACAATGGTCGTGGAGCAAAGTGATGTAAGTTTTCATGGAACATCGTGATGAATAGTGCCTGGGAGCATTGTGACGATAAAGGCCATTGAGCATTGTGATGACAAGTGTCATGGAGCATTGTAATGAAAGGTTTCATTGTGCACTGTGATGAAAAGGGGGATGGAGTATTGTGATGAAACTGATCCTGGAGCATTGTGATAACAAATTCATGGAGCATTGTGATGAGAGGCATCATGGAGCATTGTGATGACAGGCATCATGGAGCATTGTGATGACAAGTGTCATGCAATATTGTGCTGACACAGATCATGGAGCATTTTGATGAGAGTGGCCTTGGAAGACAGTGAGGCGAGACGTCATGGGGAATTAGGGTGACAGTGTTCAAGGAGCATTGTGATGAAAGTGTTCATGGAGCAATGCGATTATCAGGACAATGGAGCATTGTGAATACAAAGGCCATGGAACATTGAGATAACAGAGTTCATGGAGCATTGTGATGACAAGTGTCCTGGAACCTAGTGATGACACGGTTCATACAGCATTGAGATGTCAAGGGCCAAGGCGAATTGTGATGACACGTGTCATGGGGCCTTGTGATGACATTGGTCATCTTGCATTGTGATGACAGTTGTCATGTAGAATTTTGATTAAAGGTATCATGGAGCACTGTGATGACAAAGGACAAGGAATATTTTGATGACAAGGGTCATTGAGCAATGGGATGACACAGGAAAGGCGTATTATGATCACAAGTGTTCTGGAGCATTGTGATGACAAGGGCATGGAGCATTCTAATTACAAGGGCCATGGAGCATTGTGATGTCAACGGCATGGAGCATTGTGATGACAGGGTTCTTGGAGCATTGTGATGACAATGGTCATCAAGCATTGTGATGACAGGGGTCAAAGAGCATTGTGATGAGAAAAACCATAGAGCATAGTGATGTCAGAGGCCATGGAACATTGTGATGACAAGGCCATGGACCATTGTTATGACAAGGGTCATGGAGCATTGTGATGACAAATGACGTGGAGCATTGTGATGACAAGTGTCATGGGGCATTTTGATGACATTGGCATGGAGCATTATGATGACAAGAGTTCTGGAGCATTTTGATGACAAGCGCATGGAGCATTGTGATGACAGGGCCCATGGAACATTGTGATGAAAAGGACAGGGAACATTGTGATGAATGGGTTCATGGAGCATTGTGATGAAGGTGCCATGGAGCATTGAGATGACAGGCGTCATTAGGAATGGTGATGACATTGGTCATGGATCATTGTGATGAAAGTGATCATGGAGCAATATGATAATAGGGGCCATGGAGCATTGTGATGACAGGTGTATTGGAGCATTGTGATGAAAGTCGTCATGGATCATTGTGATGACATGTGCCCTGGAACACTGTGATGACACGGTTCATCGAGTATTGTGATGACAAGGGTCATAGCAAATTGTGATGACAGGTGTCATGGGGCCTTGTGATGACATTGATCATCTAGGAATTGTGATGAAAGGTATCATGGAGCACTGAGATGACTGGGGGAATGAACCATTGTTCTGAAAATTGTCCTGGATTATCGTGATGACAGCAGTCAAGGAGAATTGTGATGACAGGGATTATGCAGCATTGTGTTGACAAGGGTATGGACTATTGTGATGACAATGGTCGTGGAGCAAAGTGATGTAAGTTTTCATGGAACATCGTGATGAAAAGTGCCTGGGAGCATTGTGACGATAAAGGCCATTGAGCATTGTGATGACAAGTGTCATGGAGCATTGTAATGAAAGGTTTCATTGTGCACTGTGATGAAAAGGGGGATGGAGTATTGTGATGAAACTGGTCCTGGAGCATTGTGATAGCAAATTCATGGAGCATTGTGATGACAGGCATCATGGAGCATTGTGATGACAAGTGTCATGCAATATTGTGCTGACACAGATCATGGAGCATTTTGATGAGAGTGGCCTTGGAAGACAGTGAGGCGAGACGTCATGGGGAATTAGGGTGACAGTGTTCAAGGAGCATTGTGATGAAAGTGTTCATGGAGCAATGCGATTATCAGGACAATGGAGCATTGTGAATACAAAGGCCATGGAACATTGAGATAACAGAGTTCATGGAGCATTGTGATGACAAGTGTCCTGGAACCTAGTGATGACACGGTTCATACAGCATTGAGATGTCAAGGGCCAAGGCGAATTGTGATGACACGTGTCATGGGGCCTTGTGATGACATTGGTCATCTTGCATTGTGATGACAGTTGTCATGTAGAATTTTGATTAAAGGTATCATGGAGCACTGTGATGACAAAGGACAAGGAATATTTTGATGACAAGGGTCATTGAGCAATGGGATGACACAGGAAAGGCGTATTATGATCACAAGTGTTCTGGAGCATTGTGATGACAAGGGCATGGAGCATTCTAATTACAAGGGCCATGGAGCATTGTGATGTCAACGGCATGGAGCATTGTGATGACAGGGTTCTTGGAGCATTGTGATGACAATGGTCATCAAGCATTGTGATGACAGGGGTCAAAGAGCATTGTGATGAGAAAAACCATAGAGCATAGTGATGTCAGAGGCCATGGAACATTGTGATGACAAGGCCATGGACCATTCTTATGACAAGGGTCATGGAGCATTGTGATGACAAATGACGTGGAGCATTGTGATGACAAGTGTCATGGGGCATTTTGATGACATTGGCATGGAGCATTATGATGACAAGAGTTCTGGAGCATTTTGATGACAAGCGCATGGAGCATTGTGATGACAGGGCCCATGGAACATTGTGATGAAAAGGACAGGGAACATTGTGATGAATGGGTTCATGGAGCATTGTGATGAAGGTGCCATGGAGCATTGAGATGACAGGCGTCATTAGGAATGGTGATGACATTGGTCATGGATCATTGTGATGAAAGTGATCATGGAGCAATATGATAATAGGGGCCATGGAGCATTGTGATGACAGGTGTATTGGAGCATTGTGATGAAAGTCGTCATGGATCATTGTGATGACATGTGCCCTGGAACACTGTGATGACACGGTTCATCGAGTATTGTGATGACAAGGGTCATAGCAAATTGTGATGACAGGTGTCATGGGGCCTTGTGATGACATTGATCATCTAGGAATTGTGATGAAAGGTATCATGGAGCACTGAGATGACTGGGGGAATGAACCATTGTTCTGAAAATTGTCCTGGATTATCGTGATGACAGCAGTCAAGGAGAATTGTGATGACAGGGATTATGCAGCATTGTGTTGACAAGGGTATGGACTATTGTGATGACAATGGTCGTGGAGCAAAGTGATGTAAGTTTTCATGGAACATCGTGATGAAAAGTGCCTGGGAGCATTGTGACGATAAAGGCCATTGAGCATTGTGATGACAAGTGTCATGGAGCATTGTAATGAAAGGTTTCATTGTGCACTGTGATGAAAAGGGGGATGGAGTATTGTGATGAAACTGGTCCTGGAGCATTGTGATAGCAAATTCATGGAGCATTGTGATGACAGGCATCATGGAGCATTGTGATGACAAGTGTCATGCAATATTGTGCTGACACAGATCATGGAGCATTTTGATGAGAGTGGCCTTGGAAGACAGTGAGGCGAGACGTCATGGGGAATTAGGGTGACAGTGTTCAAGGAGCATTGTGATGAAAGTGTTCATGGAGCAATGCGATTATCAGGACAATGGAGCATTGTGAATACAAAGGCCATGGAACATTGAGATAACAGAGTTCATGGAGCATTGTGATGACAAGTGTCCTGGAACCTAGTGATGACACGGTTCATACAGCATTGAGATGTCAAGGGCCAAGGCGAATTGTGATGACACGTGTCATGGGGCCTTGTGATGACATTGGTCATCTTGCATTGTGATGACAGTTGTCATGTAGAATTTTGATTAAAGGTATCATGGAGCACTGTGATGACAAAGGACAAGGAATATTTTGATGACAAGGGTCATTGAGCAATGGGATGACACAGGAAAGGCGTATTATGATCACAAGTGTTCTGGAGCATTGTGATGACAAGGGCATGGAGCATTCTAATTACAAGGGCCATGGAGCATTGTGATGTCAACGGCATGGAGCATTGTGATGACAGGGTTCTTGGAGCATTGTGATGACAATGGTCATCAAGCATTGTGATGACAGGGGTCAAAGAGCATTGTGATGAGAAAAACCATAGAGCATAGTGATGTCAGAGGCCATGGAACATTGTGATGACAAGGCCATGGACCATTGTTATGACAAGGGTCATGGAGCATTGTGATGACAAATGACGTGGAGCATTGTGATGACAAGTGTCATGGGGCATTTTGATGACATTGGCATGGAGCATTATGATGACAAGAGTTCTGGAGCATTTTGATGACAAGCGCATGGAGCATTGTGATGACAGGGCCCATGGAACATTGTGATGAAAAGGACAGGGAACATTGTGATGAATGGGTTCATGGAGCATTGTGATGAAGGTGCCATGGAGCATTGAGATGACAGGCGTCATTAGGAATGGTGATGACATTGGTCATGGATCATTGTGATGAAAGTGATCATGGAGCAATATGATAATAGGGGCCATGGAGCATTGTGATGACAGGTGTATTGGAGCATTGTGATGAAAGTCGTCATGGATCATTGTGATGACATGTGCCCTGGAACACTGTGATGACACGGTTCATCGAGTATTGTGATGACAAGGGTCATAGCAAATTGTGATGACAGGTGTCATGGGGCCTTGTGATGACATTGATCATCTAGGAATTGTGATGAAAGGTATCATGGAGCACTGAGATGACTGGGGGAATGAACCATTGTTCTGAAAATTGTCCTGGATTATCGTGATGACAGCAGTCAAGGAGAATTGTGATGACAGGGATTATGCAGCATTGTGTTGACAAGGGTATGGACTATTGTGATGACAATGGTCGTGGAGCAAAGTGATGTAAGTTTTCATGGAACATCGTGATGAAAAGTGCCTGGGAGCATTGTGACGATAAAGGCCATTGAGCATTGTGATGACAAGTGTCATGGAGCATTGTAATGAAAGGTTTCATTGTGCACTGTGATGAAAAGGGGGATGGAGTATTGTGATGAAACTGGTCCTGGAGCATTGTGATAGCAAATTCATGGAGCATTGTGATGACAGGCATCATGGAGCATTGTGATGACAAGTGTCATGCAATATTGTGCTGACACAGATCATGGAGCATTTTGATGAGAGTGGCCTTGGAAGACAGTGAGGCGAGACGTCATGGGGAATTAGGGTGACAGTGTTCAAGGAGCATTGTGATGAAAGTGTTCATGGAGCAATGCGATTATCAGGACAATGGAGCATTGTGAATACAAAGGCCATGGAACATTGAGATAACAGAGTTCATGGAGCATTGTGATGACAAGTGTCCTGGAACCTAGTGATGACACGGTTCATACAGCATTGAGATGTCAAGGGCCAAGGCGAATTGTGATGACACGTGTCATGGGGCCTTGTGATGACATTGGTCATCTTGCATTGTGATGACAGTTGTCATGTAGAATTTTGATTAAAGGTATCATGGAGCACTGTGATGACAAAGGACAAGGAATATTTTGATGACAAGGGTCATTGAGCAATGGGATGACACAGGAAAGGCGTATTATGATCACAAGTGTTCTGGAGCATTGTGATGACAAGGGCATGGAGCATTCTAATTACAAGGGCCATGGAGCATTGTGATGTCAACGGCATGGAGCATTGTGATGACAGGGTTCTTGGAGCATTGTGATGACAATGGTCATCAAGCATTGTGATGACAGGGGTCAAAGAGCATTGTGATGAGAAAAACCATAGAGCATAGTGATGTCAGAGGCCATGGAACATTGTGATGACAAGGCCATGGACCATTGTTATGACAAGGGTCATGGAGCATTGTGATGACAAATGACGTGGAGCATTGTGATGACAAGTGTCATGGGGCATTTTGATGACATTGGCATGGAGCATTATGATGACAAGAGTTCTGGAGCATTTTGATGACAAGCGCATGGAGCATTGTGATGACAGGGCCCATGGAACATTGTGATGAAAAGGACAGGGAACATTGTGATGAATGGGTTCATGGAGCATTGTGATGAAGGTGCCATGGAGCATTGAGATGACAGGCGTCATTAGGAATGGTGATGACATTGGTCATGGATCATTGTGATGAAAGTGATCATGGAGCAATATGATAATAGGGGCCATGGAGCATTGTGATGACAGGTGTATTGGAGCATTGTGATGAAAGTCGTCATGGATCATTGTGATGACATGTGCCCTGGAACACTGTGATGACACGGTTCATCGAGTATTGTGATGACAAGGGTCATAGCAAATTGTGATGACAGGTGTCATGGGGCCTTGTGATGACATTGATCATCTAGGAATTGTGATGAAAGGTATCATGGAGCACTGAGATGACTGGGGGAATGAACCATTGTTCTGAAAATTGTCCTGGATTATCGTGATGACAGCAGTCAAGGAGAATTGTGATGACAGGGATTATGCAGCATTGTGTTGACAAGGGTATGGACTATTGTGATGACAATGGTCGTGGAGCAAAGTGATGTAAGTTTTCATGGAACATCGTGATGAAAAGTGCCTGGGAGCATTGTGACGATAAAGGCCATTGAGCATTGTGATGACAAGTGTCATGGAGCATTGTAATGAAAGGTTTCATTGTGCACTGTGATGAAAAGGGGGATGGAGTATTGTGATGAAACTGGTCCTGGAGCATTGTGATAGCAAATTCATGGAGCATTGTGATGACAGGCATCATGGAGCATTGTGATGACAAGTGTCATGCAATATTGTGCTGACACAGATCATGGAGCATTTTGATGAGAGTGGCCTTGGAAGACAGTGAGGCGAGACGTCATGGGGAATTAGGGTGACAGTGTTCAAGGAGCATTGTGATGAAAGTGTTCATGGAGCAATGCGATTATCAGGACAATGGAGCATTGTGAATACAAAGGCCATGGAACATTGAGATAACAGAGTTCATGGAGCATTGTGATGACAAGTGTCCTGGAACCTAGTGATGACACGGTTCATACAGCATTGAGATGTCAAGGGCCAAGGCGAATTGTGATGACACGTGTCATGGGGCCTTGTGATGACATTGGTCATCTTGCATTGTGATGACAGTTGTCATGTAGAATTTTGATTAAAGGTATCATGGAGCACTGTGATGACAAAGGACAAGGAATATTTTGATGACAAGGGTCATTGAGCAATGGGATGACACAGGAAAGGCGTATTATGATCACAAGTGTTCTGGAGCATTGTGATGACAAGGGCATGGAGCATTCTAATTACAAGGGCCATGGAGCATTGTGATGTCAACGGCATGGAGCATTGTGATGACAGGGTTCTTGGAGCATTGTGATGACAATGGTCATCAAGCATTGTGATGACAGGGGTCAAAGAGCATTGTGATGAGAAAAACCATAGAGCATAGTGATGTCAGAGGCCATGGAACATTGTGATGACAAGGCCATGGACCATTGTTATGACAAGGGTCATGGAGCATTGTGATGACAAATGACGTGGAGCATTGTGATGACAAGTGTCATGGGGCATTTTGATGACATTGGCATGGAGCATTATGATGACAAGAGTTCTGGAGCATTTTGATGACAAGCGCATGGAGCATTGTGATGACAGGGCCCATGGAACATTGTGATGAAAAGGACAGGGAACATTGTGATGAATGGGTTCATGGAGCATTGTGATGAAGGTGCCATGGAGCATTGAGATGACAGGCGTCATTAGGAATGGTGATGACATTGGTCATGGATCATTGTGATGAAAGTGATCATGGAGCAATATGATAATAGGGGCCATGGAGCATTGTGATGACAGGTGTATTGGAGCATTGTGATGAAAGTCGTCATGGATCATTGTGATGACATGTGCCCTGGAACACTGTGATGACACGGTTCATCGAGTATTGTGATGACAAGGGTCATAGCAAATTGTGATGACAGGTGTCATGGGGCCTTGTGATGACATTGATCATCTAGGAATTGTGATGAAAGGTATCATGGAGCACTGAGATGACTGGGGGAATGAACCATTGTTCTGAAAATTGTCCTGGATTATCGTGATGACAGCAGTCAAGGAGAATTGTGATGACAGGGATTATGCAGCATTGTGTTGACAAGGGTATGGACTATTGTGATGACAATGGTCGTGGAGCAAAGTGATGTAAGTTTTCATGGAACATCGTGATGAAAAGTGCCTGGGAGCATTGTGACGATAAAGGCCATTGAGCATTGTGATGACAAGTGTCATGGAGCATTGTAATGAAAGGTTTCATTGTGCACTGTGATGAAAAGGGGGATGGAGTATTGTGATGAAACTGGTCCTGGAGCATTGTGATAG
The DNA here is from genome assembly GCF_965194825.1 of Balaenoptera physalus. NCBI lineage: Eukaryota > Metazoa > Chordata > Mammalia > Artiodactyla > Balaenopteridae > Balaenoptera > Balaenoptera physalus. The sequence continues at coordinate 26,076,706 of NC_138900.1, forward strand.
CAAATTCATGGAGCATTGTGATGACAGGCATCATGGAGCATTGTGATGACAAGTGTCATGCAATATTGTGCTGACACAGATCATGGAGCATTTTGATGAGAGTGGCCTTGGAAGACAGTGAGGCGAGACGTCATGGGGAATTAGGGTGACAGTGTTCAAGGAGCATTGTGATGAAAGTGTTCATGGAGCAATGCGATTATCAGGACAATGGAGCATTGTGAATACAAAGGCCATGGAACATTGAGATAACAGAGTTCATGGAGCATTGTGATGACAAGTGTCCTGGAACCTAGTGATGACACGGTTCATACAGCATTGAGATGTCAAGGGCCAAGGCGAATTGTGATGACACGTGTCATGGGGCCTTGTGATGACATTGGTCATCTTGCATTGTGATGACAGTTGTCATGTAGAATTTTGATTAAAGGTATCATGGAGCACTGTGATGACAAAGGACAAGGAATATTTTGATGACAAGGGTCATTGAGCAATGGGATGACACAGGAAAGGCGTATTATGATCACAAGTGTTCTGGAGCATTGTGATGACAAGGGCATGGAGCATTCTAATTACAAGGGCCATGGAGCATTGTGATGTCAACGGCATGGAGCATTGTGATGACAGGGTTCTTGGAGCATTGTGATGACAATGGTCATCAAGCATTGTGATGACAGGGATCAAAGAGCATTGTGATGAGAAAAACCATAGAGCATAGTGATGTCAGAGGCCATGGAACATTGTGATGACAAGGCCATGGACCATTGTTATGACAAGGGTCATGGAGCATTGTGATGACAAATGACGTGGAGCATTGTGATGACAAGTGTCATGGGGCATTTTGATGACATTGGCATGGAGCATTATGATGACAAGAGTTCTGGAGCATTTTGATGACAAGCGCATGGAGCATTGTGATGACAGGGCCCATGGAACATTGTGATGAAAAGGACAGGGAACATTGTGATGAATGGGTTCATGGAGCATTGTGATGAAGGTGCCATGGAGCATTGAGATGACAGGCGTCATTAGGAATGGTGATGACATTGGTCATGGATCATTGTGATGAAAGTGATCATGGAGCAATATGATAATAGGGGCCATGGAGCATTGTGATGACAGGTGTATTGGAGCATTGTGATGAAAGTCGTCATGGATCATTGTGATGACATGTGCCCTGGAACACTGTGATGACACGGTTCATCGAGTATTGTGATGACAAGGGTCATAGCAAATTGTGATGACAGGTGTCATGGGGCCTTGTGATGACATTGATCATCTAGGAATTGTGATGAAAGGTATCATGGAGCACTGAGATGACTGGGGGAATGAACCATTGTTCTGAAAATTGTCCTGGATTATCGTGATGACAGCAGTCAAGGAGAATTGTGATGACAGGGATTATGCAGCATTGTGTTGACAAGGGTATGGACTATTGTGATGACAATGGTCGTGGAGCAAAGTGATGTAAGTTTTCATGGAACATCGTGATGAAAAGTGCCTGGGAGCATTGTGACGATAAAGGCCATTGAGCATTGTGATGACAAGTGTCATGGAGCATTGTAATGAAAGGTTTCATTGTGCACTGTGATGAAAAGGGGGATGGAGTATTGTGATGAAACTGGTCCTGGAGCATTGTGATAGCAAATTCATGGAGCATTGTGATGACAGGCATCATGGAGCATTGTGATGACAAGTGTCATGCAATATTGTGCTGACACAGATCATGGAGCATTTTGATGAGAGTGGCCTTGGAAGACAGTGAGGCGAGACGTCATGGGGAATTAGGGTGACAGTGTTCAAGGAGCATTGTGATGAAAGTGTTCATGGAGCAATGCGATTATCAGGACAATGGAGCATTGTGAATACAAAGGCCATGGAACATTGAGATAACAGAGTTCATGGAGCATTGTGATGACAAGTGTCCTGGAACCTAGTGATGACACGGTTCATACAGCATTGAGATGTCAAGGGCCAAGGCGAATTGTGATGACACGTGTCATGGGGCCTTGTGATGACATTGGTCATCTTGCATTGTGATGACAGTTGTCATGTAGAATTTTGATTAAAGGTATCATGGAGCACTGTGATGACAAAGGACAAGGAATATTTTGATGACAAGGGTCATTGAGCAATGGGATGACACAGGAAAGGCGTATTATGATCACAAGTGTTCTGGAGCATTGTGATGACAAGGGCATGGAGCATTCTAATTACAAGGGCCATGGAGCATTGTGATGTCAACGGCATGGAGCATTGTGATGACAGGGTTCTTGGAGCATTGTGATGACAATGGTCATCAAGCATTGTGATGACAGGGGTCAAAGAGCATTGTGATGAGAAAAACCATAGAGCATAGTGATGTCAGAGGCCATGGAACATTGTGATGACAAGGCCATGGACCATTGTTATGACAAGGGTCATGGAGCATTGTGATGACAAATGACGTGGAGCATTGTGATGACAAGTGTCATGGGGCATTTTGATGACATTGGCATGGAGCATTATGATGACAAGAGTTCTGGAGCATTTTGATGACAAGCGCATGGAGCATTGTGATGACAGGGCCCATGGAACATTGTGATGAAAAGGACAGGGAACATTGTGATGAATGGGTTCATGGAGCATTGTGATGAAGGTGCCATGGAGCATTGAGATGACAGGCGTCATTAGGAATGGTGATGACATTGGTCATGGATCATTGTGATGAAAGTGATCATGGAGCAATATGATAATAGGGGCCATGGAGCATTGTGATGACAGGTGTATTGGAGCATTGTGATGAAAGTCGTCATGGATCATTGTGATGACATGTGCCCTGGAACACTGTGATGACACGGTTCATCGAGTATTGTGATGACAAGGGTCATAGCAAATTGTGATGACAGGTGTCATGGGGCCTTGTGATGACATTGATCATCTAGGAATTGTGATGAAAGGTATCATGGAGCACTGAGATGACTGGGGGAATGAACCATTGTTCTGAAAATTGTCCTGGATTATCGTGATGACAGCAGTCAAGGAGAATTGTGATGACAGGGATTATGCAGCATTGTGTTGACAAGGGTATGGACTATTGTGATGACAATGGTCGTGGAGCAAAGTGATGTAAGTTTTCATGGAACATCGTGATGAAAAGTGCCTGGGAGCATTGTGACGATAAAGGCCATTGAGCATTGTGATGACAAGTGTCATGGAGCATTGTAATGAAAGGTTTCATTGTGCACTGTGATGAAAAGGGGGATGGAGTATTGTGATGAAACTGGTCCTGGAGCATTGTGATAGCAAATTCATGGAGCATTGTGATGACAGGCATCATGGAGCATTGTGATGACAAGTGTCATGCAATATTGTGCTGACACAGATCATGGAGCATTTTGATGAGAGTGGCCTTGGAAGACAGTGAGGCGAGACGTCATGGGGAATTAGGGTGACAGTGTTCAAGGAGCATTGTGATGAAAGTGTTCATGGAGCAATGCGATTATCAGGACAATGGAGCATTGTGAATACAAAGGCCATGGAACATTGAGATAACAGAGTTCATGGAGCATTGTGATGACAAGTGTCCTGGAACCTAGTGATGACACGGTTCATACAGCATTGAGATGTCAAGGGCCAAGGCGAATTGTGATGACACGTGTCATGGGGCCTTGTGATGACATTGGTCATCTTGCATTGTGATGACAGTTGTCATGTAGAATTTTGATTAAAGGTATCATGGAGCACTGTGATGACAAAGGACAAGGAATATTTTGATGACAAGGGTCATTGAGCAATGGGATGACACAGGAAAGGCGTATTATGATCACAAGTGTTCTGGAGCATTGTGATGACAAGGGCATGGAGCATTCTAATTACAAGGGCCATGGAGCATTGTGATGTCAACGGCATGGAGCATTGTGATGACAGGGTTCTTGGAGCATTGTGATGACAATGGTCATCAAGCATTGTGATGACAGGGGTCAAAGAGCATTGTGATGAGAAAAACCATAGAGCATAGTGATGTCAGAGGCCATGGAACATTGTGATGACAAGGCCATGGACCATTCTTATGACAAGGGTCATGGAGCATTGTGATGACAAATGACGTGGAGCATTGTGATGACAAGTGTCATGGGGCATTTTGATGACATTGGCATGGAGCATTATGATGACAAGAGTTCTGGAGCATTTTGATGACAAGCGCATGGAGCATTGTGATGACAGGGCCCATGGAACATTGTGATGAAAAGGACAGGGAACATTGTGATGAATGGGTTCATGGAGCATTGTGATGAAGGTGCCATGGAGCATTGAGATGACAGGCGTCATTAGGAATGGTGATGACATTGGTCATGGATCATTGTGATGAAAGTGATCATGGAGCAATATGATAATAGGGGCCATGGAGCATTGTGATGACAGGTGTATTGGAGCATTGTGATGAAAGTCGTCATGGATCATTGTGATGACATGTGCCCTGGAACACTGTGATGACACGGTTCATCGAGTATTGTGATGACAAGGGTCATAGCAAATTGTGATGACAGGTGTCATGGGGCCTTGTGATGACATTGATCATCTAGGAATTGTGATGAAAGGTATCATGGAGCACTGAGATGACTGGGGGAATGAACCATTGTTCTGAAAATTGTCCTGGATTATCGTGATGACAGCAGTCAAGGAGAATTGTGATGACAGGGATTATGCAGCATTGTGTTGACAAGGGTATGGACTATTGTGATGACAATGGTCGTGGAGCAAAGTGATGTAAGTTTTCATGGAACATCGTGATGAAAAGTGCCTGGGAGCATTGTGACGATAAAGGCCATTGAGCATTGTGATGACAAGTGTCATGGAGCATTGTAATGAAAGGTTTCATTGTGCACTGTGATGAAAAGGGGGATGGAGTATTGTGATGAAACTGGTCCTGGAGCATTGTGATAGCAAATTCATGGAGCATTGTGATGACAGGCATCATGGAGCATTGTGATGACAAGTGTCATGCAATATTGTGCTGACACAGATCATGGAGCATTTTGATGAGAGTGGCCTTGGAAGACAGTGAGGCGAGACGTCATGGGGAATTAGGGTGACAGTGTTCAAGGAGCATTGTGATGAAAGTGTTCATGGAGCAATGCGATTATCAGGACAATGGAGCATTGTGAATACAAAGGCCATGGAACATTGAGATAACAGAGTTCATGGAGCATTGTGATGACAAGTGTCCTGGAACCTAGTGATGACACGGTTCATACAGCATTGAGATGTCAAGGGCCAAGGCGAATTGTGATGACACGTGTCATGGGGCCTTGTGATGACATTGGTCATCTTGCATTGTGATGACAGTTGTCATGTAGAATTTTGATTAAAGGTATCATGGAGCACTGTGATGACAAAGGACAAGGAATATTTTGATGACAAGGGTCATTGAGCAATGGGATGACACAGGAAAGGCGTATTATGATCACAAGTGTTCTGGAGCATTGTGATGACAAGGGCATGGAGCATTCTAATTACAAGGGCCATGGAGCATTGTGATGTCAACGGCATGGAGCATTGTGATGACAGGGTTCTTGGAGCATTGTGATGACAATGGTCATCAAGCATTGTGATGACAGGGGTCAAAGAGCATTGTGATGAGAAAAACCATAGAGCATAGTGATGTCAGAGGCCATGGAACATTGTGATGACAAGGCCATGGACCATTCTTATGACAAGGGTCATGGAGCATTGTGATGACAAATGACGTGGAGCATTGTGATGACAAGTGTCATGGGGCATTTTGATGACATTGGCATGGAGCATTATGATGACAAGAGTTCTGGAGCATTTTGATGACAAGCGCATGGAGCATTGTGATGACAAGGCCCATGGAACATTGTGATGAAAAGGACAGGGAACATTGTGATGAATGGGTTCATGGAGCATTGTGATGAAGGTGCCATGGAGCATTGAGATGACAGGCGTCATTAGGAATGGTGATGACATTGGTCATGGATCATTGTGATGAAAGTGATCATGGAGCAATATGATAACAGGGGCCATGGAGCATTGTGATGACAGGTGTATTGGAGCATTGTGATGAAAGTCGTCATGGATCATTGTGATGACATGTGCCCTGGAACACTGTGATGACACGGTTCATCGAGTATTGTGATGACAAGGGTCATAGCAAATTGTGATGACAGGTGTCATGGGGCCTTGTGATGACATTGATCATCTAGGAATTGTGATGAAAGGTATCATGGAGCACTGAGATGACTGGGGGAATGAACCATTGTTATGAAAATTGTCCTGGATTATCGTGATGACAGCAGTCAAGGAGAATTGTGATGACAGGGATTATGCAGCATTGTGTTGACAAGGGTATGGACTATTGTGATGACAATGGTCGTGGAGCAAAGTGATGTAAGTTTTCATGGAACATCGTGATGAAAAGTGCCTGGGAGCATTGTGACGATAAAGGCCATTGAGCATTGTGATGACAAGTGTCATGGAGCATTGTAATGAAAGGTTTCATTGTGCACTGTGATGAAAAGGGGGATGGAGTATTGTGATGAAACTGATCCTGGAGCATTGTGATAACAAATTCATGGAGCATTGTGATGAGAGGCATCATGGAGCATTGTGATGACAGGCATCATGGAGCATTGTGATGACAAGTGTCATGCAATATTGTGCTGACACAGATCATGGAGCATTTTGATGAGAGTGGCCTTGGAAGACAGTGAGGCGAGACGTCATGGGGAATTAGGGTGGCAGTGTTCAAGGAGCATTGTGATGAAAGTGTTCATGGAGCAATGCGATTATCAGGACAATGGAGCATTGTGAATACAAAGGCCATGGAACATTGAGATAACAGAGTTCATGGAGCATTGTGATGACAAGTGTCCTGGAACCTAGTGATGACACGGTTCATACAGCATTGAGATGTCAAGGGCCAAGGCGAATTGTGATGACACGTGTCATGGGGCCTTGTGATGACATTGGTCATCTTGCATTGTGATGACAGTTGTCATGTAGAATTTTGATTAAAGGTATCATGGAGCACTGTGATGACAAAGGACAAGGAATATTTTGATGACAAGGGTCATTGAGCAATGGGATGACACAGGAAAGGCGTATTATGATCACAAGTGTTCTGGAGCATTGTGATGACAAGGGCATGGAGCATTCTAATTACAAGGGCCATGGAGCATTGTGATGTCAACGGCATGGAGCATTGTGATGACAGGGTTCTTGGAGCATTGTGATGACAATGGTCATCAAGCATTGTGATGACAGGGCTCAAAGAGCATTGTGATGAGAAAAACCATAGAGCATAGTGATGTCAGAGGCCATGGAACATTGTGATGACAAGGCCATGGACCATTGTTATGACAAGGGTCATGGAGCATTGTGATGACAAATGACGTGGAGCATTGTGATGACAAGTGTCATGGGGCATTTTGATGACATTGGCATGGAGCATTATGATGACAAGAGTTCTGGAGCATTTTGATGACAAGCGCATGGAGCATTGTGATGACAGGGCCCATGGAACATTGTGATGTAAAGGACAGGGAACATTGTGATGAATGGGTTCATGGAGCATTGTGATGAAGGTGCCATGGAGCATTGAGATGACAGGCGTCATTAGGAATGGTGATGACATTGGTCATGGATCATTGTGATGAAAGTGATCATGGAGCAATATGATAACAGGGGCCATGGAGCATTGTGATGACAGGTGTATTGGAGCATTGTGATGAAAGTCGTCATGGATCATTGTGATGACATGTGCCCTGGAACACTGTGATGACACGGTTCATCGAGTATTGTGATGACAAGGGTCATAGCAAATTGTGATGACAGGTGTCATGGGGCCTTGTGATGACATTGATCATCTAGGAATTGTGATGAAAGGTATCATGGAGCACTGAGATGACTGGGGGAATGAATCATTGTTCTGAAAATTGTCCTGGATTATCGTGATGACAGCAGTCAAGGAGAATTGTGATGACAGGGATTATGCAGCATTGTGTTGACAAGGGTATGGACTATTGTGATGACAATGGTCGTGGAGCAAAGTGATGTAAGTTTTCATGGAACATCGTGATGAAAAGTGCCTGGGAGCATTGTGACGATAAAGGCCGTTGAGCATTGTGATGACAAGTGTCATGGAGCATTGTAATGAAAGGTTTCATTGTGCACTGTGATGAAAAGGGGGATGGAGTATTGTGATGAAACTGGTCCTGGAGCATTGTGATAACAAATTCATGGAGCATTGTGATGACAGGCATCATGGAGCATTGTGATGACAAGTGTCATGCAATATTGTGCTGACACAGATCATGGAGCATTTTGATGAGAGTGGCCTTGGAAGACAGTGAGGCGAGACGTCATGGGGAATTAGGGTGACAGTGGTCAAGGAGCATTGTGATGAAAGTGTTCATGGAGCAATGCGATTATCAGGACAATGGAGCATTGTGAATACAAAGGCCATGGAACATTGAGATAACAGAGTTCATGGAGCATTGTGATGACAAGTGTCCTGGAACCTAGTGATGACACGGTTCATACAGCATTGAGATGTCAAGGGCCAAGGCGAATTGTGATGACACGTGTCATGGGGCCTTGTGATGACATTGGTCATCTTGCATTGTGATGACAGTTGTCATGTAGAATTTTGATTAAAGGTATCATGGAGCACTGTGATGACAAAGGACAAGGAATATTTTGATGACAAGGGTCATTGAGCAATGGGATGACACAGGAAAGGCGTATTATGATCACAAGTGTTCTGGAGCATTGTGATGACAAGGGCATGGAGCATTCTAATTACAAGGGCCATGGAGCATTGTGATGTCAACGGCATGGAGCATTGTGATGACAGGGTTCTTGGAGCATTGTGATGACAATGGTCATCAAGCATTGTGATGACAGGGGTCAAAGAGCATTGTGATGAGAAAAACCATAGAGCATAGTGATGTCAGAGGCCATGGAACATTGTGATGACAAGGCCATGGACCATTGTTATGACAAGGGTCATGGAGCATTGTGATGACAAATGACGTGGAGCATTGTGATGACAAGTGTCATGGGGCATTTTGATGACATTGGCATGGAGCATTATGATGACAAGAGTTCTGGAGCATTTTGATGACAAGCGCATGGAGCATTGTGATGACAGGGCCCATGGAACATTGTGATGAAAAGGACAGGGAACATTGTGATGAATGGGTTCATGGAGCATTGTGATGAAGGTGCCATGGAGCATTGAGATGACAGGCGTCATTAGGAATGGTGATGACATTGGTCATGGATCATTGTGATGAAAGTGATCATGGAGCAATATGATAATAGGGGCCATGGAGCATTGTGATGACAGGTGTATTGGAGCATTGTGATGAAAGTCGTCATGGATCATTGTGATGACATGTGCCCTGGAACACTGTGATGACACGGTTCATCGAGTATTGTGATGACAAGGGTCATAGCAAATTGTGATGACAGGTGTCATGGGGCCTTGTGATGACATTGATCATCTAGGAATTGTGATGAAAGGTATCATGGAGCACTGAGATGACTGGGGGAATGAACCATTGTTCTGAAAATTGTCCTGGATTATCGTGATGACAGCAGTCAAGGAGAATTGTGATGACAGGGATTATGCAGCATTGTGTTGACAAGGGTATGGACTATTGTGATGACAATGGTCGTGGAGCAAAGTGATGTAAGTTTTCATGGAACATCGTGATGAAAAGTGCCTGGGAGCATTGTGACGATAAAGGCCATTGAGCATTGTGATGACAAGTGTCATGGAGCATTGTAATGAAAGGTTTCATTGTGCACTGTGATGAAAAGGGGGATGGAGTATTGTGATGAAACTGGTCCTGGAGCATTGTGATAGCAAATTCATGGAGCATTGTGATGACAGGCATCATGGAGCATTGTGATGACAAGTGTCATGCAATATTGTGCTGACACAGATCATGGAGCATTTTGATGAGAGTGGCCTTGGAAGACAGTGAGGCGAGACGTCATGGGGAATTAGGGTGACAGTGTTCAAGGAGCATTGTGATGAAAGTGTTCATGGAGCAATGCGATTATCAGGACAATGGAGCATTGTGAATACAAAGGCCATGGAACATTGAGATAACAGAGTTCATGGAGCATTGTGATGACAAGTGTCCTGGAACCTAGTGATGACACGGTTCATACAGCATTGAGATGTCAAGGGCCAAGGCGAATTGTGATGACACGTGTCATGGGGCCTTGTGATGACATTGGTCATCTTGCATTGTGATGACAGTTGTCATGTAGAATTTTGATTAAAGGTATCATGGAGCACTGTGATGACAAAGGACAAGGAATATTTTGATGACAAGGGTCATTGAGCAATGGGATGACACAGGAAAGGCGTATTATGATCACAAGTGTTCTGGAGCATTGTGATGACAAGGGCATGGAGCATTCTAATTACAAGGGCCATGGAGCATTGTGATGTCAACGGCATGGAGCATTGTGATGACAGGGTTCTTGGAGCATTGTGATGACAATGGTCATCAAGCATTGTGATGACAGGGGTCAAAGAGCATTGTGATGAGAAAAACCATAGAGCATAGTGATGTCAGAGGCCATGGAACATTGTGATGACAAGGCCATGGACCATTGTTATGACAAGGGTCATGGAGCATTGTGATGACAAATGACGTGGAGCATTGTGATGACAAGTGTCATGGGGCATTTTGATGACATTGGCATGGAGCATTATGATGACAAGAGTTCTGGAGGATTTTGATGACAAGCGCATGGAGCATTGTGATGACAGGGCCCATGGAACATTGTGATGAAAAGGACAGGGAACATTGTGATGAATGGGTTCATGGAGCATTGTGATGAAGGTGCCATGGAGCATTGAGATGACAGGCGTCATTAGGAATGGTGATGACATTGGTCATGGATCATTGTGATGAAAGTGATCATGGAGCAATATGATAATAGGGGCCATGGAGCATTGTGATGACAGGTGTATTGGAGCATTGTGATGAAAGTCGTCATGGATCATTGTGATGACATGTGCCCTGGAACACTGTGATGACACGGTTCATCGAGTATTGTGATGACAAGGGTCATAGCAAATTGTGATGACAGGTGTCATGGGGCCTTGTGATGACATTGATCATCTAGGAATTGTGATGAAAGGTATCATGGAGCACTGAGATGACTGGGGGAATGAACCATTGTTCTGAAAATTGTCCTGGATTATCGTGATGACAGCAGTCAAGGAGAATTGTGATGACAGGGATTATGCAGCATTGTGTTGACAAGGGTATGGACTATTGTGATGACAATGGTCGTGGAGCAAAGTGATGTAAGTTTTCATGGAACATCGTGATGAAAAGTGCCTGGGAGCATTGTGACGATAAAGGCCATTGAGCATTGTGATGACAAGTGTCATGGAGCATTGTAATGAAAGGTTTCATTGTGCACTGTGATGAAAAGGGGGATGGAGTATTGTGATGAAACTGGTCCTGGAGCATTGTGATAGCAAATTCATGGAGCATTGTGATGACAGGCATCATGGAGCATTGTGATGACAAGTGTCATGCAATATTGTGCTGACACAGATCATGGAGCATTTTGATGAGAGTGGCCTTGGAAGACAGTGAGGCGAGACGTCATGGGGAATTAGGGTGACAGTGTTCAAGGAGCATTGTGATGAAAGTGTTCATGGAGCAATGCGATTATCAGGACAATGGAGCATTGTGAATACAAAGGCCATGGAACATTGAGATAACAGAGTTCATGGAGCATTGTGATGACAAGTGTCCTGGAACCTAGTGATGACACGGTTCATACAGCATTGAGATGTCAAGGGCCAAGGCGAATTGTGATGACACGTGTCATGGGGCCTTGTGATGACATTGGTCATCTTGCATTGTGATGACAGTTGTCATGTAGAATTTTGATTAAAGGTATCATGGAGCACTGTGATGACAAAGGACAAGGAATATTTTGATGACAAGGGTCATTGAGCAATGGGATGACACAGGAAAGGCGTATTATGATCACAAGTGTTCTGGAGCATTGTGATGACAAGGGCATGGAGCATTCTAATTACAAGGGCCATGGAGCATTGTGATGTCAACGGCATGGAGCATTGTGATGACAGGGTTCTTGGAGCATTGTGATGACAATGGTCATCAAGCATTGTGATGACAGGGGTCAAAGAGCATTGTGATGAGAAAAACCATAGAGCATAGTGATGTCAGAGGCCATGGAACATTGTGATGACAAGGCCATGGACCATTGTTATGACAAGGGTCATGGAGCATTGTGATGACAAATGACGTGGAGCATTGTGATGACAAGTGTCATGGGGCATTTTGATGACATTGGCATGGAGCATTATGATGACAAGAGTTCTGGAGCATTTTGATGACAAGCGCATGGAGCATTGTGATGACAGGGCCCATGGAACATTGTGATGAAAAGGACAGGGAACATTGTGATGAATGGGTTCATGGAGCATTGTGATGAAGGTGCCATGGAGCATTGAGATGACAGGCGTCATTAGGAATGGTGATGACATTGGTCATGGATCATTGTGATGAAAGTGATCATGGAGCAATATGATAATAGGGGCCATGGAGCATTGTGATGACAGGTGTATTGGAGCATTGTGATGAAAGTCGTCATGGATCATTGTGATGACATGTGCCCTGGAACACTGTGATGACACGGTTCATCGAGTATTGTGATGACAAGGGTCATAGCAAATTGTGATGACAGGTGTCATGGGGCCTTGTGATGACATTGATCATCTAGGAATTGTGATGAAAGGTATCATGGAGCACTGAGATGACTGGGGGAATGAACCATTGTTCTGAAAATTGTCCTGGATTATCGTGATGACAGCAGTCAAGGAGAATTGTGATGACAGGGATTATGCAGCATTGTGTTGACAAGGGTATGGACTATTGTGATGACAATGGTCGTGGAGCAAAGTGATGTAAGTTTTCATGGAACATCGTGATGAAAAGTGCCTGGGAGCATTGTGACGATAAAGGCCATTGAGCATTGTGATGACAAGTGTCATGGAGCATTGTAATGAAAGGTTTCATTGTGCACTGTGATGAAAAGGGGGATGGAGTATTGTGATGAAACTGGTCCTGGAGCATTGTGATAGCAAATTCATGGAGCATTGTGATGACAGGCATCATGGAGCATTGTGATGACAAGTGTCATGCAATATTGTGCTGACACAGATCATGGAGCATTTTGATGAGAGTGGCCTTGGAAGACAGTGAGGCGAGACGTCATGGGGAATTAGGGTGACAGTGTTCAAGGAGCATTGTGATGAAAGTGTTCATGGAGCAATGCGATTATCAGGACAATGGAGCATTGTGAATACAAAGGCCATGGAACATTGAGATAACAGAGTTCATGGAGCATTGTGATGACAAGTGTCCTGGAACCTAGTGATGACACGGTTCATACAGCATTGAGATGTCAAGGGCCAAGGCGAATTGTGATGACACGTGTCATGGGGCCTTGTGATGACATTGGTCATCTTGCATTGTGATGACAGTTGTCATGTAGAATTTTGATTAAAGGTATCATGGAGCACTGTGATGACAAAGGACAAGGAATATTTTGATGACAAGGGTCATTGAGCAATGGGATGACACAGGAAAGGCGTATTATGATCACAAGTGTTCTGGAGCATTGTGATGACAAGGGCATGGAGCATTCTAATTACAAGGGCCATGGAGCATTGTGATGTCAACGGCATGGAGCATTGTGATGACAGGGTTCTTGGAGCATTGTGATGACAATGGTCATCAAGCATTGTGATGACAGGGGTCAAAGAGCATTGTGATGAGAAAAACCATAGAGCATAGTGATGTCAGAGGCCATGGAACATTGTGATGACAAGGCCATGGACCATTGTTATGACAAGGGTCATGGAGCATTGTGATGACAAATGACGTGGAGCATTGTGATGACAAGTGTCATGGGGCATTTTGATGACATTGGCATGGAGCATTATGATGACAAGAGTTCTGGAGCATTTTGATGACAAGCGCATGGAGCATTGTGATGACAGGGCCCATGGAACATTGTGATGAAAAGGACAGGGAACATTGTGATGAATGGGTTCATGGAGCATTGTGATGAAGGTGCCATGGAGCATTGAGATGACAGGCGTCATTAGGAATGGTGATGACATTGGTCATGGATCATTGTGATGAAAGTGATCATGGAGCAATATGATAATAGGGGCCATGGAGCATTGTGATGACAGGTGTATTGGAGCATTGTGATGAAAGTCGTCATGGATCATTGTGATGACATGTGCCCTGGAACACTGTGATGACACGGTTCATCGAGTATTGTGATGACAAGGGTCATAGCAAATTGTGATGACAGGTGTCATGGGGCCTTGTGATGACATTGATCATCTAGGAATTGTGATGAAAGGTATCATGGAGCACTGAGATGACTGGGGGAATGAACCATTGTTCTGAAAATTGTCCTGGATTATCGTGATGACAGCAGTCAAGGAGAATTGTGATGACAGGGATTATGCAGCATTGTGTTGACAAGGGTATGGACTATTGTGATGACAATGGTCGTGGAGCAAAGTGATGTAAGTTTTCATGGAACCTCGTGATGAAAAGTGCCTGGGAGCATTGTGACGATAAAGGCCATTGAGCATTGTGATGACAAGTGTCATGGAGCATTGTAATGAAAGGTTTCATTGTGCACTGTGATGAAAAGGGGGATGGAGTATTGTGATGAAACTGGTCCTGGAGCATTGTGATAGCAAATTCATGGAGCATTGTGATGACAGGCATCATGGAGCATTGTGATGACAAGTGTCATGCAATATTGTGCTGACACAGATCATGGAGCATTTTGATGAGAGTGGCCTTGGAAGACAGTGAGGCGAGACGTCATGGGGAATTAGGGTGACAGTGTTCAAGGAGCATTGTGATGAAAGTGTTCATGGAGCAATGCGATTATCAGGACAATGGAGCATTGTGAATACAAAGGCCATGGAACATTGAGATAACAGAGTTCATGGAGCATTGTGATGACAAGTGTCCTGGAACCTAGTGATGACACGGTTCATACAGCATTGAGATGTCAAGGGCCAAGGCGAATTGTGATGACACGTGTCATGGGGCCTTGTGATGACATTGGTCATCTTGCATTGTGATGACAGTTGTCATGTAGAATTTTGATTAAAGGTATCATGGAGCACTGTGATGACAAAGGACAAGGAATATTTTGATGACAAGGGTCATTGAGCAATGGGATGACACAGGAAAGGCGTATTATGATCACAAGTGTTCTGGAGCATTGTGATGACAAGGGCATGGAGCATTCTAATTACAAGGGCCATGGAGCATTGTGATGTCAACGGCATGGAGCATTGTGATGACAGGGTTCTTGGAGCATTGTGATGACAATGGTCATCAAGCATTGTGATGACAGGGGTCAAAGAGCATTGTGATGAGAAAAACCATAGAGCATAGTGATGTCAGAGGCCATGGAACATTGTGATGACAAGGCCATGGACCATTCTTATGACAAGGGTCATGGAGCATTGTGATGACAAATGACGTGGAGCATTGTGATGACAAGTGTCATGGGGCATTTTGATGACATTGGCATGGAGCATTATGATGACAAGAGTTCTGGAGCATTTTGATGACAAGCGCATGGAGCATTGTGATGACAGGGCCCATGGAACATTGTGATGAAAAGGACAGGGAACATTGTGATGAATGGGTTCATGGAGCATTGTGATGAAGGTGCCATGGAGCATTGAGATGACAGGCGTCATTAGGAATGGTGATGACATTGGTCATGGATCATTGTGATGAAAGTGATCATGGAGCAATATGATAATAGGGGCCATGGAGCATTGTGATGACAGGTGTATTGGAGCATTGTGATGAAAGTCGTCATGGATCATTGTGATGACATGTGCCCTGGAACACTGTGATGACACGGTTCATCGAGTATTGTGGTGACAAGGGTCATAGCAAATTGTGATGACAGGTGTCATGGGGCCTTGTGATGACATTGATCATCTAGGAATTGTGATGAAAGGTATCATGGAGCACTGAGATGACTGGGGGAATGAACCATTGTTCTGAAAATTGTCCTGGATTATCGTGATGACAGCAGTCAAGGAGAATTGTGATGACAGGGATTATGCAGCATTGTGTTGACAAGGGTATGGACTATTGTGATGACAATGGTCGTGGAGCAAAGTGATGTAAGTTTTCATGGAACATCGTGATGAAAAGTGCCTGGGAGCATTGTGACGATAAAGGCCATTGAGCATTGTGATGACAAGTGTCATGGAGCATTGTAATGAAAGGTTTCATTGTGCACTGTGATGAAAAGGGGGATGGAGTATTGTGATGAAACTGGTCCTGGAGCATTGTGATAGCAAATTCATGGAGCATTGTGATGACAGGCATCATGGAGCATTGTGATGACAAGTGTCATGCAATATTGTGCTGACACAGATCATGGAGCATTTTGATGAGAGTGGCCTTGGAAGACAGTGAGGCGAGACGTCATGGGGAATTAGGGTGACAGTGTTCAAGGAGCATTGTGATGAAAGTGTTCATGGAGCAATGCGATTATCAGGACAATGGAGCATTGTGAATACAAAGGCCATGGAACATTGAGATAACAGAGTTCATGGAGCATTGTGATGACAAGTGTCCTGGAACCTAGTGATGACACGGTTCATACAGCATTGAGATGTCAAGGGCCAAGGCGAATTGTGATGACACGTGTCATGGGGCCTTGTGATGACATTGGTCATCTTGCATTGTGATGACAGTTGTCATGTAGAATTTTGATTAAAGGTATCATGGAGCACTGTGATGACAAAGGACAAGGAATATTTTGATGACAAGGGTCATTGAGCAATGGGATGACACAGGAAAGGCGTATTATGATCACAAGTGTTCTGGAGCATTGTGATGACAAGGGCATGGAGCATTCTAATTACAAGGGCCATGGAGCATTGTGATGTCAACGGCATGGAGCATTGTGATGACAGGGTTCTTGGAGCATTGTGATGACAATGGTCATCAAGCATTGTGATGACAGGGGTCAAAGAGCATTGTGATGAGAAAAACCATAGAGCATAGTGATGTCAGAGGCCATGGAACATTGTGATGACAAGGCCATGGACCATTCTTATGACAAGGGTCATGGAGCATTGTGATGACAAATGACGTGGAGCATTGTGATGACAAGTGTCATGGGGCATTTTGATGACATTGGCATGGAGCATTATGATGACAAGAGTTCTGGAGCATTTTGATGACAAGCGCATGGAGCATTGTGATGACAAGGCCCATGGAACATTGTGATGAAAAGGACAGGGAACATTGTGATGAATGGGTTCATGGAGCATTGTGATGAAGGTGCCATGGAGCATTGAGATGACAGGCGTCATTAGGAATGGTGATGACATTGGTCATGGATCATTGTGATGAAAGTGATCATGGAGCAATATGATAACAGGGGCCATGGAGCATTGTGATGACAGGTGTATTGGAGCATTGTGATGAAAGTCGTCATGGATCATTGTGATGACATGTGCCCTGGAACACTGTGATGACACGGTTCATCGAGTATTGTGATGACAAGGGTCATAGCAAATTGTGATGACAGGTGTCATGGGGCCTTGTGATGACATTGATCATCTAGGAATTGTGATGAAAGGTATCATGGAGCACTGAGATGACTGGGGGAATGAACCATTGTTATGAAAATTGTCCTGGATTATCGTGATGACAGCAGTCAAGGAGAATTGTGATGACAGGGATTATGCAGCATTGTGTTGACAAGGGTATGGACTATTGTGATGACAATGGTCGTGGAGCAAAGTGATGTAAGTTTTCATGGAACATCGTGATGAAAAGTGCCTGGGAGCATTGTGACGATAAAGGCCATTGAGCATTGTGATGACAAGTGTCATGGAGCATTGTAATGAAAGGTTTCATTGTGCACTGTGATGAAAAGGGGGATGGAGTATTGTGATGAAACTGGTCCTGGAGCATTGTGATAACAAATTCATGGAGCATTGTGATGACAGGCATCATGGAGCATTGTGATGAGAAGTGTCATGCAATATTGTGCTGACACAGATCATGGAGCATTTTGATGAGAGTGGCCTTGGAAGACAGTGAGGCGAGACGTCATGGGGAATTAGGGTGACAGTGGTCAAGGAGCATTGTGATGAAAGTGTTCATGGAGCAATGCGATTATCAGGACAATGGAGCATTGTGAATACAAAGGCCATGGAACATTGAGATAACAGAGTTCATGGAGCATTGTGATGACAAGTGTCCTGGAACCTAGTGATGACACGGTTCATACAGCATTGAGATGTCAAGGGCCAAGGCGAATTGTGATGACACGTGTCATGGGGCCTTGTGATGACATTGGTCATCTTGCATTGTGATGACAGTTGTCATGTAGAATTTTGATTAAAGGTATCATGGAGCACTGTGATGACAAAGGACAAGGAATATTTTGATGACAAGGGTCATTGAGCAATGGGATGACACAGGAAAGGCGTATTATGATCACAAGTGTTCTGGAGCATTGTGATGACAAGGGCATGGAGCATTCTAATTACAAGGGCCATGGAGCATTGTGATGTCAACGGCATGGAGCATTGTGATGACAGGGTTCTTGGAGCATTGTGATGACAATGGTCATCAAGCATTGTGATGACAGGGGTCAAAGAGCATTGTGATGAGAAAAACCATAGAGCATAGTGATGTCAGAGGCCATGGAACATTGTGATGACAAGGCCATGGACCATTGTTATGACAAGGGTCATGGAGCATTGTGATGACAAATGACGTGGAGCATTGTGATGACAAGTGTCATGGGGCATTTTGATGACATTGGCATGGAGCATTATGATGACAAGAGTTCTGGAGCATTTTGATGACAAGCGCATGGAGCATTGTGATGACAGGGCCCATGGAACATTGTGATGAAAAGGACAGGGAACATTGTGATGAATGGGTTCATGGAGCATTGTGATGAAGGTGCCATGGAGCATTGAGATGACAGGCGTCATTAGGAATGGTGATGACATTGGTCATGGATCATTGTGATGAAAGTGATCATGGAGCAATATGATAATAGGGGCCATGGAGCATTGTGATGACAGGTGTATTGGAGCATTGTGATGAAAGTCGTCATGGATCATTGTGATGACATGTGCCCTGGAACACTGTGATGACACGGTTCATCGAGTATTGTGATGACAAGGGTCATAGCAAATTGTGATGACAGGTGTCATGGGGCCTTGTGATGACATTGATCATCTAGGAATTGTGATGAAAGGTATCATGGAGCACTGAGATGACTGGGGGAATGAACCATTGTTCTGAAAATTGTCCTGGATTATCGTGATGACAGCAGTCAAGGAGAATTGTGATGACAGGGATTATGCAGCATTGTGTTGACAAGGGTATGGACTATTGTGATGACAATGGTCGTGGAGCAAAGTGATGTAAGTTTTCATGGAACATCGTGATGAAAAGTGCCTGGGAGCATTGTGACGATAAAGGCCATTGAGCATTGTGATGACAAGTGTCATGGAGCATTGTAATGAAAGGTTTCATTGTGCACTGTGATGAAAAGGGGGATGGAGTATTGTGATGAAACTGGTCCTGGAGCATTGTGATAGCAAATTCATGGAGCATTGTGATGACAGGCATCATGGAGCATTGTGATGACAAGTGTCATGCAATATTGTGCTGACACAGATCATGGAGCATTTTGATGAGAGTGGCCTTGGAAGACAGTGAGGTGAGACGTCATGGGGAATTAGGGTGACAGTGTTCAAGGAGCATTGTGATGAAAGTGTTCATGGAGCAATGCGATTATCAGGACAATGGAGCATTGTGAATACAAAGGCCATGGAACATTGAGATAACAGAGTTCATGGAGCATTGTGATGACAAGTGTCCTGGAACCTAGTGATGACACGGTTCATACAGCATTGAGATGTCAAGGGCCAAGGCGAATTGTGATGACACGTGTCATGGGGCCTTGTGATGACATTGGTCATCTTGCATTGTGATGACAGTTGTCATGTAGAATTTTGATTAAAGGTATCATGGAGCACTGTGATGACAAAGGACAAGGAATATTTTGATGACAAGGGTCATTGAGCAATGGGATGACACAGGAAAGGCGTATTATGATCACAAGTGTTCTGGAGCATTGTGATGACAAGGGCATGGAGCATTCTAATTACAAGGGCCATGGAGCATTGTGATGTCAACGGCATGGAGCATTGTGATGACAGGGTTCTTGGAGCATTGTGATGACAATGGTCATCAAGCATTGTGATGACAGGGGTCAAAGAGCATTGTGATGAGAAAAACCATAGAGCATAGTGATGTCAGAGGCCATGGAACATTGTGATGACAAGGCCATGGACCATTCTTATGACAAGGGTCATGGAGCATTGTGATGACAAATGACGTGGAGCATTGTGATGACAAGTGTCATGGGGCATTTTGATGACATTGGCATGGAGCATTATGATGACAAGAGTTCTGGAGCATTTTGATGACAAGCGCATGGAGCATTGTGATGACAAGGCCCATGGAACATTGTGATGAAAAGGACAGGGAACATTGTGATGAATGGGTTCATGGAGCATTGTGATGAAGGTGCCATGGAGCATTGAGATGACAGGCGTCATTAGGAATGGTGATGACATTGGTCATGGATCATTGTGATGAAAGTGATCATGGAGCAATATGATAACAGGGGCCATGGAGCATTGTGATGACAGGTGTATTGGAGCATTGTGATGAAAGTCGTCATGGATCATTGTGATGACATGTGCCCTGGAACACTGTGATGACACGGTTCATCGAGTATTGTGATGACAAGGGTCATAGCAAATTGTGATGACAGGTGTCATGGGGCCTTGTGATGACATTGATCATCTAGGAATTGTGATGAAAGGTATCATGGAGCACTGAGATGACTGGGGGAATGAACCATTGTTATGAAAATTGTCCTGGATTATCGTGATGACAGCAGTCAAGGAGAATTGTGATGACAGGGATTATGCAGCATTGTGTTGACAAGGGTATGGACTATTGTGATGACAATGGTCGTGGAGCAAAGTGATGTAAGTTTTCATGGAACATCGTGATGAAAAGTGCCTGGGAGCATTGTGACGATAAAGGCCATTGAGCATTGTGATGACAAGTGTCATGGAGCATTGTAATGAAAGGTTTCATTGTGCACTGTGATGAAAAGGGGGATGGAGTATTGTGATGAAACTGGTCCTGGAGCATTGTGATAACAAATTCATGGAGCATTGTGATGACAGGCATCATGGAGCATTGTGATGACAAGTGTCATGCAATATTGTGCTGACACAGATCATGGAGCATTTTGATGAGAGTGGCCTTGGAAGACAGTGAGGCGAGACGTCATGGGGAATTAGGGTGACAGTGGTCAAGGAGCATTGTGATGAAAGTGTTCATGGAGCAATGCGATTATCAGGACAATGGAGCATTGTGAATACAAAGGCCATGGAACATTGAGATAACAGAGTTCATGGAGCATTGTGATGACAAGTGTCCTGGAACCTAGTGATGACACGGTTCATACAGCATTGAGATGTCAAGGGCCAAGGCGAATTGTGATGACACGTGTCATGGGGCCTTGTGATGACATTGGTCATCTTGCATTGTGATGACAGTTGTCATGTAGAATTTTGATTAAAGGTATCATGGAGCACTGTGATGACAAAGGACAAGGAATATTTTGATGACAAGGGTCATTGAGCAATGGGATGACACAGGAAAGGCGTATTATGATCACAAGTGTTCTGGAGCATTGTGATGACAAGGGCATGGAGCATTCTAATTACAAGGGCCATGGAGCATTGTGATGTCAACGGCATGGAGCATTGTGATGACAGGGTTCTTGGAGCATTGTGATGACAATGGTCATCAAGCATTGTGATGACAGGGGTCAAAGAGCATTGTGATGAGAAAAACCATAGAGCATAGTGATGTCAGAGGCCATGGAACATTGTGATGACAAGGCCATGGACCATTGTTATGACAAGGGTCATGGAGCATTGTGATGACAAATGACGTGGAGCATTGTGATGACAAGTGTCATGGGGCATTTTGATGACATTGGCATGGAGCATTATGATGACAAGAGTTCTGGAGCATTTTGATGACAAGCGCATGGAGCATTGTGATGACAGGGCCCATGGAACATTGTGATGAAAAGGACAGGGAACATTGTGATGAATGGGTTCATGGAGCATTGTGATGAAGGTGCCATGGAGCATTGAGATGACAGGCGTCATTAGGAATGGTGATGACATTGGTCATGGATCATTGTGATGAAAGTGATCATGGAGCAATATGATAACAGGGGCCATGGAGCATTGTGATGACAGGTGTATTGGAACATTGTGATGAAAGTCGTCATGGATCATTGTGATGACATGTGCCCTGGAACACTGTGATGACACGGTTCATCGAGTATTGTGATGACAAGGGTCATAGCAAATTGTGATGACAGGTGTCATGGGACCTTGTGATGACATTGATCATCTAGGAATTGTGATGAAAGGTATCATGGAGCACTGAGATGACTGGGGGAATGAACCATTGTTATGAAAATTGTCCTGGATTATCGTGATGACAGCAGTCAAGGAGAATTGTGATGACAGGGATTATGCAGCATTGTGTTGACAAGGGTATGGACTATTGTGATGACAATGGTCGTGGAGCAAAGTGATGTAAGTTTTCATGGAACATCGTGATGAAAAGTGCCTGGGAGCATTGTGACGATAAAGGCCATTGAGCATTGTGATGACAAGTGTCATGGAGCATTGTAATGAAAGGTTTCATTGTGCACTGTGATGAAAAGGGGGATGGAGTATTGTGATGAAACTGGTCCTGGAGCATTGTGATAACAAATTCATGGAGCATTGTGATGACAGGCATCATGGAGCATTGTGATGACAAGTGTCATGCAATATTGTGCTGACACAGATCATGGAGCATTTTGATGAGAGTGGCCTTGGAAGACAGTGAGGCGAGACGTCATGGGGAATTAGGGTGACAGTGTTCAAGGAGCATTGTGATGAAAGTGTTCATGGAGCAATGCGATTATCTGGACAATGGAGCATTGTGAATACAAAGGCCATGGAACATTGAGATAACAGAGTTCATGGAGCATTGTGATGACAAGTATCCTGGAACCTAGTGATGACACGGTTCATACAGCATTGAGATGTCAAGGGCCAAGGCGAATTGTGATGACACGTGTCATGGGGCCTTGTGATGACATTGGTCATCTTGCATTGTGATGACAGTTGTCATGTAGAATTTTGATTAAAGGTATCATGGAGCACTGTGATGACAAAGGACAAGGAATATTTTGATGACAAGGGTCATTGAGCAATGGGATGACACAGGAAAGGCGTATTATGATCACAAGTGTTCTGGAGCATTGTGATGACAAGGGCATGGAGCATTCTAATTACAAGGGCCATGGAGCATTGTGATGTCAACGGCATGGAGCATTGTGATGACAGGGTTCTTGGAGCATTGTGATGACAATGGTCATCAAGCATTGTGATGACAGGGGTCAAAGAGCATTGTGATGAGAAAAACCATAGAGCATAGTGATGTCAGAGGCCATGGAACATTGTGATGACAGGGCCATGGACCATTGTTATGACAAGGGTCATGGAGCATTGTGATGACAAATGACGTGGAGCATTGTGATGACAAGTGTCATGGGGCATTTTGATGACATTGGCATGGAGCATTATGATGACAAGAGTTCTGGAGCATTTTGATGACAAGCGCATGGAGCATTGTGATGACAGGGCCCATGGAACATTGTGATGAAAAGGACAGGGAACATTGTGATGAATGGGTTCATGGAGCATTGTGATGAAGGTGCCATGGAGCATTGAGATGACAGGCGTCATTAGGAATGGTGATGACATTGGTCATGGATCATTGTGATGAAAGTGATCATGGAGCAATATGATAATAGGGGCCATGGAGCATTGTGATGACAGGTGTATTGGAGCATTGTGATGAAAGTCGTCATGGATCATTGTGATGACATGTGCCCTGGAACACTGTGATGACACGGTTCATCGAGTATTGTGATGACAAGGGTCATAGCAAATTGTGATGACAGGTGTCATGGGGCCTTGTGATGACATTGATCATCTAGGAATTGTGATGAAAGGTATCATGGAGCACTGAGATGACTGGGGGAATGAACCATTGTTCTGAAAATTGTCCTGGATTATCGTGATGACAGCAGTCAAGGAGAATTGTGATGACAGGGATTATGCAGCATTGTGTTGACAAGGGTATGGACTATTGTGATGACAATGGTCGTGGAGCAAAGTGATGTAAGTTTTCATGGAACATCGTGATGAAAAGTGCCTGGGAGCATTGTGACGATCAAGGCCATTGAGCATTGTGATGACAAGTGTCATGGAGCATTGTAATGAAAGGTTTCATTGTGCACTGTGATGAAAAGGGGGATGGAGTATTGTGATGAAACTGGTCCTGGAGCATTGTGATAACAAATTCATGGAGCATTGTGATGACAGGCATCATGGAGCATTGTGATGACAAGTGTCATGCAATATTGTGCTGACACAGATCATGGAGCATTTTGATGAGAGTGGCCTTGGAAGACAGTGAGGCGAGACGTCATGGGGAATTAGGGTGACAGTGTTCAAGGAGCATTGTGATGAAAGTGTTCATGGAGCAATGCGATTATCAGGACAATGGAGCATTGTGAATACAAAGGCCATGGAACATTGAGATAACAGAGTTCATGGAGCATTGTGATGACAAGTGTCCTGGAACCTAGTGATGACACGGTTCATACAGCATTGAGATGTCAAGGGCCAAGGCGAATTGTGATGACACGTGTCATGGGGCCTTGTGATGACATTGGTCATCTTGCATTGTGATGACAGTTGTCATGTAGAATTTTGATTAAAGGTATCATGGAGCACTGTGATGACAAAGGACAAGGAATATTTTGATGACAAGGGTCATTGAGCAATGGGATGACACAGGAAAGGCGTATTATGATCACAAGTGTTCTGGAGCATTGTGATGACAAGGGCATGGAGCATTCTAATTACAAGGGCCATGGAGCATTGTGATGTCAACGGCATGGAGCATTGTGATGACAGGGTTCTTGGAGCATTGTGATGACAATGGTCATCAAGCATTGTGATGACAGGGGTCAAAGAGCATTGTGATGAGAAAAACCATAGAGCATAGTGATGTCAGAGGCCATGGAACATTGTGATGACAAGGCCATGGACCATTCTTATGACAAGGGTCATGGAGCATTGTGATGAAAAATGACGTGGAGCATTGTGATGACAAGTGTCATGGGGCATTTTGATGACATTGGCATGGAGCATTATGATGACAAGAGTTCTGGAGCATTTTGATGACAAGCGCATGGAGCATTGTGATGACAAGGCCCATGGAACATTGTGATGAAAAGGACAGGGAACATTGTGATGAATGGGTTCATGGAGCATTGTGATGAAGGTGCCATGGAGCATTGAGATGACAGGCGTCATTAGGAATGGTGATGACATTGGTCATGGATCATTGTGATGAAAGTGATCATGGAGCAATATGATAACAGGGGCCATGGAGCATTGTGATGACAGGTGTATTGGAGCATTGTGATGAAAGTCGTCATGGATCATTGTGATGACATGTGCCCTGGAACACTGTGATGACACGGTTCATCGAGTATTGTGATGACAAGGGTCATAGCAAATTGTGATGACAGGTGTCATGGGGCCTTGTGATGACATTGATCATCTAGGAATTGTGATGAAAGGTATCATGGAGCACTGAGATGACTGGGGGAATGAACCATTGTTATGAAAATTGTCCTGGATTATCGTGATGACAGCAGTCAAGGAGAATTGAGATGACAGGGATTATGCAGCATTGTGTTGACAAGGGTATGGACTATTGTGATGACAATGGTCGTGGAGCAAAGTGATGTAAGTTTTCATGGAACATCGTGATGAAAAGTGCCTGGGAGCATTGTGACGATAAAGGCCATTGAGCATTGTGATGACAAGTGTCATGGAGCATTGTAATGAAAGGTTTCATTGTGCACTGTGATGAAAAGGGGGATGGAGTATTGTGATGAAACTGGTCCTGGAGCATTGTGATAACAAATTCATGGAGCATTGTGATGACAGGCATCATGGAGCATTGTGATGACAAGTGTCATGCAATATTGTGCTGACACAGATCATGGAGCATTTTGATGAGAGTGGCCTTGGAAGACAGTGAGGCGAGACGTCATGGGGAATTAGGGTGACAGTGGTCAAGGAGCATTGTGATGAAAGTGTTCATGGAGCAATGCGATTATCAGGACAATGGAGCATTGTGAATACAAAGGCCATGGAACATTGAGATAACAGAGTTCATGGAGCATTGTGATGACAAGTGTCCTGGAACCTAGTGATGACACGGTTCATACAGCATTGAGATGTCCAGGGCCAAGGCGAATTGTGATGACACGTGTCATGGGGCCTTGTGATGACATTGGTCATCTTGCATTGTGATGACAGTTGACATGTAGAATTTTGATTAAAGGTATCATGGAGCACTGTGATGACAAAGGACAAGGAATATTTTGATGACAAGGGTCATTGAGCAATGGGATGACACAGGAAAGGCGTATTATGATCACAAGTGTTCTGGAGCATTGTGATGACAAGGGCATGGAGCATTGTTATGACAAGGGTCATGGAGCATTGTGATGACAAATGACGTGGAGCATTGTGATGACAAGTGTCACGGGGCATTTTGATGACATTGGCATGGAGCATTATGATGACAAGAGTTCTGGAGCATTTTGATGACAAGCGCATGGAGCATTGTGATGACAAGGCCCATGGAACATTGTGATGAAAAGGACAGGGAACATTGTGATGAATGGGTTCATGGAGCATTGTGATGAAGGTGCCATGGAGCATTGAGATGACAGGCGTCATTAGGAATGGTGATGACATTGGTCATGGATCATTGTGATGAAAGTGATCATGGAGCAATATGATAACAGGGGCCATGGAGCATTGTGATGACAGGTGTATTGGAGCATTGTGATGAAAGTCGTCATGGATCATTGTGATGACATGTGCCCTGGAACACTGTGATGACACGGTTCATCGAGTATTGTGATGACAAGGGTCATAGCAAATTGTGATGACAGGTGTCATGGGGCCTTGTGATGACATTGATCATCTAGGAATTGTGATGAAAGGTATCATGGAGCACTGAGATGACTGGGGGAATGAACCATTGTTCTGAAAATTGTCCTGGATTATCGTGATGACAGCAGTCAAGGAGAATTGTGATGACAGGGATTATGCAGCATTGTGTTGACAAGGGTATGGACTATTGTGATGACAATGGTCGTGGAGCAAAGTGATGTAAGTTTTCATGGAACATCGTGATGAAAAGTGCCTGGGAGCATTGTGACGATAAAGGCCATTGAGCATTGTGATGACAAGTGTCATGGAGCATTGTAATGAAAGGTTTCATTGTGCACTGTGATGAAAAGGGGGATGGAGTATTGTGATGAAACTGGTCCTGGAGCATTGTGATAACAAATTCATGGAGCATTGTGATGACAGGCATCATGGAGCATTGTGATGACAAGTGTCATGCAATATTGTGCTGACACAGATCATGGAGCATTTTGATGAGAGTGGCCTTGGAAGACAGTGAGGCGAGACGTCATGGGGAATTAGGGTGACAGTGGTCAAGGAGCATTGTGATGAAAGTGTTCATGGAGCAATGCGATTATCAGGACAATGGAGCATTGTGAATACAAAGGCCATGGAACATTGAGATAACAGAGTTCATGGAGCATTGTGATGACAAGTGTCCTGGAACCTAGTGATGACACGGTTCATACAGCATTGAGATGTCAAGGGTCAAGGCGAATTGTGATGACACGTGTCATGGGGCCTTGTGATGACATTGGTCATCTTGCATTGTGATGACAGTTGTCATGTAGAATTTTGATTAAAGGTATCATGGAGCACTGTGATGACAAAGGACAAGGAATATTTTGATGACAAGGGTCATTGAGCAATGGGATGACACAGGAAAGGCGTATTATGATCACAAGTGTTCTGGAGCATTGTGATGACAAGGGCATGGAGCATTCTAATTACAAGGGCCATGGAGCATTGTGATGTCAACGGCATGGAGCATTGTGATGACAGGGTTCTTGAAGCATTGTGATGACAATGGTCATCAAGCATTGTGATGACAGGGGTCAAAGAGCATTGTGATGAGAAAAACCATAGAGCATAGTGATGTCAGAGGCCATGGAACATTGTGATGACAAGGCCATGGACCATTGTTATGACAAGGGTCATGGAGCATTGTGATGACAAATGACGTGGAGCATTGTGATGACAAGTGTCATGGGGCATTTTGATGACATTGGCATGGAGCATTATGATGACAAGAGTTCTGGAGCATTTTGATGACAAGCGCATGGAGCATTGTGATGACAGGGCCCATGGAACATTGTGATGAAAAGGACAGGGAACATTGTGATGAATGGGTTCATGGAGCATTGTGATGAAGGTGCCATGGAGCATTGAGATGACAGGCGTCATTAGGAATGGTGATGACATTGGTCATGGATCATTGTGATGAAAGTGATCATGGAGCAATATGATAATAGGGGCCATGGAGCATTGTGATGACAGGTGTATTGGAGCATTGTGATGAAAGTCGTCATGGATCATTGTGATGACATGTGCCCTGGAACACTGTGATGACACGGTTCATCGAGTATTGTGATGACAAGGGTCATAGCAAATTGTGATGACAGGTGTCATGGGGCCTTGTGATGACATTGATCATCTAGGAATTGTGATGAAAGGTATCATGGAGCACTGAGATGACTGGGGGAATGAATCATTGTTCTGAAAATTGTCCTGGATTATCGTGATGACAGCAGTCAAGGAGAATTGTGATGACAGGGATTATGCAGCATTGTGTTGACAAGGGTATGGACTATTGTGATGACAATGGTCGTGGAGCAAAGTGATGTAAGTTTTCATGGAACATCGTGATGAAAAGTGCCTGGGAGCATTGTGACGATAAAGGCCATTGAGCATTGTGATGACAAGTGTCATGGAGCATTGTAATGAAAGGTTTCATTGTGCACTGTGATGAAAAGGGGGATGGAGTATTGTGATGAAACTGGTCCTGGAGCATTGTGATAACAAATTCATGGAGCATTGTGATGACAGGCATCATGGAGCATTGTGATGACAAGTGTCATGCAATATTGTGCTGACACAGATCATGGAGCATTTTGATGAGAGTGGCCTTGGAAGACAGTGAGGCGAGACGTCATGGGGAATTAGGGTGACAGTGGTCAAGGAGCATTGTGATGAAAGTGTTCATGGAGCAATGCGATTATCAGGACAATGGAGCATTGTGAATACAAAGGCCATGGAACATTGAGATAACAGAGTTCATGGAGCATTGTGATGACAAGTGTCCTGGAACCTAGTGATGACACGGTTCATACAGCATTGAGATGTCCAGGGCCAAGGCGAATTGTGATGACACGTGTCATGGGGCCTTGTGATGACATTGGTCATCTTGCATTGTGATGACAGTTGACATGTAGAATTTTGATTAAAGGTATCATGGAGCACTGTGATGACAAAGGACAAGGAATATTTTGATGACAAGGGTCATTGAGCAATGGGATGACACAGGAAAGGCGTATTATGATCACAAGTGTTCTGGAGCATTGTGATGACAAGGGCATGGAGCATTGTTATGACAAGGGTCATGGAGCATTGTGATGACAAATGACGTGGAGCATTGTGATGACAAGTGTCATGGGGCATTTTGATGACATTGGCATGGAGCATTATGATGACAAGAGTTCTGGAGCATTTTGATGACAAGCGCATGGAGCATTGTGATGACAAGGCCCATGGAACATTGTGATGAAAAGGACAGGGAACATTGTGATGAATGGGTTCATGGAGCATTGTGATGAAGGTGCCATGGAGCATTGAGATGACAGGCGTCATTAGGAATGGTGATGACATTGGTCATGGATCATTGTGATGAAAGTGATCATGGAGCAATATGATAACAGGGGCCATGGAGCATTGTGATGACAGGTGTATTGGAGCATTGTGATGAAAGTCGTCATGGATCATTGTGATGACATGTGCCCTGGAACACTGTGATGACACGGTTCATCGAGTATTGTGATGACAAGGGTCATAGCAAATTGTGATGACAGGTGTCATGGGGCCTTGTGATGACATTGATCATCTAGGAATTGTGATGAAAGGTATCATGGAGCACTGAGATGACTGGGGGAATGAACCATTGTTATGAAAATTGTCCTGGATTATCGTGATGACAGCAGTCAAGGAGAATTGTGATGACAGGGATTATGCAGCATTGTGTTGACAAGGGTATGGACTATTGTGATGACAATGGTCGTGGAGCAAAGTGATGTAAGTTTTCATGGAACATCGTGATGAAAAGTGCCTGGGAGCATTGTGACGATAAAGGCCATTGAGCATTGTGATGACAAGTGTCATGGAGCATTGTAATGAAAGGTTTCATTGTGCACTGTGATGAAAAGGGGGATGGAGTATTGTGATGAAACTGGTCCTGGAGCATTGTGATAACAAATTCATGGAGCATTGTGATGACAGGCATCATGGAGCATTGTGATGACAAGTGTCATGCAATATTGTGCTGACACAGATCATGGAGCATTTTGATGAGAGTGGCCTTGGAAGACAGTGAGGCGAGACGTCATGGGGAATTAGGGTGACAGTGGTCAAGGAGCATTGTGATGAAAGTGTTCATGGAGCAATGCGATTATCAGGACAATGGAGCATTGTGAATACAAAGGCCATGGAACATTGAGATAACAGAGTTCATGGAGCATTGTGATGACAAGTGTCCTGGAACCTAGTGATGACACGGTTCATACAGCATTGAGATGTCAAGGGCCAAGGCGAATTGTGATGACGCGTGTCATGGGGCCTTGTGATGACATTGGTCATCTTGCATTGTGATGACAGTTGTCATGTAGAATTTTGAGTAAAGGTATCATGGAGCACTGTGATGACAAAGGACAAGGAATATTTTGATGACAAGGGTCATTGAGCAATGGGATGACACAGGAAAGGCGTATTATGATCACAAGTGTTCTGGAGCATTGTGATGACAAGGGCATGGAGCATTCTAATTACAAGGGCCATGGAGCATTGTGATGTCAACGGCATGGAGCATTGTGATGACAGGGTTCTTGGAGCATTGTGATGACAATGGTCATCAAGCATTGTGATGACAGGGGTCAAAGAGCATTGTGATGAGAAAAACCATAGAGCATAGTGATGTCAGAGGCCATGGAACATTGTGATGACAAGGCCATGGACCATTGTTATGACAAGGGTCATGGAGCATTGTGATGACAAATGACGTGGAGCATTGTGATGACAAGTGTCATGGGGCATTTTGATGACATTGGCATGGAGCATTATGATGACAAGAGTTCTGGAGCATTTTGATGACAAGCGCATGGAGCATTGTGATGACAAGGCCCATGGAACATTGTGATGAAAAGGACAGGGAACATTGTGATGAATGGGTTCATGGAGCATTGTGATGAAGGTGCCATGGAGCATTGAGATGACAGGCGTCATTAGGAATGGTGATGACATTGGTCATGGATCATTGTGATGAAAGTGATCATGGAGCAATATGATAACAGGGGCCATGGAGCATTGTGATGACAGGTGTATTGGAGCATTGTGATGAAAGTCGTCATGGATCATTGTGATGACATGTGCCCTGGAACACTGTGATGACACGGTTCATCGAGTATTGTGATGACAAGGGTCATAGCAAATTGTGATGACAGGTGTCATGGGGCCTTGTGATGACATTGATCATCTAGGAATTGTGATGAAAGGTATCATGGAGCACTGAGATGACTGGGGGAATGAACCATTGTTCTGAAAATTGTCCTGGATTATCGTGATGACAGCAGTCAAGGAGAATTGTGATGACAGGGATTATGCAGCATTGTGTTGACAAGGGTATGGACTATTGTGATGACAATGGTCGTGGAGCAAAGTGATGTAAGTTTTCATGGAACATCGTGATGAAAAGTGCCTGGGAGCATTGTGACGATAAAGGCCATTGAGCATTGTGATGACAAGTGTCATGGAGCATTGTAATGAAAGGTTTCATTGTGCACTGTGATGAAAAGGGGGATGGAGTATTGTGATGAAACTGGTCCTGGAGCATTGTGATAACAAATTCATGGAGCATTGTGATGACAGGCATCATGGAGCATTGTGATGACAAGTGTCATGCAATATTGTGCTGACACAGATCATGGAGCATTTTGATGAGAGTGGCCTTGGAAGACAGTGAGGCGAGACGTCATGGGGAATTAGGGTGACAGTGGTCAAGGAGCATTGTGATGAAAGTGTTCATGGAGCAATGCGATTATCAGGACAATGGAGCATTGTGAATACAAAGGCCATGGAACATTGAGATAACAGAGTTCATGGAGCATTGTGATGACAAGTGTCCTGGAACCTAGTGATGACACGGTTCATACAGCATTGAGATGTCAAGGGTCAAGGCGAATTGTGATGACACGTGTCATGGGGCCTTGTGATGACATTGGTCATCTTGCATTGTGATGACAGTTGTCATGTAGAATTTTGATTAAAGGTATCATGGAGCACTGTGATGACAAAGGACAAGGAATATTTTGATGACAAGGGTCATTGAGCAATGGGATGACACAGGAAAGGCGTATTATGATCACAAGTGTTCTGGAGCATTGTGATGACAAGGGCATGGAGCATTCTAATTACAAGGGCCATGGAGCATTGTGATGTCAACGGCATGGAGCATTGTGATGACAGGGTTCTTGAAGCATTGTGATGACAATGGTCATCAAGCATTGTGATGACAGGGGTCAAAGAGCATTGTGATGAGAAAAACCATAGAGCATAGTGATGTCAGAGGCCATGGAACATTGTGATGACAAGGCCATGGACCATTGTTATGACAAGGGTCATGGAGCATTGTGATGACAAATGACGTGGAGCATTGTGATGACAAGTGTCATGGGGCATTTTGATGACATTGGCATGGAGCATTATGATGACAAGAGTTCTGGAGCATTTTGATGACAAGCGCATGGAGCATTGTGATGACAGGGCCCATGGAACATTGTGATGAAAAGGATAGGGAACATTGTGATGAATGGGTTCATGGAGCATTGTGATGAAGGTGCCATGGAGCATTGAGATGACAGGCGTCATTAGGAATGGTGATGACATTGGTCATGGATCATTGTGATGAAAGTGATCATGGAGCAATATGATAATAGGGGCCATGGAGCATTGTGATGACAGGTGTATTGGAGCATTGTGATGAAAGTCGTCATGGATCATTGTGATGACATGTGCCCTGGAACACTGTGATGACACGGTTCATCGAGTATTGTGATGACAAGGGTCATAGCAAATTGTGATGACAGGTGTCATGGGGCCTTGTGATGACATTGATCATCTAGGAATTGTGATGAAAGGTATCATGGAGCACTGAGATGACTGGGGGAATGAATCATTGTTCTGAAAATTGTCCTGGATTATCGTGATGACAGCAGTCAAGGAGAATTGTGATGACAGGGATTATGCAGCATTGTGTTGACAAGGGTATGGACTATTGTGATGACAATGGTCGTGGAGCAAAGTGATGTAAGTTTTCATGGAACATCGTGATGAAAAGTGCCTGGGAGCATTGTGACGATAAAGGCCATTGAGCATTGTGATGACAAGTGTCATGGAGCATTGTAATGAAAGGTTTCATTGTGCACTGTGATGAAAAGGGGGATGGAGTATTGTGATGAAACTGGTCCTGGAGCATTGTGATAACAAATTCATGGAGCATTGTGATGACAGGCATCATGGAGCATTGTGATGACAAGTGTCATGCAATATTGTGCTGACACAGATCATGGAGCATTTTGATGAGAGTGGCCTTGGAAGACAGTGAGGCGAGACGTCATGGGGAATTAGGGTGACAGTGGTCAAGGAGCATTGTGATGAAAGTGTTCATGGAGCAATGCGATTATCAGGACAATGGAGCATTGTGAATACAAAGGCCATGGAACATTGAGATAACAGAGTTCATGGAGCATTGTGATGACAAGTGTCCTGGTACCTAGTGATGACACGGTTCATACAGCATTGAGATGTCCAGGGCCAAGGCGAATTGTGATGACACGTGTCATGGGGCCTTGTGATGACATTGGTCATCTTGCATTGTGATGACAGTTGTCATGTAGAATTTTGATTAAAGGTATCATGGAGCACTGTGATGACAAAGGACAAGGAATATTTTGATGACAAGGGTCATTGAGCAATGGGATGACACAGGAAAGGCGTATTATGATCACAAGTGTTCTGGAGCATTGTGATGACAAGGGCATGGAGCATTCTAATTACAAGGGCCATGGAGCATTGTGATGTCAACGGCATGGAGCATTGTGATGACAGGGTTCTTGGAGCATTGTGATGACAATGGTCATCAAGCATTGTGATGACAGGGGTCAAAGAGCATTGTGATGAGAAAAACCATAGAGCATAGTGATGTCAGAGGCCATGGAACATTGTGATGACAAGGCCATGGACCATTGTTATGACAAGGGTCATGGAGCATTGTGATGACAAATGACGTGGAGCATTGTGATGACAAGTGTCATGGGGCATTTTGATGACATTGGCATGGAGCATTATGATGACAAGAGTTCTGGAGCATTTTGATGACAAGCGCATGGAGCATTGTGATGACAGGGCCCATGGAACATTGTGATGAAAAGGACAGGGAACATTGTGATGAATGGGTTCATGGAGCATTGTGATGAAGGTGCCATGGAGCATTGAGATGACAGGCGTCATTAGGAATGGTGATGACATTGGTCATGGATCATTGTGATGAAAGTGATCTTGGAGCAATAAGATAACAGGGGCCATGGAGCATTGTGATGACAGGTGTATTGGAGCATTGTGATGAAAGTCGTCATGGATCATTGTGATGACATGTGCCCTGGAACACTGTGATGACACGGTTCATCGAGTATTGTGATGACAAGGGTCATAGCAAATTGTGATGACAGGTGTCATGGGGCCTTGTGATGACATTGATCATCTAGGAATTGTGATGAAAGGTATCATGGAGCACTGAGATGACTGGGGGAATGAACCATTGTTCTGAAAATTGTCCTGGATTATCGTGATGACAGCAGTCAAGGAGAATTGTGATGACAGGGATTATGCAGCATTGTGTTGACAAGGGTATGGACTATTGTGATGACAATGGTCGTGGAGCAAAGTGATGTAAGTTTTCATGGAACATCGTGATGAAAAGTGCCTATGAGCATTGTGACGATAAAGGCCATTGAGCATTGTGATGACAAGTGTCATGGAGCATTGTAATGAAAGGTTTCATTGTGCACTGTGATGAAAAGGGGGATGGAGTATTGTGATGAAACTGGTCCTGGAGCATTGTGATAACAAATTCATGGAGCATTGTGATGACAGGCATCATGGAGCATTGTGATGACAAGTGTCATGCAATATTGTGCTGACACAGATCATGGAGCATTTTGATGAGAGTGGCCTTGGAAGACAGTGAGGCGAGACGTCATGGGGAATTAGGGTGACAGTGGTCAAGGAGCATTGTGATGAAAGTGTTCATGGAGCAATGCGATTATCAGGACAATGGAGCATTGTGAATACAAAGGCCATGGAACATTGAGATAACAGAGTTCATGGAGCATTGTGATGACAAGTGTCCTGGAACCTAGTGATGACACGGTTCATACAGCATTGAGATGTCCAGGGCCAAGGCGAATTGTGATGACACGTGTCATGGGGCCTTGTGATGACATTGGTCATCTTGCATTGTGATGACAGTTGACATGTAGAATTTTGATTAAAGGTATCATGGAGCACTGTGATGACAAAGGACAAGGAATATTTTGATGACAAGGGTCATTGAGCAATGGGATGACACAGGAAAGGCGTATTATGATCACAAGTGTTCTGGAGCATTGTGATGACAAGGGCATGGAGCATTGTTATGACAAGGGTCATGGAGCATTGTGATGACAAATGACGTGGAGCATTGTGATGACAAGTGTCACGGGGCATTTTGATGACATTGGCATGGAGCATTATGATGACAAGAGTTCTGGAGCATTTTGATGACAAGCGCATGGAGCATTGTGATGACAAGGCCCATGGAACATTGTGATGAAAAGGACAGGGAACATTGTGATGAATGGGTTCATGGAGCATTGTGATGAAGGTGCCATGGAGCATTGAGATGACAGGCGTCATTAGGAATGGTGATGACATTGGTCATGGATCATTGTGATGAAAGTGATCATGGAGCAATATGATAACAGGGGCCATGGAGCATTGTGATGACAGGTGTATTGGAGCATTGTGATGAAAGTCGTCATGGATCATTGTGATGACATGTGCCCTGGAACACTGTGATGACACGGTTCATCGAGTATTGTGATGACAAGGGTCATAGCAAATTGTGATGACAGGTGTCATGGGGCCTTGTGATGACATTGATCATCTAGGAATTGTGATGAAAGGTATCATGGAGCACTGAGATGACTGGGGGAATGAACCATTGTTCTGAAAATTGTCCTGGATTATCGTGATGACAGCAGTCAAGGAGAATTGTGATGACAGGGATTATGCAGCATTGTGTTGACAAGGGTATGGACTATTGTGATGACAATGGTCGTGGAGCAAAGTGATGTAAGTTTTCATGGAACATCGTGATGAAAAGTGCCTGGGAGCATTGTGACGATAAAGGCCATTGAGCATTGTGATGACAAGTGTCATGGAGCATTGTAATGAAAGGTTTCATTGTGCACTGTGATGAAAAGGGGGATGGAGTATTGTGATGAAACTGGTCCTGGAGCATTGTGATAACAAATTCATGGAGCATTGTGATGACAGGCATCATGGAGCATTGTGATGACAAGTGTCATGCAATATTGTGCTGACACAGATCATGGAGCATTTTGATGAGAGTGGCCTTGGAAGACAGTGAGGCGAGACGTCATGGGGAATTAGGGTGACAGTGGTCAAGGAGCATTGTGATGAAAGTGTTCATGGAGCAATGCGATTATCAGGACAATGGAGCATTGTGAATACAAAGGCCATGGAACATTGAGATAACAGAGTTCATGGAGCATTGTGATGACAAGTGTCCTGGAACCTAGTGATGACACGGTTCATACAGCATTGAGATGTCAAGGGTCAAGGCGAATTGTGATGACACGTGTCATGGGGCCTTGTGATGACATTGGTCATCTTGCATTGTGATGACAGTTGTCATGTAGAATTTTGATTAAAGGTATCATGGAGCACTGTGATGACAAAGGACAAGGAATATTTTGATGACAAGGGTCATTGAGCAATGGGATGACACAGGAAAGACGTATTATGATCACAAGTGTTCTGGAGCATTGTGATGACAAGGGCATGGAGCATTCTAATTACAAGGGCCATGGAGCATTGTGATGTCAACGGCATGGAGCATTGTGATGACAGGGTTCTTGAAGCATTGTGATGACAATGGTCATCAAGCATTGTGATGACAGGGGTCAAAGAGCATTGTGATGAGAAAAACCATAGAGCATAGTGATGTCAGAGGCCATGGAACATTGTGATGACAAGGCCATGGACCATTGTTATGACAAGGGTCATGGAGCATTGTGATGACAAATGACGTGGAGCATTGTGATGACAAGTGTCATGGGGCATTTTGATGACATTGGCATGGAGCATTATGATGACAAGAGTTCTGGAGCATTTTGATGACAAGCGCATGGAGCATTGTGATGACAGGGCCCATGGAACATTGTGATGAAAAGGACAGGGAACATTGTGATGAATGGGTTCATGGAGCATTGTGATGAAGGTGCCATGGAGCATTGAGATGACAGGCGTCATTAGGAATGGTGATGACATTGGTCATGGATCATTGTGATGAAAGTGATCATGGAGCAATATGATAATAGGGGCCATGGAGCATTGTGATGACAGGTGTATTGGAGCATTGTGATGAAAGTCGTCATGGATCATTGTGATGACATGTGCCCTGGA
The DNA here is from genome assembly GCF_965194825.1 of Balaenoptera physalus. Taxonomy (NCBI): domain Eukaryota; kingdom Metazoa; phylum Chordata; class Mammalia; order Artiodactyla; family Balaenopteridae; genus Balaenoptera; species Balaenoptera physalus. Next base: position 26,115,059 of record NC_138900.1, read on the forward strand.
ACACTGTGATGACACGGTTCATCGAGTATTGTGATGACAAGGGTCATAGCAAATTGTGATGACAGGTGTCATGGGGCCTTGTGATGACATTGATCATCTAGGAATTGTGATGAAAGGTATCATGGAGCACTGAGATGACTGGGGGAATGAATCATTGTTCTGAAAATTGTCCTGGATTATCGTGATGACAGCAGTCAAGGAGAATTGTGATGACAGGGATTATGCAGCATTGTGTTGACAAGGGTATGGACTATTGTGATGACAATGGTCGTGGAGCAAAGTGATGTAAGTTTTCATGGAACATCGTGATGAAAAGTGCCTGGGAGCATTGTGACGATAAAGGCCATTGAGCATTGTGATGACAAGTGTCATGGAGCATTGTAATGAAAGGTTTCATTGTGCACTGTGATGAAAAGGGGGATGGAGTATTGTGATGAAACTGGTCCTGGAGCATTGTGATAACAAATTCATGGAGCATTGTGATGACAGGCATCATGGAGCATTGTGATGACAAGTGTCATGCAATATTGTGCTGACACAGATCATGGAGCATTTTGATGAGAGTGGCCTTGGAAGACAGTGAGGCGAGACGTCATGGGGAATTAGGGTGACAGTGGTCAAGGAGCATTGTGATGAAAGTGTTCATGGAGCAATGCGATTATCAGGACAATGGAGCATTGTGAATACAAAGGCCATGGAACATTGAGATAACAGAGTTCATGGAGCATTGTGATGACAAGTGTCCTGGAACCTAGTGATGACACGGTTCATACAGCATTGAGATGTCAAGGGCCAAGGCGAATTGTGATGACACGTGTCATGGGGCCTTGTGATGACATTGGTCATCTTGCATTGTGATGACAGTTGTCATGTAGAATTTTGATTAAAGGTATCATGGAGCACTGTGATGACAAAGGACAAGGAATATTTTGATGACAAGGGTCATTGAGCAATGGGATGACACAGGAAAGGCGTATTATGATCACAAGTGTTCTGGAGCATTGTGATGACAAGGGCATGGAGCATTCTAATTACAAGGGCCATGGAGCATTGTGATGTCAACGGCATGGAGCATTGTGATGACAGGGTTCTTGGAGCATTGTGATGACAATGGTCATCAAGCATTGTGATGACAGGGGTCAAAGAGCATTGTGATGAGAAAAACCATAGAGCATAGTGATGTCAGAGGCCATGGAACATTGTGATGACAAGGCCATGGACCATTGTTATGACAAGGGTCATGGAGCATTGTGATGACAAATGACGTGGAGCATTGTGATGACAAGTGTCATGGGGCATTTTGATGACATTGGCATGGAGCATTATGATGACAAGAGTTCTGGAGCATTTTGATGACAAGCGCATGGAGCATTGTGATGACAGGGCCCATGGAACATTGTGATGAAAAGGACAGGGAACATTGTGATGAATGGGTTCATGGAGCATTGTGATGAAGGTGCCATGGAGCATTGAGATGACAGGCGTCATTAGGAATGGTGATGACATTGGTCATGGATCATTGTGATGAAAGTGATCATGGAGCAATATGATAACAGGGGCCATGGAGCATTGTGATGACAGGTGTATTGGAGCATTGTGATGAAAGTCGTCATGGATCATTGTGATGACATGTGCCCTGGAACACTGTGATGACACGGTTCATCGAGTATTGTGATGACAAGGGTCATAGCAAATTGTGATGACAGGTGTCATGGGGCCTTGTGATGACATTGATCATCTAGGAATTGTGATGAAAGGTATCATGGAGCACTGAGATGACTGGGGGAATGAACCATTGTTCTGAAAATTGTCCTGGATTATCGTGATGACAGCAGTCAAGGAGAATTGTGATGACAGGGATTATGCAGCATTGTGTTGACAAGGGTATGGACTATTGTGATGACAATGGTCGTGGAGCAAAGTGATGTAAGTTTTCATGGAACATCGTGATGAAAAGTGCCTGGGAGCATTGTGACGATAAAGGCCATTGAGCATTGTGATGACAAGTGTCATGGAGCATTGTAATGAAAGGTTTCATTGTGCACTGTGATGAAAAGGGGGATGGAGTATTGTGATGAAACTGGTCCTGGAGCATTGTGATAACAAATTCATGGAGCATTGTGATGACAGGCATCATGGAGCATTGTGATGACAAGTGTCATGCAATATTGTGCTGACACAGATCATGGAGCATTTTGATGAGAGTGGCCTTGGAAGACAGTGAGGCGAGACGTCATGGGGAATTAGGGTGACAGTGGTCAAGGAGCATTGTGATGAAAGTGTTCATGGAGCAATGCGATTATCAGGACAATGGAGCATTGTGAATACAAAGGCCATGGAACATTGAGATAACAGAGTTCATGGAGCATTGTGATGACAAGTGTCCTGGAACCTAGTGATGACACGGTTCATACAGCATTGAGATGTCCAGGGCCAAGGCGAATTGTGATGACACGTGTCATGGGGCCTTGTGATGACATTGGTCATCTTGCATTGTGATGACAGTTGTCATGTAGAATTTTGATTAAAGGTATCATGGAGCACTGTGATGACAAAGGACAAGGAATATTTTGATGACAAGGGTCATTGAGCAATGGGATGACACAGGAAAGGCGTATTATGATCACAAGTGTTCTGGAGCATTGTGATGACAAGGGCATGGAGCATTCTAATTACAAGGGCCATGGAGCATTGTGATGTCAACGGCATGGAGCATTGTGATGACAGGGTTCTTGGAGCATTGTGATGACAATGGTCATCAAGCATTGTGATGACAGGGGTCAAAGAGCATTGTGATGAGAAAAACCATAGAGCATAGTGATGTCAGAGGCCATGGAACATTGTGATGACAAGGCCATGGACCATTGTTATGACAAGGGTCATGGAGCATTGTGATGACAAATGACGTGGAGCATTGTGATGACAAGTGTCATGGGGCATTTTGATGACATTGGCATGGAGCATTATGATGACAAGAGTTCTGGAGCATTTTGATGACAAGCGCATGGAGCATTGTGATGACAGGGCCCATGGAACATTGTGATGAAAAGGACAGGGAACATTGTGATGAATGGGTTCATGGAGCATTGTGATGAAGGTGCCATGGAGCATTGAGATGACAGGCGTCATTAGGAATGGTGATGACATTGGTCATGGATCATTGTGATGAAAGTGATCATGGAGCAATATGATAACAGGGGCCATGGAGCATTGTGATGACAGGTGTATTGGAGCATTGTGATGAAAGTCGTCATGGATCATTGTGATGACATGTGCCCTGGAACACTGTGATGACACGGTTCATCGAGTATTGTGATGACAAGGGTCATAGCAAATTGTGATGACAGGTGTCATGGGGCCTTGTGATGACATTGATCATCTAGGAATTGTGATGAAAGGTATCATGGAGCACTGAGATGACTGGGGGAATGAACCATTGTTCTGAAAATTGTCCTGGATTATCGTGATGACAGCAGTCAAGGAGAATTGTGATGACAGGGATTATGCAGCATTGTGTTGACAAGGGTATGGACTATTGTGATGACAATGGTCGTGGAGCAAAGTGATGTAAGTTTTCATGGAACATCGTGATGAAAAGTGCCTGGGAGCATTGTGACGATAAAGGCCATTGAGCATTGTGATGACAAGTGTCATGGAGCATTGTAATGAAAGGTTTCATTGTGCACTGTGATGAAAAGGGGGATGGAGTATTGTGATGAAACTGGTCCTGGAGCATTGTGATAACAAATTCATGGAGCATTGTGATGACAGGCATCATGGAGCATTGTGATGACAAGTGTCATGCAATATTGTGCTGACACAGATCATGGAGCATTTTGATGAGAGTGGCCTTGGAAGACAGTGAGGCGAGACGTCATGGGGAATTAGGGTGACAGTGGTCAAGGAGCATTGTGATGAAAGTGTTCATGGAGCAATGCGATTATCAGGACAATGGAGCATTGTGAATACAAAGGCCATGGAACATTGAGATAACAGAGTTCATGGAGCATTGTGATGACAAGTGTCCTGGAACCTAGTGATGACACGGTTCATACAGCATTGAGATGTCAAGGGCCAAGGCGAATTGTGATGACACGTGTCATGGGGCCTTGTGATGACATTGGTCATCTTGCATTGTGATGACAGTTGTCATGTAGAATTTTGATTAAAGGTATCATGGAGCACTGTGATGACAAAGGACAAGGAATATTTTGATGACAAGGGTCATTGAGCAATGGGATGACACAGGAAAGGCGTATTATGATCACAAGTGTTCTGGAGCATTGTGATGACAAGGGCATGGAGCATTCTAATTACAAGGGCCATGGAGCATTGTGATGTCAACGGCATGGAGCATTGTGATGACAGGGTTCTTGGAGCATTGTGATGACAATGGTCATCAAGCATTGTGATGACAGGGGTCAAAGAGCATTGTGATGAGAAAAACCATAGAGCATAGTGATGTCAGAGGCCATGGAACATTGTGATGACAAGGCCATGGACCATTGTTATGACAAGGGTCATGGAGCATTGTGATGACAAATGACGTGGAGCATTGTGATGACAAGTGTCATGGGGCATTTTGATGACATTGGCATGGAGCATTATGATGACAAGAGTTCTGGAGCATTTTGATGACAAGCGCATGGAGCATTGTGATGACAGGGCCCATGGAACATTGTGATGAAAAGGACAGGGAACATTGTGATGAATGGGTTCATGGAGCATTGTGATGAAGGTGCCATGGAGCATTGAGATGACAGGCGTCATTAGGAATGGTGATGACATTGGTCATGGATCATTGTGATGAAAGTGATCATGGAGCAATATGATAACAGGGGCCATGGAGCATTGTGATGACAGGTGTATTGGAGCATTGTGATGAAAGTCGTCATGGATCATTGTGATGACATGTGCCCTGGAACACTGTGATGACACGGTTCATCGAGTATTGTGATGACAAGGGTCATAGCAAATTGTGATGACAGGTGTCATGGGGCCTTGTGATGACATTGATCATCTAGGAATTGTGATGAAAGGTATCATGGAGCACTGAGATGACTGGGGGAATGAACCATTGTTATGAAAATTGTCCTGGATTATCGTGATGACAGCAGTCAAGGAGAAATGTGATGACAGCGATTATGCAGCATTGTGTTGACAAGGGTATGGACTATTGTGATGACAATGGTCGTGGAGCAAAGTGATGTAAGTTTTCATGGAACATCGTGATGAAAAGTGCCTGGGAGCATTGTGACGATAAAGGCCATTGAGCATTGTGATGACAAGTGTCATGGAGCATTGTAATGAAAGGTTTCATTGTGCACTGTGATGAAAAGGGGGATGGAGTATTGTGATGAAACTGGTCCTGAAGCATTGTGATAACAAATTCATGGAGCATTGTGATGACAGGCATCATGGAGCATTGTGATGACAAGTGTCATGCAATATTGTGCTGACACAGATCATGGAGCATTTTGATGAGAGTGGCCTTGGAAGACAGTGAGGCGAGACGTCATGGGGAATTAGGGTGAGAGTGGTCAAGGAGCATTGTGATGAAAGTGTTCATGGAGCAATGCGATTATCAGGACAATGGAGCATTGTGAATACAAAGGCCATGGAACATTGAGATAACAGAGTTCATGGAGCATTGTGATGACAAGTGTCCTGGAACCTAGTGATGACACGGTTCATACAGCATTGAGATGTCAAGGGCCAAGGCGAATTGTGATGACACGTGTCATGGGGCCTTGTGATGACATTGGTCATCTTGCATTGTGATGACAGTTGTCATGTAGAATTTTGATTAAAGGTATCATGGAGCACTGTGATGACAAAGGACAAGGAATATTTTGATGACAAGGGTCATTGAGCAATGGGATGACACAGGAAAGGCGTATTATGATCACAAGTGTTCTGGAGCATTGTGATGACAAGGGCATGGAGCATTCTAATTACAAGGGCCATGGAGCATTGTGATGTCAACGGCATGGAGCATTGTGATGACAGGGTTCTTGGAGCATTGTGATGACAATGGTCATCAAGCATTGTGATGACAGGGGTCAAAGAGCATTGTGATGAGAAAAACCATAGAGCATAGTGATGTCAGAGGCCATGGAACATTGTGATGACAAGGCCATGGACCATTGTTATGACAAGGGTCATGGAGCATTGTGATGACAAATGACGTGGAGCATTGTGATGACAAGTGTCATGGGGCATTTTGATGACATTGGCATGGAGCATTATGATGACAAGAGTTCTGGAGCATTTTGATGACAAGCGCATGGAGCATTGTGATGACAGGGCCCATGGAACATTGTGATGAAAAGGACAGGGAACATTGTGATGAATGGGTTCATGGAGCATTGTGATGAAGGTGCCATGGAGCATTGAGATGACAGGCGTCATTAGGAATGGTGATGACATTGGTCATGGATCATTGTGATGAAAGTGATCATGGAGCAATATGATAACAGGGGCCATGGAGCATTGTGATGACAGGTGTATTGGAGCATTGTGATGAAAGTCGTCATGGATCATTGTGATGACATGTGCCCTGGAACACTGTGATGACACGGTTCATCGAGTATTGTGATGACAAGGGTCATAGCAAATTGTGATGACAGGTGTCATGGGGCCTTGTGATGACATTGATCATCTAGGAATTGTGATGAAAGGTATCATGGAGCACTGAGATGACTGGGGGAATGAACCATTGTTATGAAAATTGTCCTGGATTATCGTGATGACAGCAGTCAAGGAGAATTGTGATGACAGGGATTATGCAGCATTGTGTTGACAAGGGTATGGACTATTGTGATGACAATGGTCGTGGAGCAAAGTGATGTAAGTTTTCATGGAACATCGTGATGAAAAGTGCCTGGGAGCATTGTGACGATAAAGGCCGTTGAGCATTGTGATGACAAGTGTCATGGAGCATTGTAATGAAAGGTTTCATTGTGCACTGTGATGAAAAGGGGGATGGAGTATTGTGATGAAACTGGTCCTGGAGCATTGTGATAACAAATTCATGGAGCATTGTGATGACAGGCATCATGGAGCATTGTGATGACAAGTGTCATGCAATATTGTGCTGACACAGATCATGGAGCATTTTGATGAGAGTGGCCTTGGAAGACAGTGAGGCGAGACGTCATGGGGAATTAGGGTGACAGTGTTCAAGGAGCATTGTGATGAAAGTGTTCATGGAGCAATGCGATTATCAGGACAATGGAGCATTGTGAATACAAAGGCCATGGAACATTGAGATAACAGAGTTCATGGAGCATTGTGATGACAAGTGTCCTGGAACCTAGTGATGACACGGTTCATACAGCATTGAGATGTCCAGGGCCAAGGCGAATTGTGATGACACGTGTCATGGGGCCTTGTGATGACATTGGTCATCGTGCATTGTGATGACAGTTGTCATGTAGAATTTTGATTAAAGGTATCATGGAGCACTGTGATGACAAAGGACAAGGAATATTTTGATGACAAGGGTCATTGAGCAATGGGATGACACAGGAAAGGCGTATTATGATCACAAGTGTTCTGGAGCATTGTGATGACAAGGGCATGGAGCATTCTAATTACAAGGGCCATGAAGCATTGTGATGTCAACGGCATGGAGCATTGTGATGACAGGGTTCTTGGAGCATTGTGATGACAATGGTCATCAAGCATTGTGATGACAGGGGTCAAAGAGCATTGTGATGAGAAAAACCATAGAGCATAGTGATGTCAGAGGCCATGGAACATTGTGATGACAAGGCCATGGACCATTGTTATGACAAGGGTCATGGAGCATTGTGATGACAAATGACGTGGAGCATTGTGATGACAAGTGTCATGGGGCATTTTGATGACATTGGCATGGAGCATTATGATGACAAGAGTTCTGGAGCATTTTGATGACAAGCGCATGGAGCATTGTGATGACAGGGCCCATGGAACATTGTGATGAAAAGGACAGGGAACATTGTGATGAATGGGTTCATGGAGCATTGTGATGAAGGTGCCATGGAGCATTGAGATGACAGGCGTCATTAGGAATGGTGATGACATTGGTCATGGATCATTGTGATGAAAGTGATCATGGAGCAATATGATAACAGGGGCCATGGAGCATTGTGATGACAGGTGTATTGGAGCATTGTGATGAAAGTCGTCATGGATCATTGTGATGACATGTGCCCTGGAACACTGTGATGACACGGTTCGAGTATTGTGATGACAAGGGTCATAGCAAATTGTGATGACAGGTGTCATGGGGCCTTGTGATGACATTGATCATCTAGGAATTGTGATGAAAGGTATCATGGAGCACTGAGATGACTGGGGGAATGAACCATTGTTATGAAAATTGTCCTGGATTATCGTGATGACAGCAGTCAAGGAGAATTGTGATGACAGGGATTATGCAGCATTGTGTTGACAAGGGTATGGACTATTGTGATGACAATGGTCGTGGAGCAAAGTGATGTAAGTTTTCATGGAACATCGTGATGAAAAGTGCCTGGGAGCATTGTGACGATAAAGGCCATTGAGCATTGTGATGACAAGTGTCATGGAGCATTGTAATGAAAGGTTTCATTGTGCACTGTGATGAAAAGGGGGATGGAGTATTGTGATGAAACTGGTCCTGGAGCATTGTGATAACAAATTCATGGAGCATTGTGATGACAGGCATCATGGAGCATTGTGATGACAAGTGTCATGCAATATTGTGCTGACACAGATCATGGAGCATTTTGATGAGAGTGGCCTTGGAAGACAGTGAGGCGAGACGTCATGGGGAATTAGGGTGACAGTGTTCAAGGAGCATTGTGATGAAATTGTTCATGGAGCAATGCGATTATCAGGACAATGGAGCATTGTGAATACAAAGGCCATGGAACATTGAGATAACAGAGTTCATGGAGCATTGTGATGACAAGTGTCCTGGAACCTAGTGATGACACGGTTCATACAGCATTGAGATGTCCAGGGCCAAGGCGAATTGTGATGACACGTGTCATGGGGCCTTGTGATGACATTGGTCATCTTGCATTGTGATGACAGTTGTCATGTAGAATTTTGATTAAAGGTATCATGGAGCACTGTGATGACAAAGGACAAGGAATATTTTGATGACAAGGGTCATTGAGCAATGGGATGACACAGGAAAGGCGTATTATTATCACAAGTGTTCTGGAGCATTGTGATGACAAGGGCATGGAGCATTCTAATTACAAGGGCCATGGAGCATTGTGATGTCAACGGCATGGAGCATTGTGATGACAGGGTTCTTGGAGCATTGTGATGACAATGGTCATCAAGCATTGTGATGACAGGGGTCAAAGAGCATTGTGATGAGAAAAACCATAGAGCATAGTGATGTCAGAGGCCATGGAACATTGTGATGACAAGGCCATGGACCATTGTTATGACAAGGTTCATGGAGCATTGTGATGACAAATGACGTGGAGCATTGTGATGACAAGTGTCATGGGGCATTTTGATGACATTGGCATGGAGCATTATGATGACAAGAGTTCTGGAGCATTTTGATGACAAGCGCATGGAGCATTGTGATGACAGGGCCCATGGAACATTGTGATGAAAAGGACAGGGAACATTGTGATGAATGGGTTCATGGAGCATTGTGATGAAGGTGCCATGGAGCATTGAGATGACAGGCGTCATTAGGAATGGTGATGACATTGGTCATGGATCATTGTGATGAAAGTGATCATGGAGCAATATGATAACAGGGGCCATGGAGCATTGTGATGACAGGTGTATTGGAGCATTGTGATGAAAGTCGTCATGGATCATTGTGATGACATGTGCCCTGGAACACTGTGATGACACGGTTCATCGAGTATTGTGATGACAAGGGTCATAGCAAATTGTGATGACAGGTGTCATGGGGCCTTGTGATGACATTGATCATCTAGGAATTGTGATGAAAGGTATCATGGAGCACTGAGATGACTGGGGGAATGAACCATTGTTATGAAAATTGTCCTGGATTATCGTGATGACAGCAGTCAAGGAGAATTGTGATGACAGGGATTATGCAGCATTGTGTTGACAAGGGTATGGACTATTGTGATGACAATGGTCGTGGAGCAAAGTGATGTAAGTTTTCATGGAACATCGTGATGAAAAGTGCCTGGGAGCATTGTGACGATAAAGGCCATTGAGCATTGTGATGACAAGTGTCATGGAGCATTGTAATGAAAGGTTTCATTGTGCACTGTGATGAAAAGGGGGATGGAGTATTGTGATGAAACTGGTCCTGGAGCATTGTGATAACAAATTCATGGAGCATTGTGATGACAGGCATCATGGAGCATTGTGATGACAAGTGTCATGCAATATTGTGCTGACACAGATCATGGAGCATTTTGATGAGAGTGGCCTTGGAAGACAGTGAGGCGAGACGTCATGGGGAATTAGGGTGACAGTGTTCAAGGAGCATTGTGATGAAAGTGTTCATGGAGCAATGCGATTATCAGGACAATGGAGCATTGTGAATACAAAGGCCATGGAACATTGAGATAACAGAGTTTATGGAGCATTGTGATGACAAGTGTCCTGGAACCTAGTGATGACACGGTTCATACAGCATTGAGATGTCAAGGGCCAAGGCGAATTGTGATGACACGTGTCATGGGGCCTTGTGATGACATTGGTCATCTTGCATTGTGATGACAGTTGTCATGTAGAATTTTGATTAAAGGTATCATGGAGCACTGTGATGACAAAGGACAAGGAATATTTTGATGACAAGGGTCATTGAGCAATGGGATGACACAGGAAAGGCGTATTATGATCACAAGTGTTCTGGAGCATTGTGATGACAAGGGCATGGAGCATTCTAATTACAAGGGCCATGGAGCATTGTGATGTCAACGGCATGGAGCATTGTGATGACAGGGTTCTTGGAGCATTGTGATGACAATGGTCATCAAGCATTGTGATGACAGGGGTCAAAGAGCATTGTGATGAGAAAAACCATAGAGCATAGTGATGTCAGAGGCCATGGAACATTGTGATGACAAGGCCATGGACCATTGTTATGACAAGGGTCATGGAGCATTGTGATGACAAATGACGTGGAGCATTGTGATGACAAGTGTCATGGGGCATTTTGATGACATTGGCATGGAGCATTTTGATGACAAGCGCATGGAGCATTGTGATGACAGGGCCCATGGAACATTGTGATGAAAAGGACAGGGAACATTGTGATGAATGGGTTCATGGAGCATTGTGATGAAGGTGCCATGGAGCATTGAGATGACAGGCGTCATTAGGAATGGTGATGACATTGGTCATGGATCATTGTGATGAAAGTGATCATGGAGCAATATGATAACAGGGGCCATGGAGCATTGTGATGACAGGTGTATTGGAGCATTGTGATGAAAGTCGTCATGGATCATTGTGATGACATGTGCCCTGGAACACTGTGATGACACGGTTCATCGAGTATTGTGATGACAAGGGTCATAGCAAATTGTGATGACAGGTGTCATGGGGCCTTGTGATGACATTGATCATCTAGGAATTGTGATGAAAGGTATCATGGAGCACTGAGATGACTGGGGGAATGAACCATTGTTCTGAAAATTGTCCTGGATTATCGTGATGACAGCAGTCAAGGAGAATTGTGATGACAGGGATTATGCAGCATTGTGTTGACAAGGGTATGGACTATTGTGATGACAATGGTCGTGGAGCAAAGTGATGTAAGTTTTCATGGAACATCGTGATGAAAAGTGCCTGGGAGCATTGTGACGATAAAGGCCATTGAGCATTGTGATGACAAGTGTCATGGAGCATTGTAATGAAAGGTTTCATTGTGCACTGTGATGAAAAGGGGGATGGAGTATTGTGATGAAACTGGTCCTGGAGCATTGTGATAACAAATTCATGGAGCATTGTGATGACAGGCATCATGGAGCATTGTGATGACAAGTGTCATGCAATATTGTGCTGACACAGATCATGGAGCATTTTGATGAGAGTGGCCTTGGAAGACAGTGAGGCGAGACGTCATGGGGAATTAGGGTGACAGTGTTCAAGGAGCATTGTGATGAAAGTGTTCATGGAGCAATGCGATTATCAGGACAATGGAGCATTGTGAATACAAAGGCCATGGAACATTGAGATAACAGAGTTCATGGAGCATTGTGATGACAAGTGTCCTGGAACCTAGTGATGACACAGTTCATACAGCATTGAGATGTCAAGGGCCAAGGCGAATTGTGATGACACGTGTCATGGGGCCTTGTGATGACATTGGTCATCTTGCATTGTGATGACAGTTGTCATGTAGAATTTTGATTAAAGGTATCATGGAGCACTGTGATGACAAAGGACAAGGAATATTTTGATGACAAGGGTCATTGAGCAATGGGATGACACAGGAAAGGCGTATTATGATCACAAGTGTTCTGGAGCATTGTGATGACAAGGGCATGGAGCATTCTAATTACAAGGGCCATGGAGCATTGTGATGTCAACGGCATGGAGCATTGTGATGACAGGGTTCTTGGAGCATTGTGATGACAATGGTCATCAAGCATTGTGATGACAGGGGTCAAAGAGCATTGTGATGAGAAAAACCATAGAGCATAGTGATGTCAGAGGCCATGGAACATTGTGATGACAAGGCCATGGACCATTGTTATGACAAGGTTCATGGAGCATTGTGATGACAAATGACGTGGAGCATTGTGATGACAAGTGTCATGGGGCATTTTGATGACATTGGCATGGAGCATTATGATGACAAGAGTTCTGGAGCATTTTGATGACAAGCGCATGGAGCATTGTGATGACAGGGCCCATGGAACATTGTGATGAAAAGGACAGGGAACATTGTGATGAATGGGTTCATGGAGCATTGTGATGAAGGTGCCATGGAGCATTGAGATGACAGGCGTCATTAGGAATGGTGATGACATTGGTCATGGATCATTGTGATGAAAGTGATCATGGAGCAATATGATAACAGGGGCCATGGAGCATTGTGATGACAGGTGTATTGGAGCATTGTGATGAAAGTCGTCATGGATCATTGTGATGACATGTGCCCTGGAACACTGTGATGACACGGTTCATCGAGTATTGTGATGACAAGGGTCATAGCAAATTGTGATGACAGGTGTCATGGGGCCTTGTGATGACATTGATCATCTAGGAATTGTGATGAAAGGTATCATGGAGCACTGAGATGACTGGGGGAATGAACCATTGTTCTGAAAATTGTCCTGGATTATCGTGATGACAGCAGTCAAGGAGAATTGTGATGACAGGGATTATGCAGCATTGTGTTGACAAGGGTATGGACTATTGTGATGACAATGGTCGTGGAGCAAAGTGATGTAAGTTTTCATGGAACATCGTGATGAAAAGTGCCTGGGAGCATTGTGACGATAAAGGCCATTGAGCATTGTGATGACAAGTGTCATGGAGCATTGTAATGAAAGGTTTCATTGTGCACTGTGATGAAAAGGGGGATGGAGTATTGTGATGAAACTGGTCCTGAAGCATTGTGATAACAAATTCATGGAGCATTGTGATGACAGGCATCATGGAGCATTGTGATGACAAGTGTCATGCAATATTGTGCTGACACAGATCATGGAGCATTTTGATGAGAGTGGCCTTGGAAGACAGTGAGGCGAGACGTCATGGGGAATTAGGGTGAGAGTGGTCAAGGAGCATTGTGATGAAAGTGTTCATGGAGCAATGCGATTATCAGGACAATGGAGCATTGTGAATACAAAGGCCATGGAACATTGAGATAACAGAGTTCATGGAGCATTGTGATGACAAGTGTCCTGGAACCTAGTGATGACACGGTTCATACAGCATTGAGATGTCAAGGGCCAAGGCGAATTGTGATGACACGTGTCATGGGGCCTTGTGATGACATTGGTCATCTTGCATTGTGATGACAGTTGTCATGTAGAATTTTGATTAAAGGTATCATGGAGCACTGTGATGACAAAGGACAAGGAATATTTTGATGACAAGGGTCATTGAGCAATGGGATGACACAGGAAAGGCGTATTATGATCACAAGTGTTCTGGAGCATTGTGATGACAAGGGCATGGAGCATTCTAATTACAAGGGCCATGGAGCATTGTGATGTCAACGGCATGGAGCATTGTGATGACAGGGTTCTTGGAGCATTGTGATGACAATGGTCATCAAGCATTGTGATGACAGGGGTCAAAGAGCATTGTGATGAGAAAAACCATAGAGCATAGTGATGTCAGAGGCCATGGAACATTGTGATGACAAGGCCATGGACCATTGTTATGACAAGGTTCATGGAGCATTATGATGACAAATGACGTGGAGCATTGTGTTGACAAGTGTCATGGGGCACTTTGATGACATTGGCATGGAGCATTATGATGACAAGAGTTCTGGAGCATTTTGATGACAAGCGCATGGAGCATTGTGATGACAGGGCCCATGGAACATTGTGATGAAAAGGACAGGGAACATTGTGATGAATGGGTTCATGGAGCATTGTGATGAAGGTGCCATGGAGCATTGAGATGACAGGCGTCATTAGGAATGGTGATGACATTGGTCATGGATCATTGTGATGAAAGTGATCATGGAGCAATATGATAACAGGGGCCATGGAGCATTGTGATGACAGGTGTATTGGAGCATTGTGATGAAAGTCGTCATGGATCATTGTGATGACATGTGCCCTGGAACACTGTGATGACACGGTTCATCGAGTATTGTGATGACAAGGGTCATAGCAAATTGTGATGACAGGTGTCATGGGGCCTTGTGATGACATTGATCATCTAGGAATTGTGATGAAAGGTATCATGGAGCACTGAGATGACTGGGGGAATGAACCATTGTTCTGAAAATTGTCCTGGATTATCGTGATGACAGCAGTCAAGGAGAATTGTGATGACAGGGATTATGCAGCATTGTGTTGACAAGGGTATGGACTATTGTGATGACAATGGTCGTGGAGCAAAGTGATGTAAGTTTTCATGGAACATCGTGATGAAAAGTGCCTGGGAGCATTGTGACGATAAAGGCCATTGAGCATTGTGATGACAAGTGTCATGGAGCATTGTAATGAAAGGTTTCATTGTGCACTGTGATGAAAAGGGGGATGGAGTATTGTGATGAAACTGGTCCTGAAGCATTGTGATAACAAATTCATGGAGCATTGTGATGACAGGCATCATGGAGCATTGTGATGACAAGTGTCATGCAATATAGTGCTGACACAGATCATGGAGCATTTTGATGAGAGTGGCCTTGGAAGACAGTGAGGCGAGACGTCATGGGGAATTAGGGTGACAGTGGTCAAGGAGCATTGTGATGAAAGTGTTCATGGAGCAATGCGATTATCAGGACAATGGAGCATTGTGAATACAAAGGCCATGGAACATTGAGATAACAGAGTTCATGGAGCATTGTGATGACAAGTGTCCTGGAACCTAGTGATGACACGGTTCATACAGCATTGAGATGTCAAGGGCCAAGGCGAATTGTGATGACACGTGTCATGGGGCCTTGTGATGACATTGGTCATCTTGCATTGTGATGACAGTTGTCATGTAGAATTTTGAGTAAAGGTATCATGGAGCACTGTGATGACAAAGGACAAGGAATATTTTGATGACAAGGGTCATTGAGCAATGGGATGACACAGGAAAGGCGTATTATGATCACAAGTATTCTGGAGCATTGTGATGACAAGAGCATGGAGCATTCTAATTACAAGGGCCATGGAGCATTGTGATGTCAACGGCATGGAGCATTGTGATGACAGGGTTCTTGGAGCATTGTGATGACAATGGTCATCAAGCATTGTGATGACAGGGGTCAAAGAGCATTGTGATGAGAAAAACCATAGAGCATAGTGATGTCAGAGGCCATGGAACATTGTGATGACAAGGCCATGGACCATTGTTATGACAAGGGTCATGGAGCATTGTGATGACAAATGACGTGGAGCATTTTGATGACATTGGCATGGAGCCTTATGATGACAAGAGTTCTGGAGCATTTTGATGACAAGCGCATGGAGCATTGTGATGACAGGGCCCATGGAACATTGTGATGAAAAGGACAGGGAACATTGTGATGAATGGGTTCATGGAGCATTGTGATGAAGGTGCCATGGAGCATTGAGATGACAGGCGTCATTAGGAATGGTGATGACATTGGTCATGGATCATTGTGATGAAAGTGATCATGGAGCAATATGATAACAGGGGCCATGGAGCATTGTGATGACAGGTGTATTGGAGCATTGTGATGAAAGTCGTCATGGATCATTGTGATGACATGTGCCCTGGAACACTGTGATGACACGGTTCATCGAGTATTGTGATGACAAGGGTCATAGCAAATTGTGATGACAGGTGTCATGGGGCCTTGTGATGACATTGATCATCTAGGAATTGTGATGAAAGGTATCATGGAGCACTGAGATGACTGGGGGAATGAACCATTGTTCTGAAAATTGTCCTGGATTATCGTGATGACAGCAGTCAAGGAGAATTGTGATGACAGGGATTATGCAGCATTGTGTTGACAAGGGTATGGACTATTGTGATGACAATGGTCGTGGAGCAAAGTGATGTAAGTTTTCATGGAACATCGTGATGAAAAGTGCCTGGGAGCATTGTGACGATAAAGGCCGTTGAGCATTGTGATGACAAGTGTCATGGAGCATTGTAATGAAAGGTTTCATTGTGCACTGTGATGAAAAGTGGGATGGAGTATTGTGATGAAACTGGTCCTGGAGCATTGTGATAACAAATTCATGGAGCATTGTGATGACAGGCATCATGGAGCATTGTGATGACAAGTGTCATGCAATATAGTGCTGACACAGATCATGGAGCATTTTGATGAGAGTGGCCTTGGAAGACAGTGAGGCGAGACGTCATGGGGAATTAGGGTGACAGTGGTCAAGGAGCATTGTGATGAAAGTGTTCATGGAGCAATGCGATTATCAGGACAATGGAGCATTGTGAATACAAAGGCCATGGAACATTGAGATAACAGAGTTCATGGAGCATTGTGATGACAAGTGTCCTGGAACCTAGTGATGACACGGTTCATACAGCATTGAGATGTCAAGGGCCAAGGCGAATTGTGATGACGCGTGTCATGGGGCCTTGTGATGACATTGGTCATCTTGCATTGTGATGACAGTTGTCATGTAGAATTTTGAGTAAAGGTATCATGGAGCACTGTGATGACAAAGGACAAGGAATATTTTGATGACAAGGGTCATTGAGCAATGGGATGACACAGGAAAGGCGTATTATGATCACAAGTGTTCTGGAGCATTGTGATGACAAGGGCATGGAGCATTCTAATTACAAGGGCCATGGAGCATTGTGATGTCAACGGCATGGAGCATTGTGATGACAGGGTTCTTGGAGCATTGTGATGACAATGGTCATCAAGCATTGTGATGACAGGGGTCAAAGAGCATTGTGATGAGAAAAACCATAGAGCATAGTGATGTCAGAGGCCATGGAACATTGTGATGACAAGGCCATGGACCATTGTTATGACAAGGGTCATGGAGCATTGTGATGACAAATGACGTGGAGCATTTTGATGACATTGGCATGGAGCATTATGATGACAAGAGTTCTGGAGCATTTTGATGACAAGCGCATGGAGCATTGTGATGACAGGGCCCATGGAACATTGTGATGAAAAGGACAGGGAACATTGTGATGAATGGGTTCATGGAGCATTGTGATGAAGGTGCCATGGAGCATTGAGATGACAGGCGTCATTAGGAATGGTGATGACATTGGTCATGGATCATTGTGATGAAAGTGATCATGGAGCAATATGATAACAGGGGCCATGGAGCATTGTGATGACAGGTGTATTGGAGCATTGTGATGAAAGTCGTCATGGATCATTGTGATGACATGTGCCCTGGAACACTGTGATGACACGGTTCATCGAGTATTGTGATGACAAGGGTCATAGCAAATTGTGATGACAGGTGTCATGGGGCCTTGTGATGACATTGATCATCTAGGAATTGTGATGAAAGGTATCATGGAGCACTGAGATGACTGGGGGAATGAACCATTGTTCTGAAAATTGTCCTGGATTATCGTGATGACAGCAGTCAAGGAGAATTGTGATGACAGGGATTATGCAGCATTGTGTTGACAAGGGTATGGACTATTGTGATGACAATGGTCGTGGAGCAAAGTGATGTAAGTTTTCATGGAACATCGTGATGAAAAGTGCCTGGGAGCATTGTGACGATAAAGGCCATTGAGCATTGTGATGACAAGTGTCATGGAGCATTGTAATGAAAGGTTTCATTGTGCACTGTGATGAAAAGGGGGATGGAGTATTGTGATGAAACTGGTCCTGAAGCATTGTGATAACAAATTCATGGAGCATTGTGATGACAGGCATCATGGAGCATTGTGATGACAAGTGTCATGCAATATAGTGCTGACACAGATCATGGAGCATTTTGATGAGAGTGGCCTTGGAAGACAGTGAGGCGAGACGTCATGGGGAATTAGGGTGACAGTGGTCAAGGAGCATTGTGATGAAAGTGTTCATGGAGCAATGCGATTATCAGGACAATGGAGCATTGTGAATACAAAGGCCATGGAACATTGAGATAACAGAGTTCATGGAGCATTGTGATGACAAGTGTCCTGGAACCTAGTGATGACACGGTTCATACAGCATTGAGATGTCAAGGGCCAAGGCGAATTGTGATGACACGTGTCATGGGGCCTTGTGATGACATTGGTCATCTTGCATTGTGATGACAGTTGTCATGTAGAATTTTGAGTAAAGGTATCATGGAGCACTGTGATGACAAAGGACAAGGAATATTTTGATGACAAGGGTCATTGAGCAATGGGATGACACAGGAAAGGCGTATTATGATCACAAGTATTCTGGAGCATTGTGATGACAAGAGCATGGAGCATTCTAATTACAAGGGCCATGGAGCATTGTGATGTCAACGGCATGGAGCATTGTGATGACAGGGTTCTTGGAGCATTGTGATGACAATGGTCATCAAGCATTGTGATGACAGGGGTCAAAGAGCATTGTGATGAGAAAAACCATAGAGCATAGTGATGTCAGAGGCCATGGAACATTGTGATGACAAGGCCATGGACCATTGTTATGACAAGGGTCATGGAGCATTGTGATGACAAATGACGTGGAGCATTTTGATGACATTGGCATGGAGCATTATGATGACAAGAGTTCTGGAGCATTTTGATGACAAGCGCATGGAGCATTGTGATGACAGGGCCCATGGAACATTGTGATGAAAAGGACAGGGAACATTGTGATGAATGGGTTCATGGAGCATTGTGATGAAGGTGCCATGGAGCATTGAGATGACAGGCGTCATTAGGAATGGTGATGACATTGGTCATGGATCATTGTGATGAAAGTGATCATGGAGCAATATGATAACAGGGGCCATGGAGCATTGTGATGACAGGTGTATTGGAGCATTGTGATGAAAGTCGTCATGGATCATTGTGATGACATGTGCCCTGGAACACTGTGATGACACGGTTCATCGAGTATTGTGATGACAAGGGTCATAGCAAATTGTGATGACAGGTGTCATGGGGCCTTGTGATGACATTGATCATCTAGGAATTGTGATGAAAGGTATCATGGAGCACTGAGATGACTGGGGGAATGAACCACTGTTATGAAAATTGTCCTGGATTATCGTGATGACAGCAGTCAAGGAGAATTGTGATGACAGGGATTATGCAGCATTGTGTTGACAAGGGTATGGACTATTGTGATGACAATGGTCGTGGAGCAAAGTGATGTAAGTTTTCATGGAACATCGTGATGAAAAGTGCCTGGGAGCATTGTGACGATAAAGGCCGTTGAGCATTGTGATGACAAGTGTCATGGAGCATTGTAATGAAAGGTTTCATTGTGCACTGTGATGAAAAGGGGGATGGAGTATTGTGATGAAACTGGTCCTGGAGCATTGTGATAACAAATTCATGGAGCATTGTGATGACAGGCATCATGGAGCATTGTGATGACAAGTGTCATGCAATATTGTGCTGACACAGATCATGGAGCATTTTGATGAGAGTGGCCTTGGAAGACAGTGAGGCGAGACGTCATGGGGAATTAGGGTGACAGTGGTCAAGGAGCATTGTGATGAAAGTGTTCATGGAGCAATGCGATTATCAGGACAATGGAGCATTGTGAATACAAAGGCCATGGAACATTGAGATAACAGAGTTCATGGAGCATTGTGATGACAAGTGTCCTGGAACCTAGTGATGACACGGTTCATACAGCATTGAGATGTCAAGGGCCAAGGCGAATTGTGATGACACGTGTCATGGGGCCTTGTGATGACATTGGTCATCTTGCATTGTGATGACAGTTGTCATGTAGAATTTTGAGTAAAGGTATCATGGAGCACTGTGATGACAAAGGACAAGGAATATTTTGATGACAAGGGTCATTGAGCAATGGGATGACACAGGAAAGGCGTATTATGATCACAAGTGTTCTGGAGCATTGTGATGACAAGGGCATGGAGCATTGTGATGTCAACGGCATGGAGCATTGTGATGACAGGGTTCTTGGAGCATTGTGATGACAATGGTCATCAAGCATTGTGATGACAGGGGTCAAAGAGCATTGTGATGAGAAAAACCATAGAGCATAGTGATGTCAGAGGCCATGGAACATTGTGATGACAAGGCCATGGACCATTGTTATGACAAGGGTCATGGAGCATTGTGATGACAAATGACGTGGAGCATTTTGATGACATTGGCATGGAGCATTATGATGACAAGAGTTCTGGAGCATTTTGATGACAAGCGCATGGAGCATTGTGATGACAGGGCCCATGGAACATTGTGATGAAAAGGACAGGGAACATTGTGATGAATGGGTTCATGGAGCATTGTGATGAAGGTGCCATGGAGCATTGAGATGACAGGCGTCATTAGGAATGGTGATGACATTGGTCATGGATCATTGTGATGAAAGTGATCATGGAGCAATATGATAACAGGGGCCATGGAGCATTGTGATGACAGGTGTATTGGAGCATTGTGATGAAAGTCGTCATGGATCATTGTGATGACATGTGCCCTGGAACACTGTGATGACACGGTTCATCGAGTATTGTGATGACAAGGGTCATAGCAAATTGTGATGACAGGTGTCATGGGGCCTTGTGATGACATTGATCATCTAGGAATTGTGATGAAAGGTATCATGGAGCACTGAGATGACTGGGGGAATGAACCACTGTTATGAAAATTGTCCTGGATTATCGTGATGACAGCAGTCAAGGAGAATTGTGATGACAGGGATTATGCAGCATTGTGTTGACAAGGGTATGGACTATTGTGATGACAATGGTCGTGGAGCAAAGTGATGTAAGTTTTCATGGAACATCGTGATGAAAAGTGCCTGGGAGCATTGTGACGATAAAGGCCGTTGAGCATTGTGATGACAAGTGTCATGGAGCATTGTAATGAAAGGTTTCATTGTGCACTGTGATGAAAAGGGGGATGGAGTATTGTGATGAAACTGGTCCTGGAGCATTGTGATAACAAATTCATGGAGCATTGTGATGACAGGCATCATGGAGCATTGTGATGACAAGTGTCATGCAATATTGTGCTGACACAGATCATGGAGCATTTTGATGAGAGTGGCCTTGGAAGACAGTGAGGCGAGACGTCATGGGGAATTAGGGTGACAGTGGTCAAGGAGCATTGTGATGAAAGTGTTCATGGAGCAATGCGATTATCAGGACAATGGAGCATTGTGAATACAAAGGCCATGGAACATTGAGATAACAGAGTTCATGGAGCATTGTGATGACAAGTGTCCTGGAACCTAGTGATGACACGGTTCATACAGCATTGAGATGTCAAGGGCCAAGGCGAATTGTGATGACACGTGTCATGGGGCCTTGTGATGACATTGGTCATCTTGCATTGTGATGACAGTTGTCATGTAGAATTTTGATTAAAGGTATCATGGAGCACTGTGATGACAAAGGACAAGGAATATTTTGATGACAAGGGTCATTGAGCAATGGGATGACACAGGAAAGGCGTATTATGATCACAAGTGTTCTGGAGCATTGTGATGACAAGGGCATGGAGCATTCTAATTACAAGGGCCATGGAGCATTGTGATGTCAACGGCATGGAGCATTGTGATGACAGGGTTCTTGGAGCATTGTGATGACAATGGTCATCAAGCATTGTGATGACAGGGGTCAAAGAGCATTGTGATGAGAAAAACCATAGAGCATAGTGATGTCAGAGGCCATGGAACATTGTGATGACAAGGCCATGGACCATTGTTATGACAAGGGTCATGGAGCATTGTGATGACAAATGACGTGGAGCATTTTGATGACATTGGCATGGAGCATTATGATGACAAGAGTTCTGGAGCATTTTGATGACAAGCGCATGGAGCATTGTGATGACAGGGCCCATGGAACATTGTGATGAAAAGGACAGGGAACATTGTGATGAATGGGTTCATGGAGCATTGTGATGAAGGTGCCATGGAGCATTGAGATGACAGGCGTCATTAGGAATGGTGATGACATTGGTCATGGATCATTGTGATGAAAGTGATCATGGAGCAATATGATAACAGGGGCCATGGAGCATTGTGATGACAGGTGTATTGGAGCATTGTGATGAAAGTCGTCATGGATCATTGTGATGACATGTGCCCTGGAACACTGTGATGACACGGTTCATCGAGTATTGTGATGACAAGGGTCATAGCAAATTGTGATGACAGGTGTCATGGGGCCTTGTGATGACATTGATCATCTAGGAATTGTGATGAAAGGTATCATGGAGCACTGAGATGACTGGGGGAATGAACCACTGTTATGAAAATTGTCCTGGATTATCGTGATGACAGCAGTCAAGGAGAATTGTGATGACAGGGATTATGCAGCATTGTGTTGACAAGGGTATGGACTATTGTGATGACAATGGTCGTGGAGCAAAGTGATGTAAGTTTTCATGGAACATCGTGATGAAAAGTGCCTGGGAGCATTGTGACGATAAAGGCCGTTGAGCATTGTGATGACAAGTGTCATGGAGCATTGTAATGAAAGGTTTCATTGTGCACTGTGATGAAAAGGGGGATGGAGTATTGTGATGAAACTGGTCCTGGAGCATTGTGATAACAAATTCATGGAGCATTGTGATGACAGGCATCATGGAGCATTGTGATGACAAGTGTCATGCAATATTGTGCTGACACAGATCATGGAGCATTTTGATGAGAGTGGCCTTGGAAGACAGTGAGGCGAGACGTCATGGGGAATTAGGGTGACAGTGGTCAAGGAGCATTGTGATGAAAGTGTTCATGGAGCAATGCGATTATCAGGACAATGGAGCATTGTGAATACAAAGGCCATGGAACATTGAGATAACAGAGTTCATGGAGCATTGTGATGACAAGTGTCCTGGAACCTAGTGATGACACGGTTCATACAGCATTGAGATGTCAAGGGCCAAGGCGAATTGTGATGACACGTGTCATGGGGCCTTGTGATGACATTGGTCATCTTGCATTGTGATGACAGTTGTCATGTAGAATTTTGAGTAAAGGTATCATGGAGCACTGTGATGACAAAGGACAAGGAATATTTTGATGACAAGGGTCATTGAGCAATGGGATGACACAGGAAAGGCGTATTATGATCACAAGTGTTCTGGAGCATTGTGATGACAAGGGCATGGAGCATTCTAATTACAAGGGCCATGGAGCATTGTGATGTCAACGGCATGGAGCATTGTGATGACAGGGTTCTTGGAGCATTGTGATGACAATGGTCATCAAGCATTGTGATGACAGGGGTCAAAGAGCATTGTGATGAGAAAAACCATAGAGCATAGTGATGTCAGAGGCCATGGAACATTGTGATGACAAGGCCATGGACCATTGTTATGACAAGGGTCATGGAGCATTGTGATGACAAATGACGTGGAGCATTTTGATGACATTGGCATGGAGCATTATGATGACAAGAGTTCTGGAGCATTTTGATGACAAGCGCATGGAGCATTGTGATGACAGGGCCCATGGAACATTGTGATGAAAAGGACAGGGAACATTGTGATGAATGGGTTCATGGAGCATTGTGATGAAGGTGCCATGGAGCATTGAGATGACAGGCGTCATTAGGAATGGTGATGACATTGGTCATGGATCATTGTGATGAAAGTGATCATGGAGCAATATGATAACAGGGGCCATGGAGCATTGTGATGACAGGTGTATTGGAGCATTGTGATGAAAGTCGTCATGGATCATTGTGATGACATGTGCCCTGGAACACTGTGATGACACGGTTCATCGAGTATTGTGATGACAAGGGTCATAGCAAATTGTGATGACAGGTGTCATGGGGCCTTGTGATGACATTGATCATCTAGGAATTGTGATGAAAGGTATCATGGAGCACTGAGATGACTGGGGGAATGAACCATTGTTCTGAAAATTGTCCTGGATTATCGTGATGACAGCAGTCAAGGAGAATTGTGATGACAGGGATTATGCAGCATTGTGTTGACAAGGGTATGGACTATTGTGATGACAATGGTCGTGGAGCAAAGTGATGTAAGTTTTCATGGAACATCGTGATGAAAAGTGCCTGGGAGCATTGTGACGATAAAGGCCGTTGAGCATTGTGATGACAAGTGTCATGGAGCATTGTAATGAAAGGTTTCATTGTGCACTGTGATGAAAAGGGGGATGGAGTATTGTGATGAAACTGGTCCTGGAGCATTGTGATAACAAATTCATGGAGCATTGTGATGACAGGCATCATGGAGCATTGTGATGACAAGTGTCATGCAATATAGTGCTGACACAGATCATGGAGCATTTTGATGAGAGTGGCCTTGGAAGACAGTGAGGCGAGACGTCATGGGGAATTAGGGTGACAGTGGTCAAGGAGCATTGTGATGAAAGTGTTCATGGAGCAATGCGATTATCAGGACAATGGAGCATTGTGAATACAAAGGCCATGGAACATTGAGATAACAGAGTTCATGGAGCATTGTGATGACAAGTGTCCTGGAACCTAGTGATGACACGGTTCATACAGCATTGAGATGTCAAGGGCCAAGGCGAATTGTGATGACACGTGTCATGGGGCCTTGTGATGACATTGGTCATCTTGCATTGTGATGACAGTTGTCATGTAGAATTTTGATTAAAGGTATCATGGAGCACTGTGATGACAAAGGACAAGGAATATTTTGATGACAAGGGTCATTGAGCAATGGGATGACACAGGAAAGGCGTATTATGATCACAAGTGTTCTGGAGCATTGTGATGACAAGGGCATGGAGCATTCTAATTACAAGGGCCATGGAGCATTGTGATGTCAACGGCATGGAGCATTGTGATGACAGGGTTCTTGGAGCATTGTGATGACAATGGTCATCAAGCATTGTGATGACAGGGGTCAAAGAGCATTGTGATGAGAAAAACCATAGAGCATAGTGATGTCAGAGGCCATGGAACATTGTGATGACAAGGCCATGGACCATTGTTATGACAAGGGTCATGGAGCATTGTGATGACAAATGACGTGGAGCATTTTGATGACATTGGCATGGAGCATTATGATGACAAGAGTTCTGGAGCATTTTGATGACAAGCGCATGGAGCATTGTGATGACAGGGCCCATGGAACATTGTGATGAAAAGGACAGGGAACATTGTGATGAATGGGTTCATGGAGCATTGTGATGAAGGTGCCATGGAGCATTGAGATGACAGGCGTCATTAGGAATGGTGATGACATTGGTCATGGATCATTGTGATGAAAGTGATCATGGAGCAATATGATAACAGGGGCCATGGAGCATTGTGATGACAGGTGTATTGGAGCATTGTGATGAAAGTCGTCATGGATCATTGTGATGACATGTGCCCTGGAACACTGTGATGACACGGTTCATCGAGTATTGTGATGACAAGGGTCATAGCAAATTGTGATGACAGGTGTCATGGGGCCTTGTGATGACATTGATCATCTAGGAATTGTGATGAAAGGTATCATGGAGCACTGAGATGACTGGGGGAATGAACCATTGTTATGAAAATTGTCCTGGATTATCGTGATGACAGCAGTCAAGGAGAATTGTGATGACAGGGATTATGCAGCATTGTGTTGACAAGGGTATGGACTATTGTGATGACAATGGTCGTGGAGCAAAGCGATGTAAGTTTTCATGGAACATCGTGATGAAAAGTGCCTGGGAGCATTGTGACGATAAAGGCCGTTGAGCATTGTGATGACAAGTGTCATGGAGCATTGTAATGAAAGGTTTCATTGTGCACTGTGATGAAAAGGGGGATGGAGTATTGTGATGAAACTGGTCCTGGAGCATTGTGATAACAAATTCATGGAGCATTGTGATGACAGGCATCATGGAGCATTGTGATGACAAGTGTCATGCAATATTGTGCTGACACAGATCATGGAGCATTTTGATGAGAGTGGCCTTGGAAGACAGTGAGGCGAGACGTCATGGGGAATTAGGGTGACAGTGGTCAAGGAGCATTGTGATGAAAGTGTTCATGGAGCAATGCGATTATCAGGACAATGGAGCATTGTGAATACAAAGGCCATGGAACATTGAGATAACAGAGTTCATGGAGCATTGTGATGACAAGTGTCCTGGAACCTAGTGATGACACGGTTCATACAGCATTGAGATGTCAAGGGCCAAGGCGAATTGTGATGACACGTGTCATGGGGCCTTGTGATGACATTGGTCATCTTGCATTGTGATGACAGTTGTCATGTAGAATTTTGATTAAAGGTATCATGGAGCACTGTGATGACAAAGGACAAGGAATATTTTGATGACAAGGGTCATTGAGCAATGGGATGACACAGGAAAGGCGTATTATGATCACAAGTATTCTGGAGCATTGTGATGACAAGGGCATGGAGCATTCTAATTACAAGGGCCATGGAGCATTGTGATGTCAACGGCATGGAGCATTGTGATGACAGGGTTCTTGGAGCATTGTGATGACAATGGTCATCAAGCATTGTGATGACAGGGGTCAAAGAGCATTGTGATGAGAAAAACCATAGAGCATAGTGATGTCAGAGGCCATGGAACATTGTGATGACAAGGCCATGGACCATTGTTATGACAAGGGTCATGGAGCATTGTGATGACAAATGACGTGGAGCATTTTGATGACATTGGCATGGAGCATTATGATGACAAGAGTTCTGGAGCATTTTGATGACAAGCGCATGGAGCATTGTGATGACAGGGCCCATGGAACATTGTGATGAAAAGGACAGGGAACATTGTGATGAATGGGTTCATGGAGCATTGTGATGAAGGTGCCATGGAGCATTGAGATGACAGGCGTCATTAGGAATGGTGATGACATTGGTCATGGATCATTGTGATGAAAGTGATCATGGAGCAATATGATAACAGGGGCCATGGAGCATTGTGATGACAGGTGTATTGGAGCATTGTGATGAAAGTCGTCATGGATCATTGTGATGACATGTGCCCTGGAACACTGTGATGACACGGTTCATCGAGTATTGTGATGACAAGGGTCATAGCAAATTGTGATGACAGGTGTCATGGGGCCTTGTGATGACATTGATCATCTAGGAATTGTGATGAAAGGTATCATGGAGCACTGAGATGACTGGGGGAATGAACCATTGTTATGAAAATTGTCCTGGATTATCGTGATGACAGCAGTCAAGGAGAATTGTGATGACAGGGATTATGCAGCATTGTGTTGACAAGGGTATGGACTATTGTGATGACAATGGTCGTGGAGCAAAGCGATGTAAGTTTTCATGGAACATCGTGATGAAAAGTGCCTGGGAGCATTGTGACGATAAAGGCCGTTGAGCATTGTGATGACAAGTGTCATGGAGCATTGTAATGAAAGGTTTCATTGTGCACTGTGATGAAAAGGGGGATGGAGTATTGTGATGAAACTGGTCCTGGAGCATTGTGATAACAAATTCATGGAGCATTGTGATGACAGGCATCATGGAGCATTGTGATGACAAGTGTCATGCAATATTGTGCTGACACAGATCATGGAGCATTTTGATGAGAGTGGCCTTGGAAGACAGTGAGGCGAGACGTCATGGGGAATTAGGGTGACAGTGGTCAAGGAGCATTGTGATGAAAGTGTTCATGGAGCAATGCGATTATCAGGACAATGGAGCATTGTGAATACAAAGGCCATGGAACATTGAGATAACAGAGTTCATGGAGCATTGTGATGACAAGTGTCCTGGAACCTAGTGATGACACGGTTCATACAGCATTGAGATGTCAAGGGCCAAGGCGAATTGTGATGACACGTGTCATGGGGCCTTGTGATGACATTGGTCATCTTGCATTGTGATGACAGTTGTCATGTAGAATTTTGAGTAAAGGTATCATGGAGCACTTTGATGACAAAGGACAAGGAATATTTTGATGACAAGGGTCATTGAGCAATGGGATGACACAGGAAAGGCGTATTATGATCACAAGTGTTCTGGAGCATTGTGATGACAAGGGCATGGAGCATTCTAATTACAAGGGCCATGGAGCATTGTGATGTCAACGGCATGGAGCATTGTGATGACAGGGTTCTTGGAGCATTGTGATGACAATGGTCATCAAGCATTGTGATGACAGGGGTCAAAGAGCATTGTGATGAGAAAAACCATAGAGCATAGTGATGTCAGAGGCCATGGAACATTGTGATGACAAGGCCATGGACCATTGTTATGACAAGGGTCATGGAGCATTGTGATGACAAATGACGTGGAGCATTTTGATGACATTGGCATGGAGCATTATGATGACAAGAGTTCTGGAGCATTTTGATGACAAGCGCATGGAGCATTGTGATGACAGGGCCCATGGAACATTGTGATGAAAAGGACAGGGAACATTGTGATGAATGGGTTCATGGAGCATTGTGATGAAGGTGCCATGGAGCATTGAGATGACAGGCGTCATTAGGAATGGTGATGACATTGGTCATGGATCATTGTGATGAAAGTGATCATGGAGCAATATGATAACAGGGGCCATGGAGCATTGTGATGACAGGTGTATTGGAGCATTGTGATGAAAGTCGTCATGGATCATTGTGATGACATGTGCCCTGGAACACTGTGATGACACGGTTCATCGAGTATTGTGATGACAAGGGTCATAGCAAATTGTGATGACAGGTGTCATGGGGCCTTGTGATGACATTGATCATCTAGGAATTGTGATGAAAGGTATCATGGAGCACTGAGATGACTGGGGGAATGAACCATTGTTCTGAAAATTGTCCTGGATTATCGTGATGACAGCAGTCAAGGAGAATTGTGATGACAGGGATTATGCAGCATTGTGTTGACAAGGGTATGGACTATTGTGATGACAATGGTCGTGGAGCAAAGTGATGTAAGTTTTCATGGAACATCGTGATGAAAAGTGCCTGGGAGCATTGTGACGATAAAGGCCGTTGAGCATTGTGATGACAAGTGTCATGGAGCATTGTAATGAAAGGTTTCATTGTGCACTGTGATGAAAAGGGGGATGGAGTATTGTGATGAAACTGGTCCTGGAGCATTGTGATAACAAATTCATGGAGCATTGTGATGACAGGCATCATGGAGCATTGTGATGACAAGTGTCATGCAATATTGTGCTGACACAGATCATGGAGCATTTTGATGAGAGTGGCCTTGGAAGACAGTGAGGCGAGACGTCATGGGGAATTAGGGTGACAGTGGTCAAGGAGCATTGTGATGAAAGTGTTCATGGAGCAATGCGATTATCAGGACAATGGAGCATTGTGAATACAAAGGCCATGGAACATTGAGATAACAGAGTTCATGGAGCATTGTGATGACAAGTGTCCTGGAACCTAGTGATGACACGGTTCATACAGCATTGAGATGTCAAGGGCCAAGGCGAATTGTGATGACACGTGTCATGGGGCCTTGTGATGACATTGGTCATCTTGCATTGTGATGACAGTTGTCATGTAGAATTTTGATTAAAGGTATCATGGAGCACTGTGATGACAAAGGACAAGGAATATTTTGATGACAAGGGTCATTGAGCAATGGGATGACACAGGAAAGGCGTATTATGATCACAAGTGTTCTGGAGCATTGTGATGACAAGGGCATGGAGCATTCTAATTACAAGGGCCATGGAGCATTGTGATGTCAACGGCATGGAGCATTGTGATGACAGGGTTCTTGGAGCATTGTGATGACAATGGTCATCAAGCATTGTGATGACAGGGGTCAAAGAGCATTGTGATGAGAAAAACCATAGAGCATAGTGATGTCAGAGGCCATGGAACATTGTGATGACAAGGCCATGGACCATTCTTATGACAAGGGTCATGGAGCATTGGGATGACAAATGACGTGGAGCATTTTGATGACATTGGCATGGAGCATTATGATGACAAGAGTTCTGGAGCATTTTGATGACAAGCGCATGGAGCATTGTGATGACAGGGCCCATGGAACATTGTGATGAAAAGGACAGGGAACATTGTGATGAATGGGTTCATGGAGCATTGTGATGAAGGTGCCATGGAGCATTGAGATGACAGGCGTCATTAGGAATGGTGATGACATTGGTCATGGATCATTGTGATGAAAGTGATCATGGAGCAATATGATAACAGGGGCCATGGAGCATTGTGATGACAGGTGTATTGGAGCATTGTGATGAAAGTCGTCATGGATCATTGTGATGACATGTGCCCTGGAACACTGTGATGACACGGTTCATCGAGTATTGTGATGACAAGGGTCATAGCAAATTGTGATGACAGGTGTCATGGGGCCTTGTGATGACATTGATCATCTAGGAATTGTGATGAAAGGTATCATGGAGCACTGAGATGACTGGGGGAATGAACCATTGTTCTGAAAATTGTCCTGGATTATCGTGATGACAGCAGTCAAGGAGAATTGTGATGACAGGGATTATGCAGCATTGTGTTGACAAGGGTATGGACTATTGTGATGACAATGGTCGTGGAGCAAAGTGATGTAAGTTTTCATGGAACATCGTGATGAAAAGTGCCTGGGAGCATTGTGACGATAAAGGCCATTGAGCATTGTGATGACAAGTGTCATGGAGCATTGTAATGAAAGGTTTCATTGTGCACTGTGATGAAAAGGGGGATGGAGTATTGTGATGAAACTGGTCCTGAAGCATTGTGATAACAAATTCATGGAGCATTGTGATGACAGGCATCATGGAGCATTGTGATGACAAGTGTCATGCAATATAGTGCTGACACAGATCATGGAGCATTTTGATGAGAGTGGCCTTGGAAGACAGTGAGGCGAGACGTCATGGGGAATTAGGGTGACAGTGGTCAAGGAGCATTGTGATGAAAGTGTTCATGGAGCAATGCGATTATCAGGACAATGGAGCATTGTGAATACAAAGGCCATGGAACATTGAGATAACAGAGTTCATGGAGCATTGTGATGACAAGTGTCCTGGAACCTAGTGATGACACGGTTCATACAGCATTGAGATGTCAAGGGCCAAGGCGAATTGTGATGACACGTGTCATGGGGCCTTGTGATGACATTGGTCATCTTGCATTGTGATGACAGTTGTCATGTAGAATTTTGAGTAAAGGTATCATGGAGCACTGTGATGACAAAGGACAAGGAATATTTTGATGACAAGGGTCATTGAGCAATGGGATGACACAGGAAAGGCGTATTATGATCACAAGTATTCTGGAGCATTGTGATGACAAGAGCATGGAGCATTCTAATTACAAGGGCCATGGAGCATTGTGATGTCAACGGCATGGAGCATTGTGATGACAGGGTTCTTGGAGCATTGTGATGACAATGGTCATCAAGCATTGTGATGACAGGGGTCAAAGAGCATTGTGATGAGAAAAACCATAGAGCATAGTGATGTCAGAGGCCATGGAACATTGTGATGACAAGGCCATGGACCATTGTTATGACAAGGGTCATGGAGCATTGTGATGACAAATGACGTGGAGCATTTTGATGACATTGGCATGGAGCATTATGATGACAAGAGTTCTGGAGCATTTTGATGACAAGCGCATGGAGCATTGTGATGACAGGGCCCATGGAACATTGTGATGAAAAGGACAGGGAACATTGTGATGAATGGGTTCATGGAGCATTGTGATGAAGGTGCCATGGAGCATTGAGATGACAGGCGTCATTAGGAATGGTGATGACATTGGTCATGGATCATTGTGATGAAAGTGATCATGGAGCAATATGATAACAGGGGCCATGGAGCATTGTGATGACAGGTGTATTGGAGCATTGTGATGAAAGTCGTCATGGATCATTGTGATGACATGTGCCCTGGAACACTGTGATGACACGGTTCATCGAGTATTGTGATGACAAGGGTCATAGCAAATTGTGATGACAGGTGTCATGGGGCCTTGTGATGACATTGATCATCTAGGAATTGTGATGAAAGGTATCATGGAGCACTGAGATGACTGGGGGAATGAACCATTGTTATGAAAATTGTCCTGGATTATCGTGATGACAGCAGTCAAGGAGAATTGTGATGACAGGGATTATGCAGCATTGTGTTGACAAGGGTATGGACTATTGTGATGACAATGGTCGTGGAGCAAAGTGATGTAAGTTTTCATGGAACATCGTGATGAAAAGTGCCTGGGAGCATTGTGACGATAAAGGCCGTTGAGCATTGTGATGACAAGTGTCATGGAGCATTGTAATGAAAGGTTTCATTGTGCACTGTGATGAAAAGGGGGATGGAGTATTGTGATGAAACTGGTCCTGGAGCATTGTGATAACAAATTCATGGAGCATTGTGATGACAGGCATCATGGAGCATTGTGATGACAAGTGTCATGCAATATTGTGCTGACACAGATCATGGAGCATTTTGATGAGAGTGGCCTTGGAAGACAGTGAGGCGAGACGTCATGGGGAATTAGGGTGACAGTGGTCAAGGAGCATTGTGATGAAAGTGTTCATGGAGCAATGCGATTATCAGGACAATGGAGCATTGTGAATACAAAGGCCATGGAACATTGAGATAACAGAGTTCATGGAGCATTGTGATGACAAGTGTCCTGGAACCTAGTGATGACACGGTTCATACAGCATTGAGATGTCAAGGGCCAAGGCGAATTGTGATGACACGTGTCATGGGGCCTTGTGATGACATTGGTCATCTTGCATTGTGATGACAGTTGTCATGTAGAATTTTGATTAAAGGTATCATGGAGCACTGTGATGACAAAGGACAAGGAATATTTTGATGACAAGGGTCATTGAGCAATGGGATGACACAGGAAAGGCGTATTATGATCACAAGTGTTCTGGAGCATTGTGATGACAAGGGCATGGAGCATTCTAATTACAAGGGCCATGGAGCATTGTGATGTCAACGGCATGGAGCATTGTGATGACAGGGTTCTTGGAGCATTGTGATGACAATGGTCATCAAGCATTGTGATGACAGGGGTCAAAGAGCATTGTGATGAGAAAAACCATAGAGCATAGTGATGTCAGAGGCCATGGAACATTGTGATGACAAGGCCATGGACCATTGTTATGACAAGGGTCATGGAGCATTGTGATGACAAATGACGTGGAGCATTTTGATGACATTGGCATGGAGCATTATGATGACAAGAGTTCTGGAGCATTTTGATGACAAGCGCATGGAGCATTGTGATGACAGGGCCCATGGAACATTGTGATGAAAAGGACAGGGAACATTGTGATGAATGGGTTCATGGAGCATTGTGATGAAGGTGCCATGGAGCATTGAGATGACAGGCGTCATTAGGAATGGTGATGACATTGGTCATGGATCATTGTGATGAAAGTGATCATGGAGCAATATGATAACAGGGGCCATGGAGCATTGTGATGACAGGTGTATTGGAGCATTGTGATGAAAGTCGTCATGGATCATTGTGATGACATGTGCCCTGGAACACTGTGATGACACGGTTCATCGAGTATTGTGATGACAAGGGTCATAGCAAATTGTGATGACAGGTGTCATGGGGCCTTGTGATGACATTGATCATCTAGGAATTGTGATGAAAGGTATCATGGAGCACTGAGATGACTGGGGGAATGAACCATTGTTATGAAAATTGTCCTGGATTATCGTGATGACAGCAGTCAAGGAGAATTGTGATGACAGGGATTATGCAGCATTGTGTTGACAAGGGTATGGACTATTGTGATGACAATGGTCGTGGAGCAAAGTGATGTAAGTTTTCATGGAACATCGTGATGAAAAGTGCCTGGGAGCATTGTGACGATAAAGGCCGTTGAGCATTGTGATGACAAGTGTCATGGAGCATTGTAATGAAAGGTTTCATTGTGCACTGTGATGAAAAGGGGGATGGAGTATTGTGATGAAACTGGTCCTGGAGCATTGTGATAACAAATTCATGGAGCATTGTGATGACAGGCATCATGGAGCATTGTGATGACAAGTGTCATGCAATATTGTGCTGACACAGATCATGGAGCATTTTGATGAGAGTGGCCTTGGAAGACAGTGAGGCGAGACGTCATGGGGAATTAGGGTGACAGTGGTCAAGGAGCATTGTGATGAAAGTGTTCATGGAGCAATGCGATTATCAGGACAATGGAGCATTGTGAATACAAAGGCCATGGAACATTGAGATAACAGAGTTCATGGAGCATTGTGATGACAAGTGTCCTGGAACCTAGTGATGACACGGTTCATACAGCATTGAGATGTCAAGGGCCAAGGCGAATTGTGATGACACGTGTCATGGGGCCTTGTGATGACATTGGTCATCTTGCATTGTGATGACAGTTGTCATGTAGAATTTTGATTAAAGGTATCATGGAGCACTGTGATGACAAAGGACAAGGAATATTTTGATGACAAGGGTCATTGAGCAATGGGATGACACAGGAAAGGCGTATTATGATCACAAGTGTTCTGGAGCATTGTGATGACAAGGGCATGGAGCATTCTAATTACAAGGGCCATGGAGCATTGTGATGTCAACGGCATGGAGCATTGTGATGACAGGGTTCTTGGAGCATTGTGATGACAATGGTCATCAAGCATTGTGATGACAGGGGTCAAAGAGCATTGTGATGAGAAAAACCATAGAGCATAGTGATGTCAGAGGCCATGGAACATTGTGATGACAAGGCCATGGACCATTGTTATGACAAGGGTCATGGAGCATTGTGATGACAAATGACGTGGAGCATTTTGATGACATTGGCATGGAGCATTATGATGACAAGAGTTCTGGAGCATTTTGATGACAAGCGCATGGAGCATTGTGATGACAGGGCCCATGGAACATTGTGATGAAAAGGACAGGGAACATTGTGATGAATGGGTTCATGGAGCATTGTGATGAAGGTGCCATGGAGCATTGAGATGACAGGCGTCATTAGGAATGGTGATGACATTGGTCATGGATCATTGTGATGAAAGTGATCATGGAGCAATATGATAACAGGGGCCATGGAGCATTGTGATGACAGGTGTATTGGAGCATTGTGATGAAAGTCGTCATGGATCATTGTGATGACATGTGCCCTGGAACACTGTGATGACACGGTTCATCGAGTATTGTGATGACAAGGGTCATAGCAAATTGTGATGACAGGTGTCATGGGGCCTTGTGATGACATTGATCATCTAGGAATTGTGATGAAAGGTATCATGGAGCACTGAGATGACTGGGGGAATGAACCATTGTTATGAAAATTGTCCTGGATTATCGTGATGACAGCAGTCAAGGAGAATTGTGATGACAGGGATTATGCAGCATTGTGTTGACAAGGGTATGGACTATTGTGATGACAATGGTCGTGGAGCAAAGTGATGTAAGTTTTCATGGAACATCGTGATGAAAAGTGCCTGGGAGCATTGTGACGATAAAGGCCATTGAGCATTGTGATGACAAGTGTCATGGAGCATTGTAATGAAAGGTTTCATTGTGCACTGTGATGAAAAGGGGGATGGAGTATTGTGATGAAACTGGTCCTGAAGCATTGTGATAACAAATTCATGGAGCATTGTGATGACAGGCATCATGGAGCATTGTGATGACAAGTGTCATGCAATATAGTGCTGACACAGATCATGGAGCATTTTGATGAGAGTGGCCTTGGAAGACAGTGAGGCGAGACGTCATGGGGAATTAGGGTGACAGTGGTCAAGGA
Source organism: Balaenoptera physalus (assembly GCF_965194825.1). Lineage (NCBI taxonomy): Eukaryota > Metazoa > Chordata > Mammalia > Artiodactyla > Balaenopteridae > Balaenoptera > Balaenoptera physalus. The sequence continues at coordinate 26,151,407 of NC_138900.1, forward strand.
GCATTGTGATGAAAGTGTTCATGGAGCAATGCGATTATCAGGACAATGGAGCATTGTGAATACAAAGGCCATGGAACATTGAGATAACAGAGTTCATGGAGCATTGTGATGACAAGTGTCCTGGAACCTAGTGATGACACGGTTCATACAGCATTGAGATGTCAAGGGCCAAGGCGAATTGTGATGACACGTGTCATGGGGCCTTGTGATGACATTGGTCATCTTGCATTGTGATGACAGTTGTCATGTAGAATTTTGAGTAAAGGTATCATGGAGCACTGTGATGACAAAGGACAAGGAATATTTTGATGACAAGGGTCATTGAGCAATGGGATGACACAGGAAAGGCGTATTATGATCACAAGTATTCTGGAGCATTGTGATGACAAGAGCATGGAGCATTCTAATTACAAGGGCCATGGAGCATTGTGATGTCAACGGCATGGAGCATTGTGATGACAGGGTTCTTGGAGCATTGTGATGACAATGGTCATCAAGCATTGTGATGACAGGGGTCAAAGAGCATTGTGATGAGAAAAACCATAGAGCATAGTGATGTCAGAGGCCATGGAACATTGTGATGACAAGGCCATGGACCATTGTTATGACAAGGGTCATGGAGCATTGTGATGACAAATGACGTGGAGCATTTTGATGACATTGGCATGGAGCATTATGATGACAAGAGTTCTGGAGCATTTTGATGACAAGCGCATGGAGCATTGTGATGACAGGGCCCATGGAACATTGTGATGAAAAGGACAGGGAACATTGTGATGAATGGGTTCATGGAGCATTGTGATGAAGGTGCCATGGAGCATTGAGATGACAGGCGTCATTAGGAATGGTGATGACATTGGTCATGGATCATTGTGATGAAAGTGATCATGGAGCAATATGATAACAGGGGCCATGGAGCATTGTGATGACAGGTGTATTGGAGCATTGTGATGAAAGTCGTCATGGATCATTGTGATGACATGTGCCCTGGAACACTGTGATGACACGGTTCATCGAGTATTGTGATGACAAGGGTCATAGCAAATTGTGATGACAGGTGTCATGGGGCCTTGTGATGACATTGATCATCTAGGAATTGTGATGAAAGGTATCATGGAGCACTGAGATGACTGGGGGAATGAACCATTGTTATGAAAATTGTCCTGGATTATCGTGATGACAGCAGTCAAGGAGAATTGTGATGACAGGGATTATGCAGCATTGTGTTGACAAGGGTATGGACTATTGTGATGACAATGGTCGTGGAGCAAAGTGATGTAAGTTTTCATGGAACATCGTGATGAAAAGTGCCTGGGAGCATTGTGACGATAAAGGCCGTTGAGCATTGTGATGACAAGTGTCATGGAGCATTGTAATGAAAGGTTTCATTGTGCACTGTGATGAAAAGGGGGATGGAGTATTGTGATGAAACTGGTCCTGGAGCATTGTGATAACAAATTCATGGAGCATTGTGATGACAGGCATCATGGAGCATTGTGATGACAAGTGTCATGCAATATTGTGCTGACACAGATCATGGAGCATTTTGATGAGAGTGGCCTTGGAAGACAGTGAGGCGAGACGTCATGGGGAATTAGGGTGACAGTGTTCAAGGAGCATTGTGATGAAAGTGTTCATGGAGCAATGCGATTATCAGGACAATGGAGCATTGTGAATACAAAGGCCATGGAACATTGAGATAACAGAGTTCATGGAGCATTGTGATGACAAGTGTCCTGGAACCTAGTGATGACACGGTTCATACAGCATTGAGATGTCAAGGGCCAAGGCGAATTGTGATGACACGTGTCATGGGGCCTTGTGATGACATTGGTCATCTTGCATTGTGATGACAGTTGTCATGTAGAATTTTGAGTAAAGGTATCATGGAGCACTGTGATGACAAAGGACAAGGAATATTTTGATGACAAGGGTCATTGAGCAATGGGATGACACAGGAAAGGCGTATTATGATCACAAGTGTTCTGGAGCATTGTGATGACAAGGGCATGGAGCATTCTAATTACAAGGGCCATGGAGCATTGTGATGTCAACGGCATGGAGCATTGTGATGACAGGGTTCTTGGAGCATTGTGATGACAATGGTCATCAAGCATTGTGATGACAGGGGTCAAAGAGCATTGTGATGAGAAAAACCATAGAGCATAGTGATGTCAGAGGCCATGGAACATTGTGATGACAAGGCCATGGACCATTCTTATGACAAGGGTCATGGAGCATTGTGATGACAAATGACGTGGAGCATTTTGATGACATTGGCATGGAGCATTATGATGACAAGAGTTCTGGAGCATTTTGATGACAAGCGCATGGAGCATTGTGATGACAGGGCCCATGGAACATTGTGATGAAAAGGACAGGGAACATTGTGATGAATGGGTTCATGGAGCATTGTGATGAAGGTGCCATGGAGCATTGAGATGACAGGCGTCATTAGGAATGGTGATGACATTGGTCATGGATCATTGTGATGAAAGTGATCATGGAGCAATATGATAACAGGGGCCATGGAGCATTGTGATGACAGGTGTATTGGAGCATTGTGATGAAAGTCGTCATGGATCATTGTGATGACATGTGCCCTGGAACACTGTGATGACACGGTTCATCGAGTATTGTGATGACAAGGGTCATAGCAAATTGTGATGACAGGTGTCATGGGGCCTTGTGATGACATTGATCATCTAGGAATTGTGATGAAAGGTATCATGGAGCACTGAGATGACTGGGGGAATGAACCATTGTTCTGAAAATTGTCCTGGATTATCGTGATGACAGCAGTCAAGGAGAATTGTGATGACAGGGATTATGCAGCATTGTGTTGACAAGGGTATGGACTATTGTGATGACAATGGTCGTGGAGCAAAGTGATGTAAGTTTTCATGGAACATCGTGATGAAAAGTGCCTGGGAGCATTGTGACGATAAAGGCCATTGAGCATTGTGATGACAAGTGTCATGGAGCATTGTAATGAAAGGTTTCATTGTGCACTGTGATGAAAAGGGGGATGGAGTATTGTGATGAAACTGGTCCTGAAGCATTGTGATAACAAATTCATGGAGCATTGTGATGACAGGCATCATGGAGCATTGTGATGACAAGTGTCATGCAATATAGTGCTGACACAGATCATGGAGCATTTTGATGAGAGTGGCCTTGGAAGACAGTGAGGCGAGACGTCATGGGGAATTAGGGTGACAGTGGTCAAGGAGCATTGTGATGAAAGTGTTCATGGAGCAATGCGATTATCAGGACAATGGAGCATTGTGAATACAAAGGCCATGGAACATTGAGATAACAGAGTTCATGGAGCATTGTGATGACAAGTGTCCTGGAACCTAGTGATGACACGGTTCATACAGCATTGAGATGTCAAGGGCCAAGGCGAATTGTGATGACACGTGTCATGGGGCCTTGTGATGACATTGGTCATCTTGCATTGTGATGACAGTTGTCATGTAGAATTTTGAGTAAAGGTATCATGGAGCACTGTGATGACAAAGGACAAGGAATATTTTGATGACAAGGGTCATTGAGCAATGGGATGACACAGGAAAGGCGTATTATGATCACAAGTATTCTGGAGCATTGTGATGACAAGAGCATGGAGCATTCTAATTACAAGGGCCATGGAGCATTGTGATGTCAACGGCATGGAGCATTGTGATGACAGGGTTCTTGGAGCATTGTGATGACAATGGTCATCAAGCATTGTGATGACAGGGGTCAAAGAGCATTGTGATGAGAAAAACCATAGAGCATAGTGATGTCAGAGGCCATGGAACATTGTGATGACAAGGCCATGGACCATTGTTATGACAAGGGTCATGGAGCATTGTGATGACAAATGACGTGGAGCATTTTGATGACATTGGCATGGAGCATTATGATGACAAGAGTTCTGGAGCATTTTGATGACAAGCGCATGGAGCATTGTGATGACAGGGCCCATGGAACATTGTGATGAAAAGGACAGGGAACATTGTGATGAATGGGTTCATGGAGCATTGTGATGAAGGTGCCATGGAGCATTGAGATGACAGGCGTCATTAGGAATGGTGATGACATTGGTCATGGATCATTGTGATGAAAGTGATCATGGAGCAATATGATAACAGGGGCCATGGAGCATTGTGATGACAGGTGTATTGGAGCATTGTGATGAAAGTCGTCATGGATCATTGTGATGACATGTGCCCTGGAACACTGTGATGACACGGTTCATCGAGTATTGTGATGACAAGGGTCATAGCAAATTGTGATGACAGGTGTCATGGGGCCTTGTGATGACATTGATCATCTAGGAATTGTGATGAAAGGTATCATGGAGCACTGAGATGACTGGGGGAATGAACCATTGTTCTGAAAATTGTCCTGGATTATCGTGATGACAGCAGTCAAGGAGAATTGTGATGACAGGGATTATGCAGCATTGTGTTGACAAGGGTATGGACTATTGTGATGACAATGGTCGTGGAGCAAAGTGATGTAAGTTTTCATGGAACATCGTGATGAAAAGTGCCTGGGAGCATTGTGACGATAAAGGCCATTGAGCATTGTGATGACAAGTGTCATGGAGCATTGTAATGAAAGGTTTCATTGTGCACTGTGATGAAAAGGGGGATGGAGTATTGTGATGAAACTGGTCCTGAAGCATTGTGATAACAAATTCATGGAGCATTGTGATGACAGGCATCATGGAGCATTGTGATGACAAGTGTCATGCAATATAGTGCTGACACAGATCATGGAGCATTTTGATGAGAGTGGCCTTGGAAGACAGTGAGGCGAGACGTCATGGGGAATTAGGGTGACAGTGGTCAAGGAGCATTGTGATGAAAGTGTTCATGGAGCAATGCGATTATCAGGACAATGGAGCATTGTGAATACAAAGGCCATGGAACATTGAGATAACAGAGTTCATGGAGCATTGTGATGACAAGTGTCCTGGAACCTAGTGATGACACGGTTCATACAGCATTGAGATGTCAAGGGCCAAGGCGAATTGTGATGACACGTGTCATGGGGCCTTGTGATGACATTGGTCATCTTGCATTGTGATGACAGTTGTCATGTAGAATTTTGATTAAAGGTATCATGGAGCACTGTGATGACAAAGGACAAGGAATATTTTGATGACAAGGGTCATTGAGCAATGGGATGACACAGGAAAGGCGTATTATGATCACAAGTGTTCTGGAGCATTGTGATGACAAGGGCATGGAGCATTCTAATTACAAGGGCCATGGAGCATTGTGATGTCAACGGCATGGAGCATTGTGATGACAGGGTTCTTGGAGCATTGTGATGACAATGGTCATCAAGCATTGTGATGACAGGGGTCAAAGAGCATTGTGATGAGAAAAACCATAGAGCATAGTGATGTCAGAGGCCATGGAACATTGTGATGACAAGGCCATGGACCATTGTTATGACAAGGGTCATGGAGCATTGTGATGACAAATGACGTGGAGCATTTTGATGACATTGGCATGGAGCATTATGATGACAAGAGTTCTGGAGCATTTTGATGACAAGCGCATGGAGCATTGTGATGACAGGGCCCATGGAACATTGTGATGAAAAGGACAGGGAACATTGTGATGAATGGGTTCATGGAGCATTGTGATGAAGGTGCCATGGAGCATTGAGATGACAGGCGTCATTAGGAATGGTGATGACATTGGTCATGGATCATTGTGATGAAAGTGATCATGGAGCAATATGATAACAGGGGCCATGGAGCATTGTGATGACAGGTGTATTGGAGCATTGTGATGAAAGTCGTCATGGATCATTGTGATGACATGTGCCCTGGAACACTGTGATGACACGGTTCATCGAGTATTGTGATGACAAGGGTCATAGCAAATTGTGATGACAGGTGTCATGGGGCCTTGTGATGACATTGATCATCTAGGAATTGTGATGAAAGGTATCATGGAGCACTGAGATGACTGGGGGAATGAACCATTGTTCTGAAAATTGTCCTGGATTATCGTGATGACAGCAGTCAAGGAGAATTGTGATGACAGGGATTATGCAGCATTGTGTTGACAAGGGTATGGACTATTGTGATGACAATGGTCGTGGAGCAAAGTGATGTAAGTTTTCATGGAACATCGTGATGAAAAGTGCCTGGGAGCATTGTGACGATAAAGGCCATTGAGCATTGTGATGACAAGTGTCATGGAGCATTGTAATGAAAGGTTTCATTGTGCACTGTGATGAAAAGGAGGATGGAGTATTGTGATGAAACTGGTCCTGAAGCATTGTGATAACAAATTCATGGAGCATTGTGATGACAGGCATCATGGAGCATTGTGATGACAAGTGTCATGCAATATTGTGCTGACACAGATCATGGAGCATTTTGATGAGAGTGGCCTTGGAAGACAGTGAGGCGAGACGTCATGGGGAATTAGGGTGACGGTGGTCAAGGAGCATTGTGATGAAAGTGTTCATGGAGCAATGCGATTATCAGGACAATGGAGCATTGTGAATACAAAGGCCATGGAACATTGAGATAACAGAGTTCATGGAGCATTGTGATGACAAGTGTCCTGGAACCTAGTGATGACACGGTTCATACAGCATTGAGATGTCAAGGGCCAAGGCGAATTGTGATGACACGTGTCATGGGGCCTTGTGATGACATTGGTCATCTTGCATTGTGATGACAGTTGTCATGTAGAATTTTGAGTAAAGGTATCATGGAGCACTGTGATGACAAAGGACAAGGAATATTTTGATGACAAGGGTCATTGAGCAATGGGATGACACAGGAAAGGCGTATTATGATCACAAGTGTTCTGGAGCATTGTGATGACAAGGGCATGGAGCATTCTAATTACAAGGGCCATGGAGCATTGTGATGTCAACGGCATGGAGCATTGTGATGACAGGGTTCTTGGAGCATTGTGATGACAATGGTCATCAAGCATTGTGATGACAGGGGTCAAAGAGCATTGTGATGAGAAAAACCATAGAGCATAGTGATGTCAGAGGCCATGGAACATTGTGATGACAAGGCCATGGACCATTGTTATGACAAGGGTCATGGAGCATTGTGATGACAAATGACGTGGAGCATTTTGATGACATTGGCATGGAGCATTATGATGACAAGAGTTCTGGAGCATTTTGATGACAAGCGCATGGAGCATTGTGATGACAGGGCCCATGGAACATTGTGATGAAAAGGACAGGGAACATTGTGATGAATGGGTTCATGGAGCATTGTGATGAAGGTGCCATGGAGCATTGAGATGACAGGCGTCATTAGGAATGGTGATGACATTGGTCATGGATCATTGTGATGAAAGTGATCATGGAGCAATATGATAACAGGGGCCATGGAGCATTGTGATGACAGGTGTATTGGAGCATTGTGATGAAAGTCGTCATGGATCATTGTGATGACATGTGCCCTGGAACACTGTGATGACACGGTTCATCGAGTATTGTGATGACAAGGGTCATAGCAAATTGTGATGACAGGTGTCATGGGGCCTTGTGATGACATTGATCATCTAGGAATTGTGATGAAAGGTATCATGGAGCACTGAGATGACTGGGGGAATGAACCATTGTTCTGAAAATTGTCCTGGATTATCGTGATGACAGCAGTCAAGGAGAATTGTGATGACAGGGATTATGCAGCATTGTGTTGACAAGGGTATGGACTATTGTGATGACAATGGTCGTGGAGCAAAGTGATGTAAGTTTTCATGGAACATCGTGATGAAAAGTGCCTGGGAGCATTGTGACGATAAAGGCCATTGAGCATTGTGATGACAAGTGTCATGGAGCATTGTAATGAAAGGTTTCATTGTGCACTGTGATGAAAAGGAGGATGGAGTATTGTGATGAAACTGGTCCTGAAGCATTGTGATAACAAATTCATGGAGCATTGTGATGACAGGCATCATGGAGCATTGTGATGACAAGTGTCATGCAATATTGTGCTGACACAGATCATGGAGCATTTTGATGAGAGTGGCCTTGGAAGACAGTGAGGCGAGACGTCATGGGGAATTAGGGTGACGGTGGTCAAGGAGCATTGTGATGAAAGTGTTCATGGAGCAATGCGATTATCAGGACAATGGAGCATTGTGAATACAAAGGCCATGGAACATTGAGATAACAGAGTTCATGGAGCATTGTGATGACAAGTGTCCTGGAACCTAGTGATGACACGGTTCATACAGCATTGAGATGTCAAGGGCCAAGGCGAATTGTGATGACACGTGTCATGGGGCCTTGTGATGACATTGGTCATCTTGCATTGTGATGACAGTTGTCATGTAGAATTTTGATTAAAGGTATCATGGAGCACTGTGATGACAAAGGACAAGGAATATTTTGATGACAAGGGTCATTGAGCAATGGGATGACACAGGAAAGGCGTATTATGATCACAAGTGTTCTGGAGCATTGTGATGACAAGGGCATGGAGCATTCTAATTACAAGGGCCATGGAGCATTGTGATGTCAACGGCATGGAGCATTGTGATGACAGGGTTCTTGGAGCATTGTGATGACAATGGTCATCAAGCATTGTGATGACAGGGGTCAAAGAGCATTGTGATGAGAAAAACCATAGAGCATAGTGATGTCAGAGGCCATGGAACATTGTGATGACAAGGCCATGGACCATTGTTATGACAAGGGTCATGGAGCATTGTGATGACAAATGACGTGGAGCATTGTGATGACAAGTGTCATGGGGCATTTTGATGACATTGGCATGGAGCATTATGATGACAAGAGTTCTGGAGCATTTTGATGACAAGCGCATGGAGCATTGTGATGACAGGGCCCATGGAACATTGTGATGAAAAGGACAGGGAACATTGTGATGAATGGGTTCATGGAGCATTGTGATGAAGGTGCCATGGAGCATTGAGATGACAGGCGTCATTAGGAATGGTGATGACATTGGTCATGGATCATTGTGATGAAAGTGATCATGGAGCAATATGATAACAGGGGCCATGGAGCATTGTGATGACAGGTGTATTGGAGCATTGTGATGAAAGTCGTCATGGATCATTGTGATGACATGTGCCCTGGAACACTGTGATGACACGGTTCATCGAGTATTGTGATGACAAGGGTCATAGCAAATTGTGATGACAGGTGTCATGGGGCCTTGTGATGACATTGATCATCTAGGAATTGTGATGAAAGGTATCATGGAGCACTGAGATGACTGGGGGAATGAACCATTGTTATGAAAATTGTCCTGGATTATCGTGATGACAGCAGTCAAGGAGAATTGTGATGACAGGGATTATGCAGCACTGTGTTGACAAGGGTATGGACTATTGTGATGACAATGGTCGTGGAGCAAAGTGATGTAAGTTTTCATGGAACATCGTGATGAAAAGTGCCTGGGAGCATTGTGACGATAAAGGCCATTGAGCATTGTGATGACAAGTGTCATGGAGCATTGTAATGAAAGGTTTCATTGTGCACTGTGATGAAAAGGGGGATGGAGTATTGTGATGAAACTGGTCCTGGAGCATTGTGATTACAAATTCATGGAGCATTGTGATGACAGGCATCATGGAGCATTGTGATGACAAGTGTCATGCAATATTGTGCTGACACAGATCATGGAGCATTTTGATGAGAGTGGCCTTGGAAGACAGTGAGGCGAGACGTCATGGGGAATTAGGGTGACAGTGGTCAAGGAGCATTGTGATGAAAGTGTTCATGGAGCAATGCGATTATCAGGACAATGGAGCATTGTGAATACAAAGGCCATGGAACATTGAGATAACAGAGTTCATGGAGCATTGTGATGACAAGTGTCCTGGAACCTAGTGATGACACGGTTCATACAGCATTGAGATGTCAAGGGCCAAGGCGAATTGTGATGACACGTGTCATGGGGCCTTGTGATGACATTGGTCATCTTGCATTGTGATGACAGTTGTCATGTAGAATTTTGATTAAAGGTATCATGGAGCACTGTGATGACAAAGGACAAGGAATATTTTGATGACAAGGGTCATTGAGCAATGGGATGACACAGGAAAGGCGTATTATGATCACAAGTGTTCTGGAGCATTGTGATGACAAGGGCATGGAGCATTCTAATTACAAGGGCCATGGAGCATTGTGATGTCAACGGCATGGAGCATTGTGATGACAGGGTTCTTGGAGCATTGTGATGACAATGGTCATCAAGCATTGTGATGACAGGGGTCAAAGAGCATTGTGATGAGAAAAACCATAGAGCATAGTGATGTCAGAGGCCATGGAACATTGTGATGACAAGGCCATGGACCATTGTTATGACAAGGGTCATGGAGCATTGTGATGACAAATGACGTGGAGCATTGTGATGACAAGTGTCATGGGGCATTTTGATGACATTGGCATGGAGCATTATGATGACAAGAGTTCTGGAGCATTTTGATGACAAGCGCATGGAGCATTGTGATGACAGGGCCCATGGAACATTGTGATGAAAAGGACAGGGAATATTGTGATGAATGGGTTCATGGAGCATTGTGATGAAGGTGCCATGGAGCATTGAGATGACAGGCGTCATTAGGAATGGTGATGACATTGGTCATGGATCATTGTGATGAAAGTGATCATGGAGCAATATGATAACAGGGGCCATGGAGCATTGTGATGACAGGTGTATTGGAGCATTGTGATGAAAGTCGTCATGGATCATTGTGATGACATGTGCCCTGGAACACTGTGATGACACGGTTCATCGAGTATTGTGATGACAAGGGTCATAGCAAATTGTGATGACAGGTGTCATGGGGCCTTGTGATGACATTGATCATCTAGGAATTGTGATGAAAGGTATCATGGAGCACTGAGATGACTGGGGGAATGAATCATTGTTCTGAAAATTGTCCTGGATTATCGTGATGACAGCAGTCAAGGAGAATTGTGATGACAGGGATTATGCAGCATTGTGTTGACAAGGGTATGGACTATTGTGATGACAATGGTCGTGGAGCAAAGTGATGTAAGTTTTCATGGAACATCGTGATGAAAAGTGCCTGGGAGCATTGTGACGATAAAGGCCGTTGAGCATTGTGATGACAAGTGTCATGGAGCATTGTAATGAAAGGTTTCATTGTGCACTGTGATGAAAAGGGGGATGGAGTATTGTGATGAAACTGGTCCTGGAGCATTGTGATAACAAATTCATGGAGCATTGTGATGACAGGCATCATGGAGCATTGTGATGACAAGTGTCATGCAATATTGTGCTGACACAGATCATGGAGCATTTTGATGAGAGTGGCCTTGGAAGACAGTGAGGCGAGACGTCATGGGGAATTAGGGTGACAGTCTTCAAGGAGCATTGTGATGAAAGTGTTCATGGAGCAATGCGATTATCAGGACAATGGAGCATTGTGAATACAAAGGCCATGGAACATTGAGATAACAGAGTTCATGGAGCATTGTGATGACAAGTGTCCTGGAACCTAGTGATGACACGGTTCATACAGCATTGAGATGTCAAGGGCCAAGGCGAATTGTGATGACACGTGTCATGGGGCCTTGTGATGACATTGGTCATCTTGCATTGTGATGACAGTTGTCATGTAGAATTTTGATTAAAGGTATCATGGAGCACTGTGATGACAAAGGACAAGGAATATTTTGATGACAAGGGTCATTGAGCAATGGGATGACACAGGAAAGGCGTATTATGATCACAAGTGTTCTGGAGCATTGTGATGACAAGAGCATGGAGCATTCTAATTACAAGGGCCATGGAGCATTGTGATGTCAACGGCATGGAGCATTGTGATGACAGGGTTCTTGGAGCATTGTGATGACAATGGTCATCAAGCATTGTGATGACAGGGGTCAAAGAGCATTGTGATGAGAAAAACCATAGAGCATAGTGATGTCAGAGGCCATGGAACATTGTGATGACAAGGCCATGGACCATTGTTATGACAAGGGTCATGGAGCATTGTGATGACAAATGACGTGGAGCATTGTGATGACAAGTGTCATGGGGCATTTTGATGACATTGGCATGGAGCATTATGATGACAAGAGTTCTGGAGCATTTTGATGACAAGCGCATGGAGCATTGTGATGACAGGGCCCATGGAACATTGTGATGAAAAGGACAGGGAACATTGTGATGAATGGGTTCATGGAACATTGTGATGAAGGTGCCATGGAGCATTGAGATGACAGGCGTCATTAGGAATGGTGATGACATTGGTCATGGATCATTGTGATGAAAGTGATCATGGAGCAATATGATAACAGGGGCCATGGAGCATTGTGATGACAGGTGTATTGGAGCATTGTGATGAAAGTCGTCATGGATCATTGTGATGACATGTGCCCTGGAACACTGTGATGACACGGTTCATCGAGTATTGTGATGACAAGGGTCATAGCAAATTGTGATGACAGGTGTCATGGGGCCTTGTGATGACATTGATCATCTAGGAATTGTGATGAAAGGTATCATGGAGCACTGAGATGACTGGGGGAATGAACCATTGTTATGAAAATTGTCCTGGATTATCGTGATGACAGCAGTCAAGGAGAATTGTGATGACAGGGATTATGCAGCATTGTGTTGACAAGGGTATGGACTATTGTGATGACAATGGTCGTGGAGCAAAGTGATGTAAGTTTTCATGGAACATCGTGATGAAAAGTGCCTGGGAGCATTGTGACGATAAAGGCCATTGAGCATTGTGATGACAAGTTTCATGGAGCATTGTAATGAAAGGTTTCATTGTGCACTGTGATGAAAAGGGGGATGGAGTATTGTGATGAAACTGGTCCTGGAGCATTGTGATAACAAATTCATGGAGCATTGTGATGACAGGCATCATGGAGCATTGTGATGACAAGTGTCATGCAATATTGTGCTGACACATATCATGGAGCATTTTGATGAGAGTGGCCTTGGAAGACAGTGAGGCGAGACGTCATGGGGAATTAGGGTGACAGTGTTCAAGGAGCATTGTGATGAAAGTGTTCATGGAGCAATGCGATTATCAGGACAATGGAGCATTGTGAATACAAAGGCCATGGAACATTGAGATAACAGAGTTCATGGAGCATTGTGATGACAAGTGTCCTGGAACCTAGTGATGACACGGTTCATACAGCATTGAGATGTCAAGGGCCAAGGCGAATTGTGATGACACGTGTCATGGGGCCTTGTGATGACATTGGTCATCTTGCATTGTGATGACAGTTGTCATGTAGAATTTTGATTAAAGGTATCATGGAGCACTGTGATGACAAAGGACAAGGAATATTTTGATGACAAGGGTCATTGAGCAATGGGATGACACAGGAAAGGCGTATTATGATCACAAGTGTTCTGGAGCATTGTGATGACAAGGGCATGGAGCATTCTAATTACAAGGGCCATGGAGCATTGTGATGTCAACGGCATGGAGCATTGTGATGACAGGGTTCTTGGAGCATTGTGATGACAATGGTCATCAAGCATTGTGATGACAGGGGTCAAAGAGCATTGTGATGAGAAAAACCATAGAGCATAGTGATGTCAGAGGCCATGGAACATTGTGATGACAAGGCCATGGACCATTGTTATGACAAGGGTCATGGAGCATTGTGATGACAAATGACGTGGAGCATTGTGATGACAAGTGTCATGGGGCATTTTGATGACATTGGCATGGAGCATTATGATGACAAGAGTTCTGGAGCATTTTGATGACAAGCACATGGAGCATTGTGATGACAGGGCCCATGGAACATTGTGATGAAAAGGACAGGGAACATTGTGATGAATGGGTTCATGGAGCATTGTGATGAAGGTGCCATGGAGCATTGAGATGACAGGCGTCATTAGGAATGGTGATGACATTGGTCATGGATCATTGTGATGAAAGTGATCATGGAGCAATATGATAACAGGGGCCATGGAGCATTGTGATGACAGGTGTATTGGAGCATTGTGATGAAAGTCGTCATGGATCATTGTGATGACATGTGCCCTGGAACACTGTGATGACACGGTTCATCGAGTATTGTGATGACAAGGGTCATAGCAAATTGTGATGACAGGTGTCATGGGGCCTTGTGATGACATTGATCATCTAGGAATTGTGATGAAAGGTATCATGGAGCACTGAGATGACTGGGGGAATGAACCATTGTTATGAAAATTGTCCTGGATTATCGTGATGACAGCAGTCAAGGAGAATTGTGATGACAGGGATTATGCAGCATTGTGTTGACAAGGGTATGGACTATTGTGATGACAATGGTCGTGGAGCAAAGTGATGTAAGTTTTCATGGAACATCGTGATGAAAAGTGCCTGGGAGCATTGTGACGATAAAGGCCATTGAGCATTGTGATGACAAGTGTCATGGAGCATTGTAATGAAAGGTTTCATTGTGCACTGTGATGAAAAGGGGGATGGAGTATTGTGATGAAACTGGTCCTGGAGCATTGTGATAACAAATTCATGGAGCATTGTGATGACAGGCATCATGGAGCATTGTGATGACAAGTGTCATGCAATATTGTGCTGACACAGATCATGGAGCATTTTGATGAGAGTGGCCTTGGAAGACAGTGAGGCGAGACGTCATGGGGAATTAGGGTGACAGTGGTCAAGGAGCATTGTGATGAAAGTGTTCATGGAGCAATGCGATTATCAGGACAATGGAGCATTGTGAATACAAAGGCCATGGAACATTGAGATAACAGAGTTCATGGAGCATTGTGATGACAAGTGTCCTGGAACCTAGTGATGACACGGTTCATACAGCATTGAGATGTCAAGTGCCAAGGCGAATTGTGATGACACGTGTCATGGGGCCTTGTGATGACATTGGTCATCTTGCATTGTGATGACAGTTGTCATGTAGAATTTTGATTAAAGGTATCATGGAGCACTGTGATGACAAAGGACAAGGAATATTTTGATGACAAGGGTCATTGAGCAATGGGATGACACAGGAAAGGCGTATTATGATCACAAGTGTTCTGGAGCATTGTGATGACAAGGGCATGGAGCATTCTAATTACAAGGGCCATGGAGCATTGTGATGTCAACGGCATGGAGCATTGTGATGACAGGGTTCTTGGAGCATTGTGATGACAATGGTCATCAAGCATTGTGATGACAGGGGTCAAAGAGCATTGTGATGAGAAAAACCATAGAGCATAGTGATGTCAGAGGCCATGGAACATTGTGATGACAAGGCCATGGAACATTGTTATGACAAGGGTCATGGAGCATTGTGATGACAAATGACGTGGAGCATTTTGATGACATTGGCATGGAGCATTATGATGACAAGAGTTCTGGAGCATTTTGATGACAAGCGCATGGAGCATTGTGATGACAGGGCCCATGGAACATTGTGATGAAAAGGACAGGGAACATTGTGATGAATGGGTTCATGGAGCATTGTGATGAAGGTGCCATGGAGCATTGAGATGACAGGCGTCATTAGGAATGGTGATGACATTGGTCATGGATCATTGTGATGAAAGTGATCATGGAGCAATATGATAACAGGGGCCATGGAGCATTGTGATGACAGGTGTATTGGAGCATTGTGATGAAAGTCGTCATGGATCATTGTGATGACATGTGCCCTGGAACACTGTGATGACACGGTTCATCGAGTATTGTGATGACAAGGGTCATAGCAAATTGTGATGACAGGTGTCATGGGGCCTTGTGATGACATTGATCATCTAGGAATTGTGATGAAAGGTATCATGGAGCACTGAGATGACTGGGGGAATGAATCATTGTTCTGAAAATTGTCCTGGATTATCGTGATGACAGCAGTCAAGGAGAATTGTGATGACAGGGATTATGCAGCATTGTGTTGACAAGGGTATGGACTATTGTGATGACAATGGTCGTGGAGCAAAGTGATGTAAGTTTTCATGGAACATCGTGATGAAAAGTGCCTGGGAGCATTGTGACGATAAAGGCCGTTGAGCATTGTGATGACAACTGTCATGGAGCATTGTAATGAAAGGTTTCATTGTGCACTGTGATGAAAAGGGGGATGGAGTATTGTGATGAAACTGGTCCTGGAGCATTGTGATAACAAATTCATGGAGCATTGTGATGACAGGCATCATGGAGCATTGTGATGACAAGTGTCATGCAATATTGTGCTGACACAGATCATGGAGCATTTTGATGAGAGTGGCCTTGGAAGACAGTGAGGCGAGACGTCATGGGGAATTAGGGTGACAGTCTTCAAGGAGCATTGTGATGAAAGTGTTCATGGAACAATGCGATTATCAGGACAATGGAGCATTGTGAATACAAAGGCCATGGAACATTGAGATAACAGAGTTCATGGAGCATTGTGATGACAAGTGTCCTGGAACCTAGTGATGACACGGTTCATACAGCATTGAGATGTCAAGGGCCAAGGCGAATTGTGATGACACGTGTCATGGGGCCTTGTGATGACATTGGTCATCTTGCATTGTGATGACAGTTGTCATGTAGAATTTTGATTAAAGGTATCATGGAGCACTGTGATGACAAAGGACAAGGAATATTTTGATGACAAGGGTCATTGAGCAATGGGATGACACAGGAAAGGCGTATTATGATCACAAGTGTTCTGGAGCATTGTGATGACAAGAGCATGGAGCATTCTAATTACAAGGGCCATGGAGCATTGTGATGTCAACGGCATGGAGCATTGTGATGACAGGGTTCTTGGAGCATTGTGATGACAATGGTCATCAAGCATTGTGATGACAGGGGTCAAAGAGCATTGTGATGAGAAAAACCATAGAGCATAGTGATGTCAGAGGCCATGGAACATTGTGATGACAAGGCCATGGACCATTGTTATGACAAGGGTCATGGAGCATTGTGATGACAAATGACGTGGAGCATTGTGATGACAAGTGTCATGGGGCATTTTGATGACATTGGCATGGAGCATTATGATGACAAGAGTTCTGGAGCATTTTGATGACAAGCGCATGGAGCATTGTGATGACAGGGCCCATGGAACATTGTGATGAAAAGGACAGGGAACATTGTGATGAATGGGTTCATGGAACATTGTGATGAAGGTGCCATGGAGCATTGAGATGACAGGCGTCATTAGGAATGGTGATGACATTGGTCATGGATCATTGTGATGAAAGTGATCATGGAGCAATATGATAACAGGGGCCATGGAGCATTGTGATGACAGGTGTATTGGAGCATTGTGATGAAAGTCGTCATGGATCATTGTGATGACATGTGCCCTGGAACACTGTGATGACACGGTTCATCGAGTATTGTGATGACAAGGGTCATAGCAAATTGTGATGACAGGTGTCATGGGGCCTTGTGATGACATTGATCATCTAGGAATTGTGATGAAAGGTATCATGGAGCACTGAGATGACTGGGGGAATGAACCATTGTTATGAAAATTGTCCTGGATTATCGTGATGACAGCAGTCAAGGAGAATTGTGATGACAGGGATTATGCAGCATTGTGTTGACAAGGGTATGGACTATTGTGATGACAATGGTCGTGGAGCAAAGTGATGTAAGTTTTCATGGAACATCGTGATGAAAAGTGCCTGGGAGCATTGTGACGATAAAGGCCATTGAGCATTGTGATGACAAGTTTCATGGAGCATTGTAATGAAAGGTTTCATTGTGCACTGTGATGAAAAGGGGGATGGAGTATTGTGATGAAACTGGTCCTGGAGCATTGTGATAACAAATTCATGGAGCATTGTGATGACAGGCATCATGGAGCATTGTGATGACAAGTGTCATGCAATATTGTGCTGACACAGATCATGGAGCATTTTGATGAGAGTGGCCTTGGAAGACAGTGAGGCGAGACGTCATGGGGAATTAGGGTGACAGTGTTCAAGGAGCATTGTGATGAAAGTGTTCATGGAGCAATGCGATTATCAGGACAATGGAGCATTGTGAATACAAAGGCCATGGAACATTGAGATAACAGAGTTCATGGAGCATTGTGATGACAAGTGTCCTGGAACCTAGTGATGACACGGTTCATACAGCATTGAGATGTCAAGGGCCAAGGCGAATTGTGATGACACGTGTCATGGGGCCTTGTGATGACATTGGTCATCTTGCATTGTGATGACAGTTGTCATGTAGAATTTTGATTAAAGGTATCATGGAGCACTGTGATGACAAAGGACAAGGAATATTTTGATGACAAGGGTCATTGAGCAATGGGATGACACAGGAAAGGCGTATTATGATCACAAGTGTTCTGGAGCATTGTGATGACAAGGGCATGGAGCATTCTAATTACAAGGGCCATGGAGCATTGTGATGTCAACGGCATGGAGCATTGTGATGACAGGGTTCTTGGAGCATTGTGATGACAATGGTCATCAAGCATTGTGATGACAGGGGTCAAAGAGCATTGTGATGAGAAAAACCATAGAGCATAGTGATGTCAGAGGCCATGGAACATTGTGATGACAAGGCCATGGACCATTGTTATGACAAGGGTCATGGAGCATTGTGATGACAAATGACGTGGAGCATTGTGATGACAAGTGTCATGGGGCATTTTGATGACATTGGCATGGAGCATTATGATGACAAGAGTTCTGGAGCATTTTGATGACAAGCGCATGGAGCATTGTGATGACAGGGCCCATGGAACATTGTGATGAAAAGGACAGGGAACATTGTGATGAATGGGTTCATGGAGCATTGTGATGAAGGTGCCATGGAGCATTGAGATGACAGGCGTCATTAGGAATGGTGATGACATTGGTCATGGATCATTGTGATGAAAGTGATCATGGAGCAATATGATAACAGGGGCCATGGAGCATTGTGATGACAGGTGTATTGGAGCATTGTGATGAAAGTCGTCATGGATCATTGTGATGACATGTGCCCTGGAACACTGTGATGACACGGTTCATCGAGTATTGTGATGACAAGGGTCATAGCAAATTGTGATGACAGGTGTCATGGGGCCTTGTGATGACATTGATCATCTAGGAATTGTGATGAAAGGTATCATGGAGCACTGAGATGACTGGGGGAATGAACCATTGTTATGAAAATTGTCCTGGATTATCGTGATGACAGCAGTCAAGGAGAATTGTGATGACAGGGATTATGCAGCATTGTGTTGACAAGGGTATGGACTATTGTGATGACAATGGTCGTGGAGCAAAGTGATGTAAGTTTTCATGGAACATCGTGATGAAAAGTGCCTGGGAGCATTGTGACGATAAAGGCCATTGAGCATTGTGATGACAAGTGTCATGGAGCATTGTAATGAAAGGTTTCATTGTGCACTGTGATGAAAAGGGGGATGGAGTATTGTGATGAAACTGGTCCTGGAGCATTGTGATAACAAATTCATGGAGCATTGTGATGACAGGCATCATGGAGCATTGTGATGACAAGTGTCATGCAATATTGTGCTGACACAGATCATGGAGCATTTTGATGAGAGTGGCCTTGGAAGACAGTGAGGCGAGACGTCATGGGGAATTAGGGTGACAGTGGTCAAGGAGCATTGTGATGAAAGTGTTCATGGAGCAATGCGATTATCAGGACAATGGAGCATTGTGAATACAAAGGCCATGGAACATTGAGATAACAGAGTTCATGGAGCATTGTGATGACAAGTGTCCTGGAACCTAGTGATGACACGGTTCATACAGCATTGAGATGTCAAGTGCCAAGGCGAATTGTGATGACACGTGTCATGGGGCCTTGTGATGACATTGGTCATCTTGCATTGTGATGACAGTTGTCATGTAGAATTTTGATTAAAGGTATCATGGAGCACTGTGATGACAAAGGACAAGGAATATTTTGATGACAAGGGTCATTGAGCAATGGGATGACACAGGAAAGGCGTATTATGATCACAAGTGTTCTGGAGCATTGTGATGACAAGGGCATGGAGCATTCTAATTACAAGGGCCATGGAGCATTGTGATGTCAACGGCATGGAGCATTGTGATGACAGGGTTCTTGGAGCATTGTGATGACAATGGTCATCAAGCATTGTGATGACAGGGGTCAAAGAGCATTGTGATGAGAAAAACCATAGAGCATAGTGATGTCAGAGGCCATGGAACATTGTGATGACAAGGCCATGGACCATTGTTATGACAAGGGTCATGGAGCATTGTGATGACAAATGACGTGGAGCATTTTGATGACATTGGCATGGAGCATTATGATGACAAGAGTTCTGGAGCATTTTGATGACAAGCGCATGGAGCATTGTGATGACAGGGCCCATGGAACATTGTGATGAAAAGGACAGGGAACATTGTGATGAATGGGTTCATGGAGCATTGTGATGAAGGTGCCATGGAGCATTGAGATGACAGGCGTCATTAGGAATGGTGATGACATTGGTCATGGATCATTGTGATGAAAGTGATCATGGAGCAATATGATAACAGGGGCCATGGAGCATTGTGATGACAGGTGTATTGGAGCATTGTGATGAAAGTCGTCATGGATCATTGTGATGACATGTGCCCTGGAACACTGTGATGACACGGTTCATCGAGTATTGTGATGACAAGGGTCATAGCAAATTGTGATGACAGGTGTCATGGGGCCTTGTGATGACATTGATCATCTAGGAATTGTGATGAAAGGTATCATGGAGCACTGAGATGACTGGGGGAATGAACCATTGTTCTGAAAATTGTCCTGGATTATCGTGATGACAGCAGTCAAGGAGAATTGTGATGACAGGGATTATGCAGCATTGTGTTGACAAGGGTATGGACTATTGTGATGACAATGGTCGTGGAGCAAAGTGATGTAAGTTTTCATGGAACATCGTGATGAAAAGTGCCTGGGAGCATTGTGACGATAAAGGCCATTGAGCATTGTGATGACAAGTTTCATGGAGCATTGTAATGAAAGGTTTCATTGTGCACTGTGATGAAAAGGGGGATGGAGTATTGTGATGAAACTGGTCCTGGAGCATTGTGATAACAAATTCATGGAGCATTGTGATGACAGGCATCATGGAGCATTGTGATGACAAGTGTCATGCAATATTGTGCTGACACAGATCATGGAGCATTTTGATGAGAGTGGCCTTGGAAGACAGTGAGGCGAGACGTCATGGGGAATTAGGGTGACAGTGTTCAAGGAGCATTGTGATGAAAGTGTTCATGGAGCAATGCGATTATCAGGACAATGGAGCATTGTGAATACAAAGGCCATGGAACATTGAGATAACAGAGTTCATGGAGCATTGTGATGACAAGTGTCCTGGAACCTAGTGATGACACGGTTCATACAGCATTGAGATGTCAAGGGCCAAGGCGAATTGTGATGACACGTGTCATGGGGCCTTGTGATGACATTGGTCATCTTGCATTGTGATGACAGTTGTCATGTAGAATTTTGATTAAAGGTATCATGGAGCACTGTGATGACAAAGGACAAGGAATATTTTGATGACAAGGGTCATTGAGCAATGGGATGACACAGGAAAGGCGTATTATGATCACAAGTGTTCTGGAGCATTGTGATGACAAGGGCATGGAGCATTCTAATTACAAGGGCCATGGAGCATTGTGATGTCAACGGCATGGAGCATTGTGATGACAGGGTTCTTGGAGCATTGTGATGACAATGGTCATCAAGCATTGTGATGACAGGGGTCAAAGAGCATTGTGATGAGAAAAACCATAGAGCATAGTGATGTCAGAGGCCATGGAACATTGTGATGACAAGGCCATGGACCATTGTTATGACAAGGGTCATGGAGCATTGTGATGACAAATGACGTGGAGCATTGTGATGACAAGTGTCATGGGGCATTTTGATGACATTGGCATGGAGCATTATGATGACAAGAGTTCTGGAGCATTTTGATGACAAGCGCATGGAGCATTGTGATGACAGGGCCCATGGAACATTGTGATGAAAAGGACAGGGAACATTGTGATGAATGGGTTCATGGAGCATTGTGATGAAGGTGCCATGGAGCATTGAGATGACAGGCGTCATTAGGAATGGTGATGACATTGGTCATGGATCATTGTGATGAAAGTGATCATGGAGCAATATGATAACAGGGGCCATGGAGCATTGTGATGACAGGTGTATTGGAGCATTGTGATGAAAGTCGTCATGGATCATTGTGATGACATGTGCCCTGGAACACTGTGATGACACGGTTCATCGAGTATTGTGATGACAAGGGTCATAGCAAATTGTGATGACAGGTGTCATGGGGCCTTGTGATGACATTGATCATCTAGGAATTGTGATGAAAGGTATCATGGAGCACTGAGATGACTGGGGGAATGAACCATTGTTCTGAAAATTGTCCTGGATTATCGTGATGACAGCAGTCAAGGAGAATTGTGATGACAGGGATTATGCAGCATTGTGTTGACAAGGGTATGGACTATTGTGATGACAATGGTCGTGGAGCAAAGTGATGTAAGTTTTCATGGAACATCGTGATGAAAAGTGCCTGGGAGCATTGTGACGATAAAGGCCATTGAGCATTGTGATGACAAGTGTCATGGAGCATTGTAATGAAAGGTTTCATTGTGCACTGTGATGAAAAGGGGGATGGAGTATTGTGATGAAACTGGTCCTGGAGCATTGTGATAACAAATTCATGGAGCATTGTGATGACAGGCATCATGGAGCATTGTGATGACAAGTGTCATGCAATATTGTGCTGACACAGATCATGGAGCATTTTGATGAGAGTGGCCTTGGAAGACAGTG
Organism: Balaenoptera physalus; assembly: GCF_965194825.1. NCBI lineage: Eukaryota > Metazoa > Chordata > Mammalia > Artiodactyla > Balaenopteridae > Balaenoptera > Balaenoptera physalus. The sequence goes on from NC_138900.1 coordinate 26,174,164, forward strand.
AGGCGAGACGTCATGGGGAATTAGGGTGACAGTGGTCAAGGAGCATTGTGATGAAAGTGTTCATGGAGCAATGCGATTATCAGGACAATGGAGCATTGTGAATACAAAGGCCATGGAACATTGAGATAACAGAGTTCATGGAGCATTGTGATGACAAGTGTCCTGGAACCTAGTGATGACACGGTTCATACAGCATTGAGATGTCCAGGGCCAAGGCGAATTGTGATGACACGTGTCATGGGGCCTTGTGATGACATTGGTCATCTTGCATTGTCATGACAGTTGTCATGTAGAATTTTGATTAAAGGTATCATGGAGCACTGTGATGACAAAGGACAAGGAATATTTTGATGACAAGGGTCATTGAGCAATGGGATGACACAGGAAAGGCGTATTATGATCACAAGTGTTCTGGAGCATTGTGATGACAAGGGCATGGAGCATTCTAATTACAAGGGCCATGGAGCATTGTGATGTCAACGGCATGGAGCATTGTGATGACAGGGTTCTTGGAGCATTGTGATGACAATGGTCATCAAGCATTGTGATGACAGGGGTCAAAGAGCATTGTGATGAGAAAAACCATAGAGCATAGTGATGTCAGAGGCCATGGAACATTGTGATGACAAGGCCATGGACCATTGTTATGACAAGGGTCATGGAGCATTGTGATGACAAATGACGTGGAGCATTGTGATGACAAGTGTCATGGGGCATTTTGATGACATTGGCATGGAGCATTATGATGACAAGAGTTCTGGAGCATTTTGATGACAAGCGCATGGAGCATTGTGATGACAGGGCCCATGGAACATTGTGATGAAAAGGACAGGGAACATTGTGATGAATGGGTTCATGGAGCATTGTGATGAAGGTGCCATGGAGCATTGAGATGACAGGCGTCATTAGGAATGGTGATGACATTGGTCATGGATCATTGTGATGAAAGTGATCATGGAGCAATATGATAACAGGGGCCATGGAGCATTGTGATGACAGGTGTATTGGAGCATTGTGATGAAAGTCGTCATGGATCATTGTGATGACATGTGCCCTGGAACACTGTGATGACACGGTTCATCGAGTATTGTGATGACAAGGGTCATAGCAAATTGTGATGACAGGTGTCATGGGGCCTTGTGATGACATTGATCATCTAGGAATTGTGATGAAAGGTATCATGGAGCACTGAGATGACTGGGGGAATGAACCATTGTTATGAAAATTGTCCTGGATTATCGTGATGACAGCAGTCAAGGAGAATTGTGATGACAGGGATTATGCAGCATTGTGTTGACAAGGGTATGGACTATTGTGATGACAATGGTCGTGGAGCAAAGTGATGTAAGTTTTCATGGAACATCGTGATGAAAAGTGCCTGGGAGCATTGTGACGATAAAGGCCATTGAGCATTGTGATGACAAGTGTCATGGAGCATTGTAATGAAAGGTTTCATTGTGCACTGTGATGAAAAGGGGGATGGAGTATTGTGATGAAACTGGTCCTGGAGCATTGTGATAACAAATTCATGGAGCATTGTGATGACAGGCATCATGGAGCATTGTGATGACAAGTGTCATGCAATATTGTGCTGACACAGATCATGGAGCATTTTGATGAGAGTGGCCTTGGAAGACAGTGAGGCGAGACGTCATGGGGAATTAGGGTGACAGTGGTCAAGGAGCATTGTGATGAAAGTGTTCATGGAGCAATGCGATTATCAGGACAATGGAGCATTGTGAATACAAAGGCCATGGAACATTGAGATAACAGAGTTCATGGAGCATTGTGATGACAAGTGTCCTGGAACCTAGTGATGACACGGTTCATACAGCATTGAGATGTCCAGGGCCAAGGCGAATTGTGATGACACGTGTCATGGGGCCTTGTGATGACATTGGTCATCTTGCATTGTGATGACAGTTGTCATGTAGAATTTTGATTAAAGGTATCATGGAGCACTGTGATGACAAAGGACAAGGAATATTTTGATGACAAGGGTCATTGAGCAATGGGATGACACAGGAAAGGCGTATTATGATCACAAGTGTTCTGGAGCATTGTGATGACAAGGGCATGGAGCATTCTAATTACAAGGGCCATGGAGCATTGTGATGTCAACGGCATGGAGCATTGTGATGACAGGGTTCTTGGAGCATTGTGATGACAATGGTCATCAAGCATTGTGATGACAGGGGTCAAAGAGCATTGTGATGAGAAAAACCATAGAGCATAGTGATGTCAGAGGCCATGGAACATTGTGATGACAAGGCCATGGACCATTGTTATGACAAGGGTCATGGAGCATTGTGATGAAAAATGACGTGGAGCATTGTGATGACAAGTGTCATGGGGCATTTTGATGACATTGGCATGGAGCATTATGATGACAAGAGTTCTGGAGCATTTTGATGACAAGCGCATGGAGCATTGTGATGACAGGGCCCATGGAACATTGTGATGAAAAGGACAGGGAACATTGTGATGAATGGGTTCATGGAGCATTGTGATGAAGGTGCCATGGAGCATTGAGATGACAGGCGTCATTAGGAATGGTGATGACATTGGTCATGGATCATTGTGATGAAAGTGATCATGGAGCAATATGATAACAGGGGCCATGGAGCATTGTGATGACAGGTGTATTGGAGCATTGTGATGAAAGTCGTCATGGATCATTGTGATGACATGTGCCCTGGAACACTGTGATGACACGGTTCATCGAGTATTGTGATGACAAGGGTCATAGCAAATTGTGATGACAGGTGTCATGGGGCCTTGTGATGACATTGATCATCTAGGAATTGTGATGAAAGGTATCATGGAGCACTGAGATGACTGGGGGAATGAACCATTGTTCTGAAAATTGTCCTGGATTATCGTGATGACAGCAGTCAAGGAGAATTGTGATGACAGGGATTATGCAGCATTGTGTTGACAAGGGTATGGACTATTGTGATGACAATGGTCGTGGAGCAAAGTGATGTAAGTTTCCATGGAACATCGTGATGAAAAGTGCCTGGGAGCATTGTGACGATAAAGGCCATTGAGCATTGTGATGACAAGTGCCATGGAGCATTGTAATGAAAGGTTTCATTGTGCACTGTGATGAAAAGGGGGATGGAGTATTGTGATGAAACTGGTCCTGAAGCATTGTGATAACAAATTCATGGAGCATTGTGATGACAGGCATCATGGAGCATTGTGATGACAAGTGTCATGCAATATTGTGCTGACACAGATCATGGAGCATTTTGATGAGAGTGGCCTTGGAAGACAGTGAGGCGAGACGTCATGGGGAATTAGGGTGACGGTGGTCAAGGAGCATTGTGATGAAAGTGTTCATGGAGCAATGCGATTATCAGGACAATGGAGCATTGTGAATACAAAGGCCATGGAACATTGAGATAACAGAGTTCATGGAGCATTGTGATGACAAGTGTCCTGGAACCTAGTGATGACACGGTTCATACAGCATTGAGATGTCAAGGGCCAAGGCGAATTGTGATGACACGTGTCATGGGGCCTTGTGATGACATTGGTCATCTTGCATTGTGATGACAGTTGTCATGTAGAATTTTGATTAAAGGTATCATGGAGCACTGTGATGACAAAGGACAAGGAATATTTTGATGACAAGGGTCATTGAGCAATGGGATGACACAGGAAAGGCGTATTATGATCACAAGTGTTCTGGAGCATTGTGATGACAAGGGCATGGAGCATTCTAATTACAAGGGCCATGGAGCATTGTGATGTCAACGGCATGGAGCATTGTGATGACAGGGTTCTTGGAGCATTGTGATGACAATGGTCATCAAGCATTGTGATGACAGGGGTCAAAGAGCATTGTGATGAGAAAAACCATAGAGCATAGTGATGTCAGAGGCCATGGAACATTGTGATGACAAGGCCATGGACCATTGTTATGACAAGGGTCATGGAGCATTGTGATGACAAATGACGTGGAGCATTGTGATGACAAGTGTCATGGGGCATTTTGATGACATTGGCATGGAGCATTATGATGACAAGAGTTCTGGAGCATTTTGATGACAAGCGCATGGAGCATTGTGATGACAGGGCCCATGGAACATTGTGATGAAAAGGACAGGGAACATTGTGATGAATGGGTTCATGGAGCATTGTGATGAAGGTGCCATGGAGCATTGAGATGACAGGCGTCATTAGGAATGGTGATGACATTGGTCATGGATCATTGTGATGAAAGTGATCATGGAGCAATATGATAACAGGGGCCATGGAGCATTGTGATGACAGGTGTATTGGAGCATTGTGATGAAAGTCGTCATGGATCATTGTGATGACATGTGCCCTGGAACACTGTGATGACACGGTTCATCGAGTATTGTGATGACAAGGGTCATAGCAAATTGTGATGACAGGTGTCATGGGGCCTTGTGATGACATTGATCATCTAGGAATTGTGATGAAAGGTATCATGGAGCACTGAGATGACTGGGGGAATGAACCATTGTTCTGAAAATTGTCCTGGATTATCGTGATGACAGCAGTCAAGGAGAATTGTGATGACAGGGATTATGCAGCATTGTGTTGACAAGGGTATGGACTATTGTGATGACAATGGTCGTGGAGCAAAGTGATGTAAGTTTTCATGGAACATCGTGATGAAAAGTGCCTGGGAGCATTGTGACGATAAAGGTCATTGAGCATTGTGATGACAAGTGTCATGGAGCATTGTAATGAAAGGTTTCATTGTGCACTGTGATGAAAAGGGGGATGGAGTATTGTGATGAAACTGGTCCTGGAGCATTGTGATAACAAATTCATGGAGCATTGTGATGACAGGCATCATGGAGCATTGTGATGACAAGTGTCATGCAATATTGTGCTGACACAGATCATGGAGCATTTTGATGAGAGTGGCCTTGGAAGACAGTGAGGCGAGACGTCATGGGGAATTAGGGTGACAGTGTTCAAGGAGCATTGTGATGAAAGTGTTCATGGAGCAATGCGATTATCAGGACAATGGAGCATTGTGAATACAAAGGTCATGGAACATTGAGATAACAGAGTTCATGGAGCATTGTGATGACAAGTGTCCTGGAACCTAGTGATGACACGGTTCATACAGCATTGAGATGTCAAGGGCCAAAGCGAATTGTGATGACACGTGTCATGGGGCCTTGTGATGACATTGGTCATCTTGCATTGTGATGACAGTTGTCATGTAGAATTTTGATTAAAGGTATCATGGAGCACTGTGATGACAAAGGACAAGGAATATTTTGATGACAAGGGTCATTGAGCAATGGGATGACACAGGAAAGGCGTATTATGATCACAAGTGTTCTGGAGCATTGTGATGACAAGGGCATGGAGCATTCTAATTACAAGGGCCATGGAGCATTGTGATGTCAACGGCATGGAGCATTGTGATGACAGGGTTCTTGGAGCATTGTGATGACAATGGTCATCAAGCATTGTGATGACAGGGGTCAAAGAGCATTGTGATGAGAAAAACCATAGAGCATAGTGATGTCAGAGGCCATGGAACATTGTGATGACAAGGCCATGGACCATTGTTATGACAAGGGTCATGGAGCATTGTGATGACAAATGACGTGGAGCATTGTGATGACAAGTGTCATGGGGCATTTTGATGACATTGGCATGGAGCATTATGATGACAAGAGTTCTGGAGCATTTTGATGACAAGCGCATGGAGCATTGTGATGACAGGGCCCATGGAACATTGTGATGAAAAGGACAGGGAACATTGTGATGAATGGGTTCATGGAGCATTGTGATGAAGGTGCCATGGAGCATTGAGATGACAGGCGTCATTAGGAATGGTGATGACATTGGTCATGGATCATTGTGATGAAAGTGATCATGGAGCAATATGATAACAGGGGCCATGGAGCATTGTGATGACAGGTGTATTGGAGCATTGTGATGAAAGTCGTCATGGATCATTGTGATGACATGTGCCCTGGAACACTGTGATGACACGGTTCATCGAGTATTGTGATGACAAGGGTCATAGCAAATTGTGATGACAGGTGTCATGGGGCCTTGTGATGACATTGATCATCTAGGAATTGTGATGAAAGGTATCATGGAGCACTGAGATGACTGGGGGAATGAACCATTGTTATGAAAATTGTCCTGGATTATCGTGATGACAGCAGTCAAGGAGAATTGTGATGACAGGGATTATGCAGCATTGTGTTGACAAGGGTATGGACTATTGTGATGACAATGGTCGTGGAGCAAAGTGATGTAAGTTTTCATGGAACATCGTGATGAAAAGTGCCTGGGAGCATTGTGACGATAAAGGCCATTGAGCATTGTGATGACAAGTGTCATGGAGCATTGTAATGAAAGGTTTCATTGTGCACTGTGATGAAAAGGGGGATGGAGTATTGTGATGAAACTGGTCCTGGAGCATTGTGATTACAAATTCATGGAGCATTGTGATGACAGGCATCATGGAGCATTGTGATGACAAGTGTCATGCAATATTGTGCTGACACAGATCATGGAGCATTTTGATGAGAGTGGCCTTGGAAGACAGTGAGGCGAGACGTCATGGGGAATTAGGGTGACAGTGGTCAAGGAGCATTGTGATGAAAGTGTTCATGGAGCAATGCGATTATCAGGACAATGGAGCATTGTGAATACAAAGGCCATGGAACATTGAGATAACAGAGTTCATGGAGCATTGTGATGACAAGTGTCCTGGAACCTAGTGATGACACGGTTCATACAGCATTGAGATGTCAAGGGCCAAGGCGAATTGTGATGACACGTGTCATGGGGCCTTGTGATGACATTGGTCATCTTGCATTGTGATGACAGTTGTCATGTAGAATTTTGATTAAAGGTATCATGGAGCACTGTGATGACAAAGGACAAGGAATATTTTGATGACAAGGGTCATTGAGCAATGGGATGACACAGGAAAGGCGTATTATGATCACAAGTGTTCTGGAGCATTGTGATGACAAGGGCATGGAGCATTCTAATTACAAGGGCCATGGAGCATTGTGATGTCAACGGCATGGAGCATTGTGATGACAGGGTTCTTGGAGCATTGTGATGACAATGGTCATCAAGCATTGTGATGACAGGGGTCAAAGAGCATTGTGATGAGAAAAACCATAGAGCATAGTGATGTCAGAGGCCATGGAACATTGTGATGACAAGGCCATGGACCATTGTTATGACAAGGGTCATGGAGCATTGTGATGACAAATGACGTGGAGCATTGTGATGACAAGTGTCATGGGGCATTTTGATGACATTGGCATGGAGCATTATGATGACAAGAGTTCTGGAGCATTTTGATGACAAGCGCATGGAGCATTGTGATGACAGGGCCCATGGAACATTGTGATGAAAAGGACAGGGAACATTGTGATGAATGGGTTCATGGAGCATTGTGATGAAGGTGCCATGGAGCATTGAGATGACAGGCGTCATTAGGAATGGTGATGACATTGGTCATGGATCATTGTGATGAAAGTGATCATGGAGCAATATGATAACAGGGGCCAGGGAGCATTGTGATGACAGGTGTATTGGAGCATTGTGATGAAAGTCGTCATGGATCATTGTGATGACATGTGCCCTGGAACACTGTGATGACACGGTTCATCGAGTATTGTGATGACAAGGGTCATAGCAAATTGTGATGACAGGTGTCATGGGGCCTTGTGATGACATTGATCATCTAGGAATTGTGATGAAAGGTATCATGGAGCACTGAGATGACTGGGGGAATGAACCATTGTTATGAAAATTGTCCTGGATTATCGTGATGACAGGAGTCAAGGAGAATTGTGATGACAGGGATTATGCAGCATTGTTTTGACAAGGGTATGGACTATTGTGATGACAATGGTCGTGGAGCAAAGTGATGTAAGTTTTCATGGAACATCGTGATGAAAAGTGCCTGGGAGCATTGTGACGATAAAGGCCGTTGAGCATTGTGATGACAAGTGTCATGGAGCATTGTAATGAAAGGTTTCATTGTGCACTGTGATGAAAAGGGGGATGGAGTATTGTGATGAAACTGGTCCTGGAGCATTGTGATAACAAATTCATGGAGCATTGTGATGACAGGCATCATGGAGCATTGTGATGACAAGTGTCATGCAATATTGTGCTGACACAGATCATGGAGCATTTTGATGAGAGTGGCCTTGGAAGACAGTGAGGCGAGACGTCATGGGGAATTAGGGTGACAGTCTTCAAGGAGCATTGTGATGAAAGTGTTCATGGAGCAATGCGATTATCAGGACAATGGAGCATTGTGAATACAAAGGCCATGGAACATTGAGATAACAGAGTTCATGGAGCATTGTGATGACAAGTGTCCTGGAACCTAGTGATGACACGGTTCATACAGCATTGAGATGTCAAGGGCCAAGGCGAATTGTGATGACACGTGTCATGGGGCCTTGTGATGACATTGGTCATCTTGCATTGTGATGACAGTTGTCATGTAGAATTTTGATTAAAGGTATCATGGAGCACTGTGATGACAAAGGACAAGGAATATTTTGATGACAAGGGTCATTGAGCAATGGGATGACACAGGAAAGGCGTATTATGATCACAAGTGTTCTGGAGCATTGTGATGACAAGAGCATGGAGCATTCTAATTACAAGGGCCATGGAGCATTGTGATGTCAACGGCATGGAGCATTGTGATGACAGGGTTCTTGGAGCATTGTGATGACAATGGTCATCAAGCATTGTGATGACAGGGGTCAAAGAGCATTGTGATGAGAAAAACCATAGAGCATAGTGATGTCAGAGGCCATGGAACATTGTGATGACAAGGCCATGGACCATTGTTATGACAAGGGTCATGGAGCATTGTGATGACAAATGACGTGGAGCATTGTGATGACAAGTGTCATGGGGCATTTTGATGACATTGGCATGGAGCATTATGATGACAAGAGTTCTGGAGCATTTTGATGACAAGCGCATGGAGCATTGTGATGACAGGGCCCATGGAACATTGTGATGAAAAGGACAGGGAACATTGTGATGAATGGGTTCATGGAACATTGTGATGAAGGTGCCATGGAGCATTGAGATGACAGGCGTCATTAGGAATGGTGATGACATTGGTCATGGATCATTGTGATGAAAGTGATCATGGAGCAATATGATAACAGGGGCCATGGAGCATTGTGATGACAGGTGTATTGGAGCATTGTGATGAAAGTCGTCATGGATCATTGTGATGACATGTGCCCTGGAACACTGTGATGACACGGTTCATCGAGTATTGTGATGACAAGGGTCATAGCAAATTGTGATGACAGGTGTCATGGGGCCTTGTGATGACATTGATCACCTAGGAATTGTGATGAAAGGTATCATGGAGCACTGAGATGACTGGGGGAATGAACCATTGTTATGAAAATTGTCCTGGATTATCGTGATGACAGCAGTCAAGGAGAATTGTGATGACAGGGATTATGCAGCATTGTGTTGACAAGGGTATGGACTATTGTGATGACAATGGTCGTGGAGCAAAGTGATGTAAGTTTTCATGGAACATCGTGATGAAAAGTGCCTGGGAGCATTGTGACGATAAAGGCCATTGAGCATTGTGATGACAAGTGTCATGGAGCATTGTAATGAAAGGTTTCATTGTGCACTGTGATGAAAAGGGGGATGGAGTATTGTGATGAAACTGGTCCTGGAGCATTGTGATAACAAATTCATGGAGCATTGTGATGACAGGCATCATGGAGCATTGTGATGACAAGTGTCATGCAATATTGTGCTGACACAGATCATGGAGCATTTTGATGAGAGTGGCCTTGGAAGACAGTGAGGCGAGACGTCATGGGGAATTAGGGTGACAGTGGTCAAGGAGCATTGTGATGAAAGTGTTCATGGAGCAATGCGATTATCAGGACAATGGAGCATTGTGAATACAAAGGCCATGGAACATTGAGATAACAGAGTTCATGGAGCATTGTGATGACAAGTGTCCTGGAACCTAGTGATGACACGGTTCATACAGCATTGAGATGTCAAGGGCCAAGGCGAATTGTGATGACACGTGTCATGGGGCCTTGTGATGACATTGGTCATCTTGCATTGTGATGACAGTTGTCATGTAGAATTTTGATTAAAGGTATCATGGAGCACTGTGATGACAAAGGACAAGGAATATTTTGATGACAAGGGTCATTGAGCAATGGGATGACACAGGAAAGGCGTATTATGATCACAAGTGTTCTGGAGCATTGTGATGACAAGGGCATGGAGCATTCTAATTACAAGGGCCATGGAGCATTGTGATGTCAACGGCATGGAGCATTGTGATGACAGGGTTCTTGGAGCATTGTGATGACAATGGTCATCAAGCATTGTGATGACAGGGGTCAAAGAGCATTGTGATGAGAAAAACCATAGAGCATAGTGATGTCAGAGGCCATGGAACATTGTGATGACAAGGCCATGGACCATTGTTATGACAAGGGTCATGGAGCATTGTGATGACAAATGACGTGGAGCATTGTGATGACAAGTGTCATGGGGCATTTTGATGACATTGGCATGGAGCATTATGATGACAAGAGTTCTGGAGCATTTTGATGACAAGCGCATGGAGCATTGTGATGACAGGGCCCATGGAACATTGTGATGAAAAGGACAGGGAACATTGTGATGAATGGGTTCATGGAGCATTGTGATGAAGGTGCCATGGAGCATTGAGATGACAGGCGTCATTAGGAATGGTGATGACATTGGTCATGGATCATTGTGATGAAAGTGATCATGGAGCAATATGATAACAGGGGCCATGGAGCATTGTGATGACAGGTGTATTGGAGCATTGTGATGAAAGTCGTCATGGATCATTGTGATGACATGTGCCCTGGAACACTGTGATGACACGGTTCATCGAGTATTGTGATGACAAGGGTCATAGCAAATTGTGATGACAGGTGTCATGGGGCCTTGTGATGACATTGATCATCTAGGAATTGTGATGAAAGGTATCATGGAGCACTGAGATGACTGGGGGAATGAACCATTGTTATGAAAATTGTCCTGGATTATCGTGATGACAGCAGTCAAGGAGAATTGTGATGACAGGGATTATGCAGCATTGTGTTGACAAGGGTATGGACTAGTGTGATGACAATGGTCGTGGAGCAAAGTGATGTAAGTTTTCATGGAACATCGTGATGAAAAGTGCCTGGGAGCATTGTGACGATAAAGGCCATTGAGCATTGTGATGACAAGTGTCATGGAGCATTGTAATGAAAGGTTTCATTGTGCACTGTGATGAAAAGGGGGATGGAGTATTGTGATGAAACTGGTCCTGGAGCATTGTGATAACAAATTCATGGAGCATTGTGATGACAGGCATCATGGAGCATTGTGATGACAAGTGTCATGCAATATTGTGCTGACACAGATCATGGAGCATTTTGATGAGAGTGGCCTTGGAAGACAGTGAGGCGAGACGTCATGGGGAATTAGGGTGACAGTGGTCAAGGAGCATTGTGATGAAAGTGTTCATGGAGCAATGCGATTATCAGGACAATGGAGCATTGTGAATACAAAGGCCATGGAACATTGAGATAACAGAGTTCATGGAGCATTGTGATGACAAGTGTCCTGGAACCTAGTGATGACACGGTTCATACAGCATTGAGATGTCCAGGGCCAAGGCGAATTGTGATGACACGTGTCATGGGGCCTTGTGATGACATTGGTCATCTTGCATTGTGATGACAGTTGTCATGTAGAATTTTGATTAAAGGTATCATGGAGCACTGTGATGACAAAGGACAAGGAATATTTTGATGACAAGGGTCATTGAGCAATGGGATGACACAGGAAAGGCGTATTATGATCACAAGTGTTCTGGAGCATTGTGATGACAAGGGCATGGAGCATTCTAATTACAAGGGCCATGAAGCATTGTGATGTCAACGGCATGGAGCATTGTGATGACAGGGTTCTTGGAGCATTGTGATGACAATGGGCATCAAGCATTGTGATGACAGGGGTCAAAGAACATTGTGATGAGAAAAACCATAGAGCATAGTGATGTCAGAGGCCATGGAACATTGTGATGACAAGGCCATGGACCATTGTTATGAAAAGGGTCATGGAGCATTGTGATGACAAATGACGTGGAGCATTGTGATGACAAGTGTCATGGGGCATTTTGATGACATTGGCATGGAGCATTATGATGACAAGAGTTCTGGAGCATTTTGATGACAAGCGCATGGAGCATTGTGATGACAGGGCCCATGGAACATTGTGATGAAAAGGACAGGGAACATTGTGATGAATGGGTTCATGGAGCATTGTGATGAAGGTGCCATGGAGCATTGAGATGACAGGCGTCATTAGGAATGGTGATGACATTGGTCATGGATCATTGTGATGAAAGTGATCATGGAGCAATATGATAACAGGGGCCATGGAGCATTGTGATGACAGGTGTATTGGAGCATTGTGATGAAAGTCGTCATGGATCATTGTGATGACATGTGCCCTGGAACACTGTGATGACACGGTTCGAGTATTGTGATGACAAGGGTCATAGCAAATTGTGATGACAGGTGTCATGGGGCCTTGTGATGATATTGATCATCTAGGAATTGTGATGAAAGGTATCATGGAGCACTGAGATGACTGGGGGAATGAACCATTGTTCTGAAAATTGTCCTGGATTATCGTGATGACAGCAGTCAAGGAGAATTGTGATGACAGGGATTATGCAGCATTGTGTTGACAAGGGTATGGACTATTGTGATGACAATGGTCGTGGAGCAAAGTGATGTAAGTTTTCATGGAACATCGTGATGAAAAGTGCCTGGGAGCATTGTGACGATAAAGGCCATTGAGCATTGTGATGACAAGTGTCATGGAGCATTGTAATGAAAGGTTTCATTGTGCACTGTGATGAAAAGGGGGATGGAGTATTGTGATGAAACTGGTCCTGGAGCATTGTGATAACAAATTCATGGAGCATTGTGATGACAGGCATCATGGAGCATTGTGATGACAAGTGTCATGCAATATTGTGCTGACACAGATCATGGAGCATTTTGATGAGAGTGGCCTTGGAAGACAGTGAGGCGAGACGTCATGGGGAATTAGGGTGACAGTGGTCAAGGAGCATTGTGATGAAAGTGTTCATGGAGCAATGCGATTATCAGGACAATGGAGCATTGTGAATACAAAGGCCATGGAACATTGAGATAACAGAGTTCATGGAGCATTGTGATGACAAGTGTCCTGGAACCTAGTGATGACACGGTTCATACAGCATTGAGATGTCAAGGGCCAAGGCGAATTGTGATGACACGTGTCATGGGGCCTTGTGATGACATTGGTCATCTTGCATTGTGATGACAGTTGTCATGTAGAATTTTGATTAAAGGTATCATGGAGCACTGTGATGACAAAGGACAAGGAATATTTTGATGACAAGGGTCATTGAGCAATGGGATGACACAGGAAAGGCGTATTATGATCACAAGTGTTCTGGAGCATTGTGATGACAAGGGCATGGAGCATTCTAATTACAAGGGCCATGGAGCATTGTGATGTCAACGGCATGGAGCATTGTGATGACAGGGTTCTTGGAGCATTGTGATGACAATGGTCATCAAGCATTGTGATGACAGGGGTCAAAGAGCATTGTGATGAGAAAAACCATAGAGCATAGTGATGTCAGAGGCCATGGAACATTGTGATGACAAGGCCATGGACCATTGTTATGACAAGGGTCATGGAGCATTGTGATGACAAATGACGTGGAGCATTGTGATGACAAGTGTCATGGGGCATTTTGATGACATTGGCATGGAGCATTATGATGACAAGAGTTCTGGAGCATTTTGATGACAAGCGCATGGAGCATTGTGATGACAGGGCCCATGGAACATTGTGATGAAAAGGACAGGGAACATTGTGATGAATGGGTTCATGGAGCATTGTGATGAAGGTGCCATGGAGCATTGAGATGACAGGCGTCATTAGGAATGGTGATGACATTGGTCATGGATCATTGTGATGAAAGTGATCATGGAGCAATATGATAACAGGGGCCATGGAGCATTGTGATGACAGGTGTATTGGAGCATTGTGATGAAAGTCGTCATGGATCATTGTGATGACATGTGCCCTGGAACACTGTGATGACACGGTTCATCGAGTATTGTGATGACAAGGGTCATAGCAAATTGTGATGACAGGTGTCATGGGGCCTTGTGATGACATTGATCATCTAGGAATTGTGATGAAAGGTATCATGGAGCACTGAGATGACTGGGGGAATGAACCATTGTTATGAAAATTGTCCTGGATTATCGTGATGACAGCAGTCAAGGAGAATTGTGATGACAGGGATTATGCAGCATTGTGTTGACAAGGGTATGGACTATTGTGATGACAATGGTCGTGGAGCAAAGTGATGTAAGTTTTCATGGAACATCGTGATGAAAAGTGCCTGGGAGCATTGTGACGATAAAGGCCATTGAGCATTGTGATGACAAGTGTCATGGAGCATTGTAATGAAAGGTTTCATTGTGCACTGTGATGAAAAGGGGGATGGAGTATTGTGATGAAACTGGTCCTGGAGCATTGTGATAACAAATTCATGGAGCATTGTGATGACAGGCATCATGGAGCATTGTGATGACAAGTGTCATGCAATATTGTGCTGACACAGATCATGGAGCATTTTGATGAGAGTGGCCTTGGAAGACAGTGAGGCGAGACGTCATGGGGAATTAGGGTGACAGTGTTCAAGGAGCATTGTGATGAAAGTGTTCATGGAGCAATGCGATTATCAGGACAATGGAGCATTGTGAATACAAAGGCCATGGAACATTGAGATAACAGAGTTCATGGAGCATTGTGATGACAAGTGTCCTGGAACCTAGTGATGACACGGTTCATACAGCATTGAGATGTCCAGGGCCAAGGCGAATTGTGATGACACGTGTCATGGGGCCTTGTGATGACATTGGTCATCTTGCATTGTGATGACAGTTGTCATGTAGAATTTTGATTAAAGGTATCATGGAGCACTGTGATGACAAAGGACAAGGAATATTTTGATGACAAGGGTCATTGAGCAATGGGATGACACAGGAAAGGCGTATTATGATCACAAGTGTTCTGGAGCATTGTGATGACAAGGGCATGGAGCATTCTAATTACAAGGGCCATGAAGCATTGTGATGTCAACGGCATGGAGCATTGTGATGACAGGGTTCTTGGAGCATTGTGATGACAATGGTCATCAAGCATTGTGATGACAGGGGTCAAAGAGCATTGTGATGAGAAAAACCATAGAGCATAGTGATGTCAGAGGCCATGGAACATTGTGATGACAAGGCCATGGACCATTGTTATGAAAAGGGTCATGGAGCATTGTGATGACAAATGACGTGGAGCATTGTGATGACATGTGTCATGGGGCATTTTGATGACATTGGCATGGAGCATTATGATGACAAGAGTTCTGGAGCATTTTGATGACAAGCGCATGGAGCATTGTGATGACAGGGCCCATGGAACATTGTGATGAAAAGGACAGGGAACATTGTGATGAATGGGTTCATGGAGCATTGTGATGAAGGTGCCATGGAGCATTGAGATGACAGGCGTCATTAGGAATGGTGATGACATTGGTCATGGATCATTGTGATGAAAGTGATCATGTAGCAATATGATAACAGGGGCCATGGAGCATTGTGATGACAGGTGTATTGGAGCATTGTGATGAAAGTCGTCATGGATCATTGTGATGACATGTGCCCTGGAACACTGTGATGACACGGTTCGAGTATTGTGATGACAAGGGTCATAGCAAATTGTGATGACAGGTGTCATGGGGCCTTGTGATGACATTGATCATCTAGGAATTGTGATGAAAGGTATCATGGAGCACTGAGATGACTGGGGGAATGAACCATTGTTATGAAAATTGTCCTGGATTATCGTGATGACAGCAGTCAAGGAGAATTGTGATGACAGGGATTATGCAGCATTGTGTTGACAAGGGTATGGACTATTGTGATGACAATGGTCGTGGAGCAAAGTGATGTAAGTTTTCATGGAACATCGTGATGAAAAGTGCCTGGGAGCATTGTGACGATAAAGGCCATTGAGCATTGTGATGACAAGTGTCATGGAGCATTGTAATGAAAGGTTTCATTGTGCACTGTGATGAAAAGGGGGATGGAGTATTGTGATGAAACTGGTCCTGGAGGATTGTGATAACAAATTCATGGAGCATTGTGATGACAGGCATCATGGAGCATTGTGATGACAAGTGTCATGCAATATTGTGCTGACACAGATCATGGAGCATTTTGATGAGAGTGGCCTTGGAAGACAGTGAGGCGAGACGTCATGGGGAATTAGGGTGACAGTGGTCAAGGAGCATTGTGATGAAAGTGTTCATGGAGCAATGCGATTATCAGGACAATGGAGCATTGTGAATACAAAGGCCATGGAACATTGAGATAACAGAGTTCATGGAGCATTGTGATGACAAGTGTCCTGGAACCTAGTGATGACACGGTTCATACAGCATTGAGATGTCCAGGGCCAAGGCGAATTGTGATGACACGTGTCATGGGGCCTTGTGATGACATTGGTCATCTTGCATTGTGATGACAGTTGTCATGTAGAATTTTGATTAAAGGTATCATGGAGCACTGTGATGACAAAGGACAAGGAATATTTTGATGACAAGGGTCATTGAGCAATGGGATGACACAGGAAAGGCGTATTATGATCACAAGTGTTCTGGAGCATTGTGATGACAAGGGCATGGAGCATTCTAATTACAAGGGCCATGGAGCATTGTGATGTCAACGGCATGGAGCATTGTGATGACAGGGTTCTTGGAGCATTGTGATGACAATGGTCATCAAGCATTGTGATGACAGGGGTCAAAGAGCATTGTGATGAGAAAAACCATAGAGCATAGTGATGTCAGAGGCCATGGAACATTGTGATGACAAGGCCATGGACCATTGTTATGACAAGGGTCATGGAGCATTGTGATGACAAATGACGTGGAGCATTGTGATGACAAGTGTCATGGGGCATTTTGATGACATTGGCATGGAGCATTATGATGACAAGAGTTCTGGAGCATTTTGATGACAAGCGCATGGAGCATTGTGATGACAGGGCCCATGGAACATTGTGATGAAAAGGACAGGGAACATTGTGATGAATGGGTTCATGGAGCATTGTGATGAAGGTGCCATGGAGCATTGAGATGACAGGCGTCATTAGGAATGGTGATGACATTGGTCATGGATCATTGTGATGAAAGTGATCATGGAGCAATATGATAACAGGGGCCATGGAGCATTGTGATGACAGGTGTATTGGAGCATTGTGATGAAAGTCGTCATGGATCATTGTGATGACATGTGCCCTGGAACACTGTGATGACACGGTTCATCGAGTATTGTGATGACAAGGGTCATAGCAAATTGTGATGACAGGTGTCATGGGGCCTTGTGATGACATTGATCATCTAGGAATTGTGATGAAAGGTATCATGGAGCACTGAGATGACTGGGGGAATGAACCATTGTTATGAAAATTGTCCTGGATTATCGTGATGACAGCAGTCAAGGAGAATTGTGATGACAGGGATTATGCAGCATTGTGTTGACAAGGGTATGGACTATTGTGATGACAATGGTCGTGGAGCAAAGTGATGTAAGTTTTCATGGAACATCGTGATGAAAAGTGCCTGGGAGCATTGTGACGATAAAGGCCATTGAGCATTGTGATGACAAGTGTCATGGAGCATTGTAATGAAAGGTTTCATTGTGCACTGTGATGAAAAGGGGGATGGAGTATTGTGATGAAACTGGTCCTGGAGCATTGTGATTACAAATTCATGGAGCATTGTGATGACAGGCATCATGGAGCATTGTGATGACAAGTGTCATGCAATATTGTGCTGACACAGATCATGGAGCATTTTGATGAGAGTGGCCTTGGAAGACAGTGAGGCGAGACGTCATGGGGAATTAGGGTGACAGTGGTCAAGGAGCATTGTGATGAAAGTGTTCATGGAGCAATGCGATTATCAGGACAATGGAGCATTGTGAATACAAAGGCCATGGAACATTGAGATAACAGAGTTCATGGAGCATTGTGATGACAAGTGTCCTGGAACCTAGTGATGACACGGTTCATACAGCATTGAGATGTCAAGGGCCAAGGCGAATTGTGATGACACGTGTCATGGGGCCTTGTGATGACATTGGTCATCTTGCATTGTGATGACAGTTGTCATGTAGAATTTTGATTAAAGGTATCATGGAGCACTGTGATGACAAAGGACAAGGAATATTTTGATGACAAGGGTCATTGAGCAATGGGATGACACAGGAAAGGCGTATTATGATCACAAGTGTTCTGGAGCATTGTGATGACAAGGGCATGGAGCATTCTAATTACAAGGGCCATGGAGCATTGTGATGTCAACGGCATGGAGCATTGTGATGACAGGGTTCTTGGAGCATTGTGATGACAATGGTCATCAAGCATTGTGATGACAGGGGTCAAAGAGCATTGTGATGAGAAAAACCATAGAGCATAGTGATGTCAGAGGCCATGGAACATTGTGATGACAAGGCCATGGACCATTCTTATGACAAGGGTCATGGAGCATTGTGATGACAAATGACGTGGAGCATTGTGATGACAAGTGTCATGGGGCATTTTGATGACATTGGCATGGAGCATTATGATGACAAGAGTTCTGGAGCATTTTGATGACAAGCGCATGGAGCATTGTGATGACAGGGCCCATGGAACATTGTGATGAAAAGGACAGGGAACATTGTGATGAATGGGTTCATGGAGCATTGTGATGAAGGTGCCATGGAGCATTGAGATGACAGGCGTCATTAGGAATGGTGATGACATTGGTCATGGATCATTGTGATGAAAGTGATCATGGAGCAATATGATAACAGGGGCCAGGGAGCATTGTGATGACAGGTGTATTGGAGCATTGTGATGAAAGTCGTCATGGATCATTGTGATGACATGTGCCCTGGAACACTGTGATGACACGGTTCATCGAGTATTGTGATGACAAGGGTCATAGCAAATTGTGATGACAGGTGTCATGGGGCCTTGTGATGACATTGATCATCTAGGAATTGTGATGAAAGGTATCATGGAGCACTGAGATGACTGGGGGAATGAACCATTGTTATGAAAATTGTCCTGGATTATCGTGATGACAGGAGTCAAGGAGAATTGTGATGACAGGGATTATGCAGCATTGTTTTGACAAGGGTATGGACTATTGTGATGACAATGGTCGTGGAGCAAAGTGATGTAAGTTTTCATGGAACATCGTGATGAAAAGTGCCTGGGAGCATTGTGACGATAAAGGCCGTTGAGCATTGTGATGACAAGTGTCATGGAGCATTGTAATGAAAGGTTTCATTGTGCACTGTGATGAAAAGGGGGATGGAGTATTGTGATGAAACTGGTCCTGGAGCATTGTGATAACAAATTCATGGAGCATTGTGATGACAGGCATCATGGAGCATTGTGATGACAAGTGTCATGCAATATTGTGCTGACACAGATCATGGAGCATTTTGATGAGAGTGGCCTTGGAAGACAGTGAGGCGAGACGTCATGGGGAATTAGGGTGACAGTCTTCAAGGAGCATTGTGATGAAAGTGTTCATGGAGCAATGCGATTATCAGGACAATGGAGCATTGTGAATACAAAGGCCATGGAACATTGAGATAACAGAGTTCATGGAGCATTGTGATGACAAGTGTCCTGGAACCTAGTGATGACACGGTTCATACAGCATTGAGATGTCAAGGGCCAAGGCGAATTGTGATGACACGTGTCATGGGGCCTTGTGATGACATTGGTCATCTTGCATTGTGATGACAGTTGTCATGTAGAATTTTGATTAAAGGTATCATGGAGCACTGTGATGACAAAGGACAAGGAATATTTTGATGACAAGGGTCATTGAGCAATGGGATGACACAGGAAAGGCGTATTATGATCACAAGTGTTCTGGAGCATTGTGATGACAAGAGCATGGAGCATTCTAATTACAAGGGCCATGGAGCATTGTGATGTCAACGGCATGGAGCATTGTGATGACAGGGTTCTTGGAGCATTGTGATGACAATGGTCATCAAGCATTGTGATGACAGGGGTCAAAGAGCATTGTGATGAGAAAAACCATAGAGCATAGTGATGTCAGAGGCCATGGAACATTGTGATGACAAGGCCATGGACCATTGTTATGACAAGGGTCATGGAGCATTGTGATGACAAATGACGTGGAGCATTGTGATGACAAGTGTCATGGGGCATTTTGATGACATTGGCATGGAGCATTATGATGACAAGAGTTCTGGAGCATTTTGATGACAAGCGCATGGAGCATTGTGATGACAGGGCCCATGGAACATTGTGATGAAAAGGACAGGGAACATTGTGATGAATGGGTTCATGGAACATTGTGATGAAGGTGCCATGGAGCATTGAGATGACAGGCGTCATTAGGAATGGTGATGACATTGGTCATGGATCATTGTGATGAAAGTGATCATGGAGCAATATGATAACAGGGGCCATGGAGCATTGTGATGACAGGTGTATTGGAGCATTGTGATGAAAGTCGTCATGGATCATTGTGATGACATGTGCCCTGGAACACTGTGATGACACGGTTCATCGAGTATTGTGATGACAAGGGTCATAGCAAATTGTGATGACAGGTGTCATGGGGCCTTGTGATGACATTGATCATCTAGGAATTGTGATGAAAGGTATCATGGAGCACTGAGATGACTGGGGGAATGAACCATTGTTATGAAAATTGTCCTGGATTATCGTGATGACAGCAGTCAAGGAGAATTGTGATGACAGGGATTATGCAGCATTGTGTTGACAAGGGTATGGACTATTGTGATGACAATGGTCGTGGAGCAAAGTGATGTAAGTTTTCATGGAACATCGTGATGAAAAGTGCCTGGGAGCATTGTGACGATAAAGGCCATTGAGCATTGTGATGACAAGTGTCATGGAGCATTGTAATGAAAGGTTTCATTGTGCACTGTGATGAAAAGGGGGATGGAGTATTGTGATGAAACTGGTCCTGGAGCATTGTGATAACAAATTCATGGAGCATTGTGATGACAGGCATCATGGAGCATTGTGATGACAAGTGTCATGCAATATTGTGCTGACACAGATCATGGAGCATTTTGATGAGAGTGGCCTTGGAAGACAGTGAGGCGAGACGTCATGGGGAATTAGGGTGACAGTGGTCAAGGAGCATTGTGATGAAAGTGTTCATGGAGCAATGCGATTATCAGGACAATGGAGCATTGTGAATACAAAGGCCATGGAACATTGAGATAACAGAGTTCATGGAGCATTGTGATGACAAGTGTCCTGGAACCTAGTGATGACACGGTTCATACAGCATTGAGATGTCAAGGGCCAAGGCGAATTGTGATGACACGTGTCATGGGGCCTTGTGATGACATTGGTCATCTTGCATTGTGATGACAGTTGTCATGTAGAATTTTGATTAAAGGTATCATGGAGCACTGTGATGACAAAGGACAAGGAATATTTTGATGACAAGGGTCATTGAGCAATGGGATGACACAGGAAAGGCGTATTATGATCACAAGTGTTCTGGAGCATTGTGATGACAAGGGCATGGAGCATTCTAATTACAAGGGCCATGGAGCATTGTGATGTCAACGGCATGGAGCATTGTGATGACAGGGTTCTTGGAGCATTGTGATGACAATGGTCATCAAGCATTGTGATGACAGGGGTCAAAGAGCATTGTGATGAGAAAAACCATAGAGCATAGTGATGTCAGAGGCCATGGAACATTGTGATGACAAGGCCATGGACCATTGTTATGACAAGGGTCATGGAGCATTGTGATGACAAATGACGTGGAGCATTGTGATGACAAGTGTCATGGGGCATTTTGATGACATTGGCATGGAGCATTATGATGACAAGAGTTCTGGAGCATTTTGATGACAAGCGCATGGAGCATTGTGATGACAGGGCCCATGGAACATTGTGATGAAAAGGACAGGGAACATTGTGATGAATGGGTTCATGGAGCATTGTGATGAAGGTGCCATGGAGCATTGAGATGACAGGCGTCATTAGGAATGGTGATGACATTGGTCATGGATCATTGTGATGAAAGTGATCATGGAGCAATATGATAACAGGGGCCATGGAGCATTGTGATGACAGGTGTATTGGAGCATTGTGATGAAAGTCGTCATGGATCATTGTGATGACATGTGCCCTGGAACACTGTGATGACACGGTTCATCGAGTATTGTGATGACAAGGGTCATAGCAAATTGTGATGACAGGTGTCATGGGGCCTTGTGATGACATTGATCATCTAGGAATTGTGATGAAAGGTATCATGGAGCACTGAGATGACTGGGGGAATGAACCATTGTTATGAAAATTGTCCTGGATTATCGTGATGACAGCAGTCAAGGAGAATTGTGATGACAGGGATTATGCAGCATTGTGTTGACAAGGGTATGGACTAGTGTGATGACAATGGTCGTGGAGCAAAGTGATGTAAGTTTTCATGGAACATCGTGATGAAAAGTGCCTGGGAGCATTGTGACGATAAAGGCCATTGAGCATTGTGATGACAAGTGTCATGGAGCATTGTAATGAAAGGTTTCATTGTGCACTGTGATGAAAAGGGGGATGGAGTATTGTGATGAAACTGGTCCTGGAGCATTGTGATAACAAATTCATGGAGCATTGTGATGACAGGCATCATGGAGCATTGTGATGACAAGTGTCATGCAATATTGTGCTGACACAGATCATGGAGCATTTTGATGAGAGTGGCCTTGGAAGACAGTGAGGCGAGACGTCATGGGGAATTAGGGTGACAGTGTTCAAGGAGCATTGTGATGAAAGTGTTCATGGAGCAATGCGATTATCAGGACAATGGAGCATTGTGAATACAAAGGCCATGGAACATTGAGATAACAGAGTTCATGGAGCATTGTGATGACAAGTGTCCTGGAACCTAGTGATGACACGGTTCATACAGCATTGAGATGTCCAGGGCCAAGGCGAATTGTGATGACACGTGTCATGGGGCCTTGTGATGACATTGGTCATCTTGCATTGTGATGACAGTTGTCATGTAGAATTTTGATTAAAGGTATCATGGAGCACTGTGATGACAAAGGACAAGGAATATTTTGATGACAAGGGTCATTGAGCAATGGGATGACACAGGAAAGGCGTATTATGATCACAAGTGTTCTGGAGCATTGTGATGACAAGGGCATGGAGCATTCTAATTACAAGGGCCATGAAGCATTGTGATGTCAACGGCATGGAGCATTGTGATGACAGGGTTCTTGGAGCATTGTGATGACAATGGTCATCAAGCATTGTGATGACAGGGGTCAAAGAACATTGTGATGAGAAAAACCATAGAGCATAGTGATGTCAGAGGCCATGGAACATTGTGATGACAAGGCCATGGACCATTGTTATGAAAAGGGTCATGGAGCATTGTGATGACAAATGACGTGGAGCATTGTGATGACAAGTGTCATGGGGCATTTTGATGACATTGGCATGGAGCATTATGATGACAAGAGTTCTGGAGCATTTTGATGACAAGCGCATGGAGCATTGTGATGACAGGGCCCATGGAACATTGTGATGAAAAGGACAGGGAACATTGTGATGAATGGGTTCATGGAGCATTGTGATGAAGGTGCCATGGAGCATTGAGATGACAGGCGTCATTAGGAATGGTGATGACATTGGTCATGGATCATTGTGATGAAAGTGATCATGGAGCAATATGATAACAGGGGCCATGGAGCATTGTGATGACAGGTGTATTGGAGCATTGTGATGAAAGTCGTCATGGATCATTGTGATGACATGTGCCCTGGAACACTGTGATGACACGGTTCGAGTATTGTGATGACAAGGGTCATAGCAAATTGTGATGACAGGTGTCATGGGGCCTTGTGATGATATTGATCATCTAGGAATTGTGATGAAAGGTATCATGGAGCACTGAGATGACTGGGGGAATGAACCATTGTTCTGAAAATTGTCCTGGATTATCGTGATGACAGCAGTCAAGGAGAATTGTGATGACAGGGATTATGCAGCATTGTGTTGACAAGGGTATGGACTATTGTGATGACAATGGTCGTGGAGCAAAGTGATGTAAGTTTTCATGGAACATCGTGATGAAAAGTGCCTGGGAGCATTGTGACGATAAAGGCCATTGAGCATTGTGATGACAAGTGTCATGGAGCATTGTAATGAAAGGTTTCATTGTGCACTGTGATGAAAAGGGGGATGGAGTATTGTGATGAAACTGGTCCTGGAGCATTGTGATAACAAATTCATGGAGCATTGTGATGACAGGCATCATGGAGCATTGTGATGACAAGTGTCATGCAATATTGTGCTGACACAGATCATGGAGCATTTTGATGAGAGTGGCCTTGGAAGACAGTGAGGCGAGACGTCATGGGGAATTAGGGTGACAGTGTTCAAGGAGCATTGTGATGAAAGTGTTCATGGAGCAATGCGATTATCAGGACAATGGAGCATTGTGAATACAAAGGCCATGGAACATTGAGATAACAGAGTTCATGGAGCATTGTGATGACAAGTGTCCTGGAACCTAGTGATGACACGGTTCATACAGCATTGAGATGTCCAGGGCCAAGGCGAATTGTGATGACACGTGTCATGGGGCCTTGTGATGACATTGGTCATCTTGCATTGTGATGACAGTTGTCATGTAGAATTTTGATTAAAGGTATCATGGAGCACTGTGATGACAAAGGACAAGGAATATTTTGATGACAAGGGTCATTGAACAATGGGATGACACAGGAAAGGCGTATTATGATCACAAGTGTTCTGGAGCATTGTGATGACAAGGGCATGGAGCATTCTAATTACAAGGGCCATGAAGCATTGTGATGTCAACGGCATGGAGCATTGTGATGACAGGGTTCTTGGAGCATTGTGATGACAATGGTCATCAAGCATTGTGATGACAGGGGTCAAAGAGCATTGTGATGAGAAAAACCATAGAGCATAGTGATGTCAGAGGCCATGGAACATTGTGATGACAAGGCCATGGACCATTGTTATGAAAAGGGTCATGGAGCATTGTGATGACAAATGACGTGGAGCATTGTGATGACATGTGTCATGGGGCATTTTGATGACATTGGCATGGAGCATTATGATGACAAGAGTTCTGGAGCATTTTGATGACAAGCGCATGGAGCATTGTGATGACAGGGCCCATGGAACATTGTGATGAAAAGGACAGGGAACATTGTGATGAATGGGTTCATGGAGCATTGTGATGAAGGTGCCATGGAGCATTGAGATGACAGGCGTCATTAGGAATGGTGATGACATTGGTCATGGATCATTGTGATGAAAGTGATCATGGAGCAATATGATAACAGGGGCCATGGAGCATTGTGATGACAGGTGTATTGGAGCATTGTGATGAAAGTCGTCATGGATCATTGTGATGACATGTGCCCTGGAACACTGTGATGACACGGTTCGAGTATTGTGATGACAAGGGTCATAGCAAATTGTGATGACAGGTGTCATGGGGCCTTGTGATGACATTGATCATCTAGGAATTGTGATGAAAGGTATCATGGAGCACTGAGATGACTGGGGGAATGAACCATTGTTATGAAAATTGTCCTGGATTATCGTGATGACAGCAGTCAAGGAGAATTGTGATGACAGGGATTATGCAGCATTGTGTTGACAAGGGTATGGACTATTGTGATGACAATGGTCGTGGAGCAAAGTGATGTAAGTTTTCATGGAACATCGTGATGAAAAGTGCCTGGGAGCATTGTGACGATAAAGGCCATTGAGCATTGTGATGACAAGTGTCATGGAGCATTGTAATGAAAGGTTTCATTGTGCACTGTGATGAAAAGGGGGATGGAGTATTGTGATGAAACTGGTCCTGGAGGATTGTGATAACAAATTCATGGAGCATTGTGATGACAGGCATCATGGAGCATTGTGATGACAAGTGTCATGCAATATTGTGCTGACACAGATCATGGAGCATTTTGATGAGAGTGGCCTTGGAAGACAGTGAGGCGAGACGTCATGGGGAATTAGGGTGACAGTGGTCAAGGAGCATTGTGATGAAAGTGTTCATGGAGCAATGCGATTATCAGGACAATGGAGCATTGTGAATACAAAGGCCATGGAACATTGAGATAACAGAGTTCATGGAGCATTGTGATGACAAGTGTCCTGGAACCTAGTGATGACACGGTTCATACAGCATTGAGATGTCCAGGGCCAAGGCGAATTGTGATGACACGTGTCATGGGGCCTTGTGATGACATTGGTCATCTTGCATTGTGATGACAGTTGTCATGTAGAATTTTGATTAAAGGTATCATGGAGCACTGTGATGACAAAGGACAAGGAATATTTTGATGACAAGGGTCATTGAGCAATGGGATGACACAGGAAAGGCGTATTATGATCACAAGTGTTCTGGAGCATTGTGATGACAAGGGCATGGAGCATTCTAATTACAAGGGCCATGGAGCATTGTGATGTCAACGGCATGGAGCATTGTGATGACAGGGTTCTTGGAGCATTGTGATGACAATGGTCATCAAGCATTGTGATGACAGGGGTCAAAGAGCATTGTGATGAGAAAAACCATAGAGCATAGTGATGTCAGAGGCCATGGAACATTGTGATGACAAGGCCATGGACCATTGTTATGACAAGGGTCATGGAGCATTGTGATGACAAATGACGTGGAGCATTGTGATGACAAGTGTCATGGGGCATTTTGATGACATTGGCATGGAGCATTATGATGACAAGAGTTCTGGAGCATTTTGATGACAAGCGCATGGAGCATTGTGATGACAGGGCCCATGGAACATTGTGATGAAAAGGACAGGGAACATTGTGATGAATGGGTTCATGGAGCATTGTGATGAAGGTGCCATGGAGCATTGAGATGACAGGCGTCATTAGGAATGGTGAGGACATTGGTCATGGATCATTGTGATGAAAGTGATCATGGAGCAATATGATAACAGGGGCCATGGAGCATTGTGATGACAGGTGTATTGGAGCATTGTGATGAAAGTCGTCATGGATCATTGTGATGACATGTGCCCTGGAACACTGTGATGACACGGTTCATCGAGTATTGTGATGACAAGGGTCATAGCAAATTGTGATGACAGGTGTCATGGGGCCTTGTGATGACATTGATCATCTAGGAATTGTGATGAAAGGTATCATGGAGCACTGAGATGACTGGGGGAATGAACCATTGTTATGAAAATTGTCCTGGATTATCGTGATGACAGCAGTCAAGGAGAATTGTGATGACAGGGATTATGCAGCATTGTGTTGACAAGGGTATGGACTATTGTGATGACAATGGTCGTGGAGCAAAGTGATGTAAGTTTTCATGGAACATCGTGATGAAAAGTGCCTGGGAGCATTGTGACGATAAAGGCCATTGAGCATTGTGATGACAAGTGTCATGGAGCATTGTAATGAAAGGTTTCATTGTGCACTGTGATGAAAAGGGGGATGGAGTATTGTGATGAAACTGGTCCTGGAGCATTGTGATAACAAATTCATGGAGCATTGTGATGACAGGCATCATGGAGCATTGTGATGACAAGTGTCATGCAATATTGTGCTGACACAGATCATGGAGCATTTTGATGAGAGTGGCCTTGGAAGACAGTGAGGCGAGACGTCATGGGGAATTAGGGTGACAGTGTTCAAGGAGCATTGTGATGAAAGTGTTCATGGAGCAATGCGATTATCAGGACAATGGAGCATTGTGAATACAAAGGCCATGGAACATTGAGATAACAGAGTTCATGGAGCATTGTGATGACAAGTGTCCTGGAACCTAGTGATGACACGGTTCATACAGCATTGAGATGTCAAGGGCCAAGGCGAATTGTGATGACACGTGTCATGGGGCCTTGTGATGACATTGGTCATCTTGCATTGTGATGACAGTTGTCATGTAGAATTTTGATTAAAGGTATCATGGAGCACTGTGATGACAAAGGACAAGGAATATTTTGATGACAAGGGTCATTGAGCAATGGGATGACACAGGAAAGGCGTATTATGATCACAAGTGTTCTGGAGCATTGTGATGACAAGGGCATGGAGCATTCTAATTACAAGGGCCATGAAGCATTGTGATGTCAACGGCATGGAGCATTGTGATGACAGGGTTCTTGGAGCATTGTGATGACAATGGTCATCAAGCATTGTGATGACAGGGGTCAAAGAGCATTGTGATGAGAAAAACCATAGAGCATAGTGATGTCAGAGGCCATGGAACATTGTGATGACAAGGCCATGGACCATTGTTATGAAAAGGGTCATGGAGCATTGTGATGACAAATGACGTGGAGCATTGTGATGACAAGTGTCATGGGGCATTTTGATGACATTGGCATGGAGCATTATGATGACAAGAGTTCTGGAGCATTTTGATGACAAGCGCATGGAGCATTGTGATGACAGGGCCCATGGAACATTGTGATGAAAAGGACAGGGAACATTGTGATGAATGGGTTCATGGAGCATTGTGATGAAGGTGCCATGGAGCATTGAGATGACAGGCGTCATTAGGAATGGTGATGACATTGGTCATGGATCATTGTGATGAAAGTGATCATGGAGCAATATGATAACAGGGGCCATGGAGCATTGTGATGACAGGTGTATTGGAGCATTGTGATGAAAGTCGTCATGGATCATTGTGATGACATGTGCCCTGGAACACTGTGATGACACGGTTCGAGTATTGTGATGACAAGGGTCATAGCAAATTGTGATGAGAGGTGTCATGGGGCCTTGTGATGACATTGATCATCTAGGAATTGTGATGAAAAGTATCATGGAGCACTGAGATGACTGGGGGAATGAACCATTGTTATGAAAATTGTCCTGGATTATCGTGATGACAGCAGTCAAGGAGAATTGTGATGACAGGGATTATGCAGCATTGTGTTGACAAGGGTATGGACTATTGTGATGACAATGGTCGTGGAGCAAAGTGATGTAAGTTTTCATGGAACATCGTGATGAAAAGTGCCTGGGAGCATTGTGACGATAAAGGCCATTGAGCATTGTGATGACAAGTGTCATGGAGCATTGTAATGAAAGGTTTCATTGTGCACTGTGATGAAAAGGGGGATGGAGTATTGTGATGAAACTGGTCCTGGAGCATTGTGATAACAAATTCATGGAGCATTGTGATGACAGGCATCATGGAGCATTGTGATGACAAGTGTCATGCAATATTGTGCTGACACAGATCATGGAGCATTTTGATGAGAGTGGCCTTGGAAGACAGTGAGGCGAGACGTCATGGGGAATTAGGGTGACAGTGGTCAAGGAGCATTGTGATGAAAGTGTTCATGGAGCAATGCGATTATCAGGACAATGGAGCATTGTGAATACAAAGGCCATGGAACATTGAGATAACAGAGTTCATGGAGCATTGTGATGACAAGTGTCCTGGAACCTAGTGATGACACGGTTCATACAGCATTGAGATGTCAAGGGCCAAGGCGAATTGTGATGACACGTGTCATGGGGCCTTGTGATGACATTGGTCATCTTGCATTGTGATGACAGTTGTCATGTAGAATTTTGATTAAAGGTATCATGGAGCACTGTGATGACAAAGGACAAGGAATATTTTGATGACAAGGGTCATTGAGCAATGGGATGACACAGGAAAGGCGTATTATGATCACAAGTGTTCTGGAGCATTGTGATGACAAGGGCATGGAGCATTCTAATTACAAGGGCCATGGAGCATTGTGATGTCAACGGCATGGAGCATTGTGATGACAGGGTTCTTGGAGCATTGTGATGACAATGGTCATCAAGCATTGTGATGACAGGGGTCAAAGAGCATTGTGATGAGAAAAACCATAGAGCATAGTGATGTCAGAGGCCATGGAACATTGTGATGACAAGGCCATGGACCATTGTTATGACAAGGGTCATGGAGCATTGTGATGACAAATGACGTGGAGAATTGTGATGACAAGTGTCATGGGGCATTTTGATGACATTGGCATGGAGCATTATGATGACAAGAGTTCTGGAGCATTTTGATGACAAGCGCATGGAGCATTGTGATGACAGGGCCCATGGAACATTGTGATGAAAAGGACAGGGAACATTGTGATGAATGGGTTCATGGAGCATTGTGATGAAGGTGCCATGGAGCATTGAGATGACAGGCGTCATTAGGAATGGTGATGACATTGGTCATGGATCATTGTGATGAAAGTGATCATGGAGCAATATGATAACAGGGGCCATGGAGCATTGTGATGACAGGTGTATTGGAGCATTGTGATGAAAGTCGTCATGGATCATTGTGATGACATGTGCCCTGGAACACTGTGATGACACGGTTCATCGAGTATTGTGATGACAAGGGTCATAGCAAATTGTGATGACAGGTGTCATGGGGCCTTGTGATGACATTGATCATCTAGGAATTGTGATGAAAGGTATCATGGAGCACTGAGATGACTGGGGGAATGAACCATTGTTCTGAAAATTGTCCTGGATTATCGTGATGACAGCAGTCAAGGAGAATTGTGATGACAGGGATTATGCAGCATTGTGTTGACAAGGGTATGGACTATTGTGATGACAATGGTCGTGGAGCAAAGTGATGTAAGTTTTCATGGAACATCGTGATGAAAAGTGCCTGGGAGCATTGTGACGATAAAGGCCATTGAGCATTGTGATGACAAGTGTCATGGAGCATTGTAATGAAAGGTTTCATTGTGCACTGTGATGAAAAGGGGGATGGAGTATTGTGATGAAACTGGTCCTGGAGCATTGTGATAACAAATTCATGGAGCATTGTGATGACAGGCATCATGGAGCATTGTGATGACAAGTGTCATGCAATATTGTGCTGACACAGATCATGGAGCATTTTGATGAGAGTGGCCTTGGAAGACAGTGAGGCGAGACGTCATGGGGAATTAGGGTGACAGTGTTCAAGGAGCATTGTGATGAAAGTGTTCATGGAGCAATGCGATTATCAGGACAATGGAGCATTGTGAATACAAAGGCCATGGAACATTGAGATAACAGAGTTCATGGAGCATTGTGATGACAAGTGTCCTGGAACCTAGTGATGACACGGTTCATACAGCATTGAGATGTCAAGGGCCAAGGCGAATTGTGATGACACGTGTCATGGGGCCTTGTGATGACATTGGTCATCTTGCATTGTGATGACAGTTGTCATGTAGAATTTTGATTAAAGGTATCATGGAGCACTGTGATGACAAAGGACAAGGAATATTTTGATGACAAGGGTCATTGAGCAATGGGATGACACAGGAAAGGCGTATTATGATCACAAGTGTTCTGGAGCATTGTGATGACAAGGGCATGGAGCATTCTAATTACAAGGGCCATGGAGCATTGTGATGTCAACGGCATGGAGCATTGTGATGACAGGGTTCTTGGAGCATTGTGATGACAATGGTCATCAAGCATTGTGATGACAGGGGTCAAAGAGCATTGTGATGAGAAAAACCATAGAGCATAGTGATGTCAGAGGCCATGGAACATTGTGATGACAAGGCCATGGACCATTCTTATGACAAGGGTCATGGAGCATTGTGATGACAAATGACGTGGAGCATTTTGATGACATTGGCATGGAGCATTATGATGACAAGAGTTCTGGAGCATTTTGATGACAAGCGCATGGAGCATTGTGATGACAGGGCCCATGGAACATTGTGATGAAAAGGACAGGGAACATTGTGATGAATGGGTTCATGGAGCATTGTGATGAAGGTGCCATGGAGCATTGAGATGACAGGCGTCATTAGGAATGGTGATGACATTGGTCATGGATCATTGTGATGAAAGTGATCATGGAGCAATATGATAACAGGGGCCATGGAGCATTGTGATGACAGGTGTATTGGAGCATTGTGATGACAGTCGTCATGGATCATTGTGATGACATGTGCCCTGGAACACTGTGATGACACGGTTCATTGAGTATTGTGATGACAAGGGTCATAGCAAATTGTGATGACAGGTGTCATGGGGCCTTGTGATGACATTGATCATCTAGGAATTGTGAGGAAAGGTATCATGGAGCACTGAGATGACTGGGGTAATGAACCATTGTTCTGAAAATTGTCCTGGATTATCGTGATGACAGCAGTCAAGGAGAATTGTGATGACAGGGATTATGCAGCATTGTGTTGACAAGGGTATGGACTATTGTGATGACAATGGTCGTGGAGCAAAGTGATGTAAGTTTTCATGGAACATCGTGATGAAAAGTGCCTGGGAGCATTGTGACGATAAAGGCCATTGAGCATTGTGATGACAAGTGTCATGGAGCATTGTAATGAAAGGTTTCATTGTGCACTGTGATGAAAAGGGGGATGGAGTATTGTGATGAAACTGGTCCTGGAGCATTGTGATAACAAATTCATGGAGCATTGTGATGACAGGCATCATGGAGCATTGTGATGACAAGTGTCATGCAATATTGTGCTGACACAGATCATGGAGCATTTTGATGAGAGTGGCCTTGGAAGACAGTGAGGCGAGACGTCATGGGGAATTAGGGTGACAGTGTTCAAGGAGCATTGTGATGAAAGTGTTCATGGAGCAATGCGATTATCAGGACAATGGAGCATTGTGAATACAAAGGCCATGGAACATTGAGATAACAGAGTTCATGGAGCATTGTGATGACAAGTGTCCTGGAACCTAGTGATGACACGGTTCATACAGCATTGAGATGTCAAGGGCCAAGGCGAATTGTGATGACACGTGTCATGGGGCCTTGTGATGACATTGGTCATCTTGCATTGTGATGACAGTTGTCATGTAGAATTTTGATTAAAGGTATCATGGAGCACTGTGATGACAAAGGACAAGGAATATTTTGATGACAAGGGTCATTGAGCAATGGGATGACACAGGAAAGGCGTATTATGATCACAAGTGTTCTGGAGCATTGTGATGACAAGGGCATGGAGCATTCTAATTACAAGGGCCATGGAGCATTGTGATGTCAACGGCATGGAGCATTGTGATGACAGGGTTCTTGGAGCATTGTGATGACAATGGTCATCAAGCATTGTGATGACAGGGGTCAAAGAGCATTGTGATGAGAAAAACCATAGAGCATAGTGATGTCAGAGGCCATGGAACATTGTGATGACAAGGCCATGGACCATTCTTATGACAAGGGTCATGGAGCATTGTGATGACAAATGACGTGGAGCATTGTGATGACAAGTGTCGTGGGGCCTTTTGATGACATTGGCATGGAGCATTATGATGACAAGAGTTCTGGAGCATTTTGATGACAAGCGCATGGAGCATTGTGATGACAGGGCCCATGGAACATTGTGATGAAAAGGACAGGGAACATTGTGATGAATGGGTTCATGGAGCATTGTGATGAAGGTGCCATGGAGCATTGAGATGACAGGCGTCATTAGGAATGGTGATGACATTGGTCATGGATCATTGTGATGAAAGTGATCATGGAGCAATATGATAACAGGGGCCATGGAGCATTGTGATGACAGGTGTATTGGAGCATTGTGATGAAAGTCGTCATGGATCATTGTGATGACATGTGCCCTGGAACACTGTGATGACACGGTTCATCGAGTATTGTGATGACAAGGGTCATAGCAAATTGTGATGACAGGTGTCATGGGGCCTTGTGATGACATTGATCATCTAGGAATTGTGATGAAAGGTATCATGGAGCACTGAGATGACTGGGGGAATGAACCATTGTTATGAAAATTGTCCTGGATTATCGTGATGACAGCAGTCAAGGAGAATTGTGATGACAGGGATTATGCAGCATTGTGTTGACAAGGGTATGGACTATTGTGATGACAATGGTCGTGGAGCAAAGTGATGTAAGTTTTCATGGAACATCGTGATGAAAAGTGCCTGGGAGCATTGTGACGATAAAGGCCGTTGAGCATTGTGATGACAAGTGTCATGGAGCATTGTAATGAAAGGTTTCATTGTGCACTGTGATGAAAAGGGGGATGGAGTATTGTGATGAAACTGGTCCTGGAGCATTGTGATAACAAATTCATGGAGCATTGTGATGACAGGCATCATGGAGCATTGTGATGACAAGTGTCATGCAATATTGTGCTGACACAGATCATGGAGCATTTTGATGAGAGTGGCCTTGGAAGACAGTGAGGCGAGACGTCATGGGGAATTAGGGTGACAGTGGTCAAGGAGCATTGTGATGAAAGTGTTCATGGAGCAATGCGATTATCAGGACAATGGAGCATTGTGAATACAAAGGCCATGGAACATTGAGATAACAGAGTTCATGGAGCATTGTGATGACAAGTGTCCTGGAACCTAGTGATGACACGGTTCATACAGCATTGAGATGTCAAGGGCCAAGGCGAATTGTGATGACACGTGTCATGGGGCCTTGTGATGACATTGGTCATCTTGCATTGTGATGACAGTTGTCATGTAGAATTTTGATTAAAGGTATCATGGAGCACTGTGATGACAAAGGACAAGGAATATTTTGATGACAAGGGTCATTGAGCAATGGGATGACACAGGAAAGGCGTATTATGTTCACAAGTGTTCTGGAGCATTGTGATGACAAGGGCATGGAGCATTCTAATTACAAGGGCCATGGAGCATTGTGATGTCAACGGCATGGAGCATTGTGATGACAGGGTTCTTGGAGCATTGTGATGACAATGGTCATCAAGCATTGTGATGACAGGGGTCAAAGAGCATTGTGATGAGAAAAACCATAGAGCATAGTGATGTCAGAGGCCATGGAACATTGTGATGACAAGGCCATGGACCATTGTTATGACAAGGGTTATGGAGCATTGTGATGACAAATGACGTGGAGCATTGTGATGACAAGTGTCATGGGGCATTTTGATGACATTGGCATGGAGCATTATGATGACAAGAGTTCTGGAGCATTTTGATGACAAGCGCATGGAGCATTGTGATGACAGGGCCCATGGAACATTGTGATGAAAAGGACAGGGAACATTGTGATGAATGGGTTCATGGAGCATTGTGATGAAGGTGCCATGGAGCATTGAGATGACAGGCGTCATTAGGAATGGTGAGGACATTGGTCATGGATCATTGTGATGAAAGTGATCATGGAGCAATATGATAACAGGGGCCATGGAGCATTGTGATGACAGGTGTATTGGAGCATTGTGATGAAAGTCGTCATGGATCATTGTGATGACATGTGCCCTGGAACACTGTGATGACACGGTTCATCGAGTATTGTGATGACAAGGGTCATAGCAAATTGTGATGACAGGTGTCATGGGGCCTTGTGATGACATTGATCATCTAGGAATTGTGATGAAAGGTATCATGGAGCACTGAGATGACTGGGGGAATGAACCATTGTTATGAAAATTGTCCTGGATTATCGTGATGACAGCAGTCAAGGAGAATTGTGATGACAGGGATTATGCAGCATTGTGTTGACAAGGGTATGGACTATTGTGATGACAATGGTCGTGGAGCAAAGTGATGTAAGTTTTCATGGAACATCGTGATGAAAAGTGCCTGGGAGCATTGTGACGATAAAGGCCATTGAGCATTGTGATGACAAGTGTCATGGAGCATTGTAATGAAAGGTTTCATTGTGCACTGTGATGAAAAGGGGGATGGAGTATTGTGATGAAACTGGTCCTGGAGCATTGTGATAACAAATTCATGGAGCATTGTGATGACAGGCATCATGGAGCATTGTGATGACAAGTGTCATGCAATATTGTGCTGACACAGATCATGGAGCATTTTGATGAGAGTGGCCTTGGAAGACAGTGAGGCGAGACGTCATGGGGAATTAGGGTGACAGTGTTCAAGGAGCATTGTGATGAAAGTGTTCATGGAGCAATGCGATTATCAGGACAATGGAGCATTGTGAATACAAAGGCCATGGAACATTGAGATAACAGAGTTCATGGAGCATTGTGATGACAAGTGTCCTGGAACCTAGTGATGACACGGTTCATACAGCATTGAGATGTCCAGGGCCAAGGCGAATTGTGATGACACGTGTCATGGGGCCTTGTGATGACATTGGTCATCTTGCATTGTGATGACAGTTGTCATGTAGAATTTTGATTAAAGGTATCATGGAGCACTGTGATGACAAAGGACAAGGAATATTTTGATGACAAGGGTCATTGAGCAATGGGATGACACAGGAAAGGCGTATTATGATCACAAGTGTTCTGGAGCATTGTGATGACAAGGGCATGGAGCATTCTAATTACAAGGGCCATGAAGCATTGTGATGTCAACGGCATGGAGCATTGTGATGACAGGGTTCTTGGAGCATTGTGATGACAATGGTCATCAAGCATTGTGATGACAGGGGTCAAAGAGCATTGTGATGAGAAAAACCATAGAGCATAGTGATGTCAGAGGCCATGGAACATTGTGATGACAAGGCCATGGACCATTGTTATGAAAAGGGTCATGGAGCATTGTGATGACAAATGACGTGGAGCATTGTGATGACAAGTGTCATGGGGCATTTTGATGACATTGGCATGGAGCATTATGATGACAAGAGTTCTGGAGCATTTTGATGACAAGCGCATGGAGCATTGTGATGACAGGGCCCATGGAACATTGTGATGAAAAGGACAGGGAACATTGTGATGAATGGGTTCATGGAGCATTGTGATGAAGGTGCCATGGAGCATTGAGATGACAGGCGTCATTAGGAATGGTGATGACATTGGTCATGGATCATTGTGATGAAAGTGATCATGGAGCAATATGATAACAGGGGCCATGGAGCATTGTGATGACAGGTGTATTGGAGCATTGTGATGAAAGTCGTCATGGATCATTGTGATGACATGTGCCCTGGAACACTGTGATGACACGGTTCGAGTATTGTGATGACAAGGGTCATAGCAAATTGTGATGACAGGTGTCATGGGGCCTTGTGATGACATTGATCATCTAGGAATTGTGATGAAAGGTATCATGGAGCACTGAGATGACTGGGGGAATGAACCATTGTTATGAAAATTGTCCTGGATTATCGTGATGACAGCAGTCAAGGAGAATTGTGATGACAGGGATTATGCAGCATTGTGTTGACAAGGGTATGGACTATTGTGATGACAATGGTCGTGGAGCAAAGTGATGTAAGTTTTCATGGAACATCGTGATGAAAAGTGCCTGGGAGCATTGTGACGATAAAGGCCATTGAGCATTGTGATGACAAGTGTCATGGAGCATTGTAATGAAAGGTTTCATTGTGCACTGTGATGAAAAGGGGGATGGAGTATTGTGATGAAACTGGTCCTGGAGCATTGTGATAGCAAATTCATGGAGCATTGTGATGACAGGCATCATGGAGCATTGTGATGACAAGTGTCATGCAATATTGTGCTGACACAGATCATGGAGCATTTTGATGAGAGTGGCCTTGGAAGACAGTGAGGCGAGACGTCATGGGGAATTAGGGTGACAGTGTTCAAGGAGCATTGTGATGAAAGTGTTCATGGAGCAATGCGATTATCAGGACAATGGAGCATTGTGAATACAAAGGCCATGGAACATTGAGATAACAGAGTTCATGGAGCATTGTGATGACAAGTGTCCTGGAACCTAGTGATGACACGGTTCATACAGCATTGAGATGTCAAGGGCCAAGGCGAATTGTGATGACACGTGTCATGGGGCCTTGTGATGACATTGGTCATCTTGCATTGTGATGACAGTTGTCATGTAGAATTTTGATTAAAGGTATCATGGAGCACTGTGATGACAAAGGACAAGGAATATTTTGATGACAAGGGTCATTGAGCAATGGGATGACACAGGAAAGGCGTATTATGATCACAAGTGTTCTGGAGCATTGTGATGACAAGGGCATGGAGCATTCTAATTACAAGGGCCATGGAGCATTGTGATGTCAACGGCATGGAGCATTGTGATGACAGGGTTCTTGGAGCATTGTGATGACAATGGTCATCAAGCATTGTGATGACAGGGGTCAAAGAGCATTGTGATGAGAAAAACCATAGAGCATAGTGATGTCAGAGGCCATGGAACATTGTGATGACAAGGCCATGGACCATTCTTATGACAAGGGTCATGGAGCATTGTGATGACAAATGACGTGGAGCATTTTGATGACATTGGCATGGAGCATTATGATGACAAGAGTTCTGGAGCATTTTGATGACAAGCGCATGGAGCATTGTGATGACAGGGCCCATGGAACATTGTGATGAAAAGGACAGGGAACATTGTGATGAATGGGTTCATGGAGCATTGTGATGAAGGTGCCATGGAGCATTGAGATGACAGGCGTCATTAGGAATGGTGATGACATTGGTCATGGATCATTGTGATGAAAGTGATCATGGAGCAATATGATAACAGGGGCCATGGAGCATTGTGATGACAGGTGTATTGGAGCATTGTGATGACAGTCGTCATGGATCATTGTGATGACATGTGCCCTGGAACACTGTGATGACACGGTTCATCGAGTATTGTGATGACAAGGGTCATAGCAAATTGTGATGACAGGTGTCATGGGGCCTTGTGATGACATTGATCATCTAGGAATTGTGATGAAAGGTATCATGGAGCACTGAGATGACTGGGGTAATGAACCATTGTTCTGAAAATTGTCCTGGATTATCGTGATGACAGCAGTCAAGGAGAATTGTGATGACAGGGATTATGCAGCATTGTGTTGACAAGGGTATGGACTATTGTGATGACAATGGTCGTGGAGCAAAGTGATGTAAGTTTTCATGGAACATCGTGATGAAAAGTGCCTGGGAGCATTGTGACGATAAAGGCCATTGAGCATTGTGATGACAAGTGTCATGGAGCATTGTAATGAAAGGTTTCATTGTGCACTGTGATGAAAAGGGGGATGGAGTATTGTGATGAAACTGGTCCTGGAGCATTGTGATAGCAAATTCATGGAGCATTGTGATGACAGGCATCATGGAGCATTGTGATGACAAGTGTCATGCAATATTGTGCTGACACAGATCATGGAGCATTTTGATGAGAGTGGCCTTGGAAGACAGTGAGGCGAGACGTCATGGGGAATTAGGGTGACAGTGTTCAAGGAGCATTGTGATGAAAGTGTTCATGGAGCAATGCGATTATCAGGACAATGGAGCATTGTGAATACAAAGGCCATGGAACATTGAGATAACAGAGTTCATGGAGCATTGTGATGACAAGTGTCCTGGAACCTAGTGATGACACGGTTCATACAGCATTGAGATGTCAAGGGCCAAGGCGAATTGTGATGACACGTGTCATGGGGCCTTGTGATGACATTGGTCATCTTGCATTGTGATGACAGTTGTCATGTAGAATTTTGATTAAAGGTATCATGGAGCACTGTGATGACAAAGGACAAGGAATATTTTGATGACAAGGGTCATTGAGCAATGGGATGACACAGGAAAGGCGTATTATGATCACAAGTGTTCTGGAGCATTGTGATGACAAGGGCATGGAGCATTCTAATTACAAGGGCCATGGAGCATTGTGATGTCAACGGCATGGAGCATTGTGATGACAGGGTTCTTGGAGCATTGTGATGACAATGGTCATCAAGCATTGTGATGACAGGGGTCAAAGAGCATTGTGATGAGAAAAACCATAGAGCATAGTGATGTCAGAGGCCATGGAACATTGTGATGACAAGGCCATGGACCATTCTTATGACAAGGGTCATGGAGCATTGTGATGACAAATGACGTGGAGCATTTTGATGACATTGGCATGGAGCATTATGATGACAAGAGTTCTGGAGCATTTTGATGACAAGCGCATGGAGCATTGTGATGACAGGGCCCATGGAACATTGTGATGAAAAGGACAGGGAACATTGTGATGAATGGGTTCATGGAGCATTGTGATGAAGGTGCCATGGAGCATTGAGATGACAGGCGTCATTAGGAATGGTGATGACATTGGTCATGGATCATTGTGATGAAAGTGATCATGGAGCAATATGATAACAGGGGCCATGGAGCATTGTGATGACAGGTGTATTGGAGCATTGTGATGACAGTCGTCATGGATCATTGTGATGACATGTGCCCTGGAACACTGTGATGACACGGTTCATCGAGTATTGTGATGACAAGGGTCATAGCAAATTGTGATGACAGGTGTCATGGGGCCTTGTGATGACATTGATCATCTAGGAATTGTGATGAAAGGTATCATGGAGCACTGAGATGACTGGGGTAATGAACCATTGTTCTGAAAATTGTCCTGGATTATCGTGATGACAGCAGTCAAGGAGAATTGTGATGACAGGGATTATGCAGCATTGTGTTGACAAGGGTATGGACTATTGTGATGACAATGGTCGTGGAGCAAAGTGATGTAAGTTTTCATGGAACATCGTGATGAAAAGTGCCTGGGAGCATTGTGACGATAAAGGCCATTGAGCATTGTGATGACAAGTGTCATGGAGCATTGTAATGAAAGGTTTCATTGTGCACTGTGATGAAAAGGGGGATGGAGTATTGTGATGAAACTGGTCCTGGAGCATTGTGATAACAAATTCATGGAGCATTGTGATGACAGGCATCATGGAGCATTGTGATGACAAGTGTCATGCAATATTGTGCTGACACAGATCATGGAGCATTTTGATGAGAGTGGCCTTGGAAGACAGTGAGGCGAGACGTCATGGGGAATTAGGGTGACAGTGTTCAAGGAGCATTGTGATGAAAGTGTTCATGGAGCAATGCGATTATCAGGACAATGGAGCATTGTGAATACAAAGGCCATGGAACATTGAGATAACAGAGTTCATGGAGCATTGTGATGACAAGTGTCCTGGAACCTAGTGATGACACGGTTCATACAGCATTGAGATGTCAAGGGCCAAGGCGAATTGTGATGACACGTGTCATGGGGCCTTGTGATGACATTGGTCATCTTGCATTGTGATGACAGTTGTCATGTAGAATTTTGATTAAAGGTATCATGGAGCACTGTGATGACAAAGGACAAGGAATATTTTGATGACAAGGGTCATTGAGCAATGGGATGACACAGGAAAGGCGTATTATGATCACAAGTGTTCTGGAGCATTGTGATGACAAGGGCATGGAGCATTCTAATTACAAGGGCCATGGAGCATTGTGATGTCAACGGCATGGAGCATTGTGATGACAGGGTTCTTGGAGCATTGTGATGACAATGGTCATCAAGCATTGTGATGACAGGGGTCAAAGAGCATTGTGATGAGAAAAACCATAGAGCATAGTGATGTCAGAGGCCATGGAACATTGTGATGACAAGGCCATGGACCATTCTTATGACAAGGGTCATGGAGCATTGTGATGACAAATGACGTGGAGCATTGTGATGACAAGTGTCGTGGGGCCTTTTGATGACATTGGCATGGAGCATTATGATGACAAGAGTTCTGGAGCATTTTGATGACAAGCGCATGGAGCATTGTGATGACAGGGCCCATGGAACATTGTGATGAAAAGGACAGGGAACATTGTGATGAATGGGTTCATGGAGCATTGTGATGAAGGTGCCATGGAGCATTGAGATGACAGGCGTCATTAGGAATGGTGATGACATTGGTCATGGATCATTGTGATGAAAGTGATCATGGAGCAATATGATAACAGGGGCCATGGAGCATTGTGATGACAGGTGTATTGGAGCATTGTGATGAAAGTCGTCATGGATCATTGTGATGACATGTGCCCTGGAACACTGTGATGACACGGTTCATCGAGTATTGTGATGACAAGGGTCATAGCAAATTGTGATGACAGGTGTCATGGGGCCTTGTGATGACATTGATCATCTAGGAATTGTGATGAAAGGTATCATGGAGCACTGAGATGACTGGGGGAATGAACCATTGTTCTGAAAATTGTCCTGGATTATCGTGATGACAGCAGTCAAGGAGAATTGTGATGACAGGGATTATGCAGCATTGTGTTGACAAGGGTATGGACTATTGTGATGACAATGGTCGTGGAGCAAAGTGATGTAAGTTTTCATGGAACATCGTGATGAAAAGTGCCTGGGAGCATTGTGACGATAAAGGCCGTTGAGCATTGTGATGACAAGTGTCATGGAGCATTGTAATGAAAGGTTTCATTGTGCACTGTGATGAAAAGGGGGATGGAGTATTGTGATGAAACTGGTCCTGGAGCATTGTGATAACAAATTCATGGAGCATTGTGATGACAGGCATCATGGAGCATTGTGATGACAAGTGTCATGCAATATTGTGCTGACACAGATCATGGAGCATTTTGATGAGAGTGGCCTTGGAAGACAGTGAGGCGAGACGTCATGGGGAATTAGGGTGACAGTGGTCAAGGAGCATTGTGATGAAAGTGTTCATGGAGCAATGCGATTATCAGGACAATGGAGCATTGTGAATACAAAGGCCATGGAACATTGAGATAAC
This sequence comes from Balaenoptera physalus, assembly GCF_965194825.1. Taxonomy (NCBI): domain Eukaryota; kingdom Metazoa; phylum Chordata; class Mammalia; order Artiodactyla; family Balaenopteridae; genus Balaenoptera; species Balaenoptera physalus. Next base: position 26,216,867 of record NC_138900.1, read on the forward strand.
AGAGTTCATGGAGCATTGTGATGACAAGTGTCCTGGAACCTAGTGATGACACGGTTCATACAGCATTGAGATGTCAAGGGCCAAGGCGAATTGTGATGACACGTGTCATGGGGCCTTGTGATGACATTGGTCATCTTGCATTGTGATGACAGTTGTCATGTAGAATTTTGATTAAAGGTATCATGGAGCACTGTGATGACAAAGGACAAGGAATATTTTGATGACAAGGGTCATTGAGCAATGGGATGACACAGGAAAGGCGTATTATGTTCACAAGTGTTCTGGAGCATTGTGATGACAAGGGCATGGAGCATTCTAATTACAAGGGCCATGGAGCATTGTGATGTCAACGGCATGGAGCATTGTGATGACCGGGTTCTTGGAGCATTGTGATGACAATGGTCATCAAGCATTGTGATGACAGGGGTCAAAGAGCATTGTGATGAGAAAAACCATAGAGCATAGTGATGTCAGAGGCCATGGAACATTGTGATGACAAGGCCATGGACCATTGTTATGACAAGGGTCATGGAGCATTGTGATGACAAATGACGTGGAGCATTGTGATGACAAGTGTCATGGGGCATTTTGATGACATTCGCATGGAGCATTATGATGACAAGAGTTCTGGAGCATTTTGATGACAAGCGCATGGAGCATTGTGATGACAGGGCCCATGGAACATTGTGATGAAAAGGACAGGGAACATTGTGATGAATGGGTTCATGGAGCATTGTGATGAAGGTGCCATGGAGCATTGAGATGACAGGCGTCATTAGGAATGGTGATGACATTGGTCATGGATCATTGTGATGAAAGTGATCATGGAGCAATATGATAACAGGGGCCATGGAGCATTGTGATGACAGGTGTATTGGAGCATTGTGATGAAAGTCGTCATGGATCATTGTGATGACATGTGCCCTGGAACACTGTGATGACACGGTTCATCGAGTATTGTGATGACAAGGGTCATAGCAAATTGTGATGACAGGTGTCATGGGGCCTTGTGATGACATTGATCATCTAGGAATTGTGATGAAAGGTATCATGGAGCACTGAGATGACTGGGGGAATGAACCATTGTTCTGAAAATTGTCCTGGATTATCGTGATGACAGCAGTCAAGGAGAATTGTGATGACAGGGATTATGCAGCATTGTGTTGACAAGGGTATGGACTATTGTGATGACAATGGTCGTGGAGCAAAGTGATGTAAGTTTTCATGGAACATCGTGATGAAAAGTGCCTGGGAGCATTGTGACGATAAAGGCCATTGAGCATTGTGATGACAAGTGTCATGGAGCATTGTAATGAAAGGTTTCATTGTGCACTGTGATGAAAAGGGGGATGGAGTATTGTGATGAAACTGGTCCTGGAGCATTGTGATAACAAATTCATGGAGCATTGTGATGACAGGCATCATGAAGCATTGTGATGACAGGCATCATGGAGCATTGTGATGACAAGTGTCATGCAATATTGTGCTGACACAGATCATGGAGCATTTTGATGAGAGTGGCCTTGGAAGACAGTGAGGCGAGACGTCATGGGGAATTAGGGTGACAGTGGTCAAGGAGCATTGTGATGAAAGTGTTCATGGAGCAATGCGATTATCAGGACAATGGAGCATTGTGAATACAAAGGCCATGGAACATTGAGATAACAGAGTTCATGGAGCATTGTGATGACAAGTGTCCTGGAACCTAGTGATGACACGGTTCATACAGCATTGAGATGTCAAGGGCCAAGGCGAATTGTGATGACACGTGTCATGGGGCCTTGTGATGACATTGGTCATCTTGCATTGTGATGACAGTTGTCATGTAGAATTTTGATTAAAGGTATCATGGAGCACTGTGATGACAAAGGACAAGGAATATTTTGATGACAAGGGTCATTGAGCAATGGGATGACACAGGAAAGGCGTATTATGATCACAAGTGTTCTGGAGCATTGTGATGACAAGGGCATGGAGCATTCTAATTACAAGGGCCATGGAGCATTGTGATGTCAACGGCATGGAGCATTGTGATGACAGGGTTCTTGGAGCATTGTGATGACAATGGTCATCAAGCATTGTGATGACAGGGGTCAAAGAGCATTGTGATGAGAAAAACCATAGAGCATAGTGATGTCAGAGGCCATGGAACATTGTGATGACAAGGCCATGGACCATTGTTATGACAAGGGTCATGGAGCATTGTGATGACAAATGACGTGGAGCATTGTGATGACAAGTGTCATGGGGCATTTTGATGACATTGGCATGGAGCATTATGATGACAAGAGTTCTGGAGCATTTTGATGACAAGCGCATGGAGCATTGTGATGACAGGGCCCATGGAACATTGTGATGAAAAGGACAGGGAACATTGTGATGAATGGGTTCATGGAGCATTGTGATGAAGGTGCCATGGAGCATTGAGATGACAGGCGTCATTAGGAATGGTGATGACATTGGTCATGGATCATTGTGATGAAAGTGATCATGGAGCAATATGATAATAGGGGCCATGGAGCATTGTGATGACAGGTGTATTGGAGCATTGTGATGAAAGTCGTCATGGATCATTGTGATGACATGTGCCCTGGAACACTGTGATGACACGGTTCATCGAGTATTGTGATGACAAGGGTCATAGCAAATTGTGATGACAGGTGTCATGGGGCCTTGTGATGACATTGATCATCTAGGAATTGTGATGAAAGGTATCATGGAGCACTGAGATGACTGGGGGAATGAACCATTGTTCTGAAAATTGTCCTGGATTATCGTGATGACAGCAGTCAAGGAGAATTGTGATGACAGGGATTATGCAGCATTGTGTTGACAAGGGTATGGACTACTGTGATGACAATGGTCGTGGAGCAAAGTGATGTAAGTTTTCATGGAACATCGTGATGAAAAGTGCCTGGGAGCATTGTGACGATAAAGGCCGTTGAGCATTGTGATGACAAGTGTCATGGAGCATTGTAATGAAAGGTTTCATTGTGCACTGTGATGAAAAGGGGGATGGAGTATTGTGATGAAACTGGTCCTGAAGCATTGTGATAACAAATTCATGGAGCATTGTGATGACAGGCATCATGGAGCATTGTGATGACAAGTGTCATGCAATATTGTGCTGACACAGATCATGGAGCATTTTGATGAGAGTGGCCTTGGAAGACAGTGAGGCGAGACGTCATGGGGAATTAGGGTGACAGTGGTCAAGGAGCATTGTGATGAAAGTGTTCATGGAGCAATGCGATTATCAGGACAATGGAGCATTGTGAATACAAAGGCCATGGAACATTGAGATAACAGAGTTCATGGAGCATTGTGATGACAAGTGTCCTGGAACCTAGTGATGACACGGTTCATACAGCATTGAGATGTCCAGGGCCAAGGCGAATTGTGATGACACGTGTCATGGGGCCTTGTGATGACATTGGTCATCTTGCATTGTGATGACAGTTGTCATGTAGAATTTTGATTAAAGGTATCATGGAGCACTGTGATGACAAAGGACAAGGAATATTTTGATGACAAGGGTCATTGAGCAATGGGATGACACAGGAAAGGCGTATTATGATCACAAGTGTTCTGGAGCATTGTGATGATAAGAGCATGGAGCATTCTAATTACAAGGGCCATGGAGCATTGTGATGTCAACGGCATGGAGCATTGTGATGACAGGGTTCTTGGAGCATTGTGATGACAATGGTCATCAAGCATTGTGATGACAGGGGTCAAAGAGCATTGTGATGAGAAAAAGCATAGAGCATAGTGATGTCAGAGGCCATGGAACATTGTGATGACAAGGCCATGGACCATTGTTATGACAAGGGTCATGGAGCATTGTGATGACAAATGACGTGGAGCATTGTGATGACAAGTGTCATGGGGCATTTTGATGACACTGGCATGGAGCATTATGATGACAAGAGTTCTGGAGCATTTTGATGACAAGCGCATGGAGCATTGTGATGACAGGGCCCATGGAACATTGTGATGAAAAGGACAGGGAACATTGTGATGAATGGGTTCATGGAGCATTGTGATGAAGGTGCCATGGAGCATTGAGATGACAGGCGTCATTAGGAATGGTGATGACATTGGTCATGGATCATTGTGATGAAAGTGATCATGGAGCAATATGATAACAGGGGCCATGGAGCATTGTGATGACAGGTGTATTGGAGCATTGTGATGAAAGTCGTCATGGATCATTGTGATGACATGTGCCCTGGAACACTGTGATGACACGGTTCATCGAGTATTGTGATGACAAGGGTCATAGCGAATTGTGATGACAGGTGTCATGGGGCCTTGTGATGACATTGATCTTCTAGGAATTGTGATGAAAGGTATCATGGAGCACTGAGATGACTGGGGGAATGAACCATTGTTATGAAAATTGTCCTGGATTATCGTGATGACAGCAGTCAAGGAGAATTGTGATGACAGGGATTATGCAGCATTGTGTTGACAAGGGTATGGACTATTGTGATGACAATGGTCGTGGAGCAAAGTGATGTAAGTTTTCATGGAACATCGTGATGAAAAGTGCCTGGGAGCATTGTGACGATAAAGGCCATTGAGCATTGTGATGACAAGTGTCATGGAGCATTGTAATGAAAGGTTTCATTGTGCACTGTGATGACAAGGGGGATGGAGTATTGTGATGAAACTGGTCCTGGAGCATTGTGATAACAAATTCATGGAGCATTGTGATGACAGGCATCATGGAGCATTGTGATGACAAGTGTCATGCAATATTGTGCTGACACAGATCATGGAGCATTTTGATGAGAGTGGCCTTGGAAGACAGTGAGGCGAGACGTCATGGGGAATTAGGGTGACAGTGGTCAAGGAGCATTGTGATGAAAGTGTTCATGGAGCAATGCGATTATCAGGACAATGGAGCATTGTGAATACAAAGGCCATGGAACATTGAGATAACAGAGTTCATGGAGCATTGTGATGACAAGTGTCCTGGAACCTAGTGATGACACGGTTCATACAGCATTGAGATGTCCAGGGCCAAGGCGAATTGTGATGACACGTGTCATGGGGCCTTGTGATGACATTGGTCATCTTGCATTGTGATGACAGTTGTCATGTAGAATTTTGATTCAAGGTATCATGGAGCACTGTGATGACAAAGGACAAGGAATATTTTGATGACAAGGGTCATTGAGCAATGGGATGACACAGGAAAGGCGTATTATGATCACAAGTGTTCTGGAGCATTGTGATGACAAGGGCATGGAGCATTCTAATTACAAGGGCCATGGAGCATTGTGATGTCAACGGCATGGAGCATTGTGATGACCGGGTTCTTGGAGCATTGTGATGACAATGGTCATCAAGCATTGTGATGACAGGGGTCAAAGAGCATTGTGATGAGAAAAACCATAGAGCATAGTGATGTCAGAGGCCATGGAACATTGTGATGACAAGGCCATGGACCATTGTTATGACAAGGGTCATGGAGCATTGTGATGACAAATGACGTGGAGCATTGTGATGACAAGTGTCATGGGGCATTTTGATGACACTGGCATGGAGCATTATGATGACAAGAGTTCTGGAGCATTTTGATGACAAGCGCATGGAGCATTGTGATGACAGGGCCCATGGAACATTGTGATGAAAAGGACAGGGAACATTGTGATGAATGGGTTCATGGAGCATTGTGATGAAGGTGCCATGGAGCATTGAGATGACAGTCGTCATTAGGAATGGTGATGACATTGGTCATGGATCATTGTGATGAAAGTGATCATGGAGCAATATGATAACAGGGGCCATGGAGCATTGTGATGACAGGTGTATTGGAGCATTGTGATGAAAGTCGTCATGGATCATTGTGATGACATGTGCCCTGGAACACTGTGATGACACGGTTCATCGAGTATTGTGATGACAAGGGTCATAGCGAATTGTGATGACAGGTGTCATGGGGCCTTGTGATGACATTGATCATCTAGGAATTGTGATGAAAGGTATCATGGAGCACTGAGATGACTGGGGGAATGAACCATTGTTATGAAAATTGTCCTGGATTATCGTGATGACAGCAGTCAAGGAGAATTGTGATGACAGGGATTATGCAGCATTGTGTTGACAAGGGTATGGACTATTGTGATGACAATGGTCGTGGAGCAAAGTGATGTAAGTTTTCATGGAACATCGTGATGAAAAGTGCCTGGGAGCATTGTGACGATAAAGGCCGTTGAGCATTGTGATGACAAGTGTCATGGAGCATTGTAATGAAAGGTTTCATTGTGCACTGTGATGACAAGGGGGATGGAGTATTGTGATGAAACTGGTCCTGGAGCATTGTGATAACAAATTCATGGAGCATTGTGATGACAGGCATCATGGAGCATTGTGATGACAAGTGTCATGCAATATTGTGCTGACACAGATCATGGAGCATTTTGATGAGAGTGGACTTGGAAGACAGTGAGGCGAGACGTCATGGGGAATTAGGGTGACAGTGGTCAAGGAGCATTGTGATGAAAGTGTTCATGGAGCAATGCGATTATCAGGACAATGGAGCATTGTGAATACAAAGGCCATGGAACATTGAGATAACAGAGTTCATGGAGCATTGTGATGACAAGTGTCCTGGAACCTAGTGATGACACGGTTCATACAGCATTGAGATGTCCAGGGCCAAGGCGAATTGTGATGACACGTGTCATGGGGCCTTGTGATGACATTGGTCATCTTGCATTGTGATGACAGTTGTCATGTAGAATTTTGATTCAAGGTATCATGGAGCACTGTGATGACAAAGGACAAGGAATATTTTGATGACAAGGGTCATTGAGCAATGGGATGACACAGGAAAGGCGTATTATGATCACAAGTGTTCTGGAGCATTGTGATGACAAGGGCATGGAGCATTCTAATTACAAGGGCCATGGAGCATTGTGATGTCAACGGCATGGAGCATTGTGATGACAGGGTTCTTGGAGCATTGTGATGACAATGGTCATCAAGCATTGTGATGACAGGGGTCAAAGAGCATTGTGATGAGAAAAAGCATAGAGCATAGTGATGTCAGAGGCCATGGAACATTGTGATGACAAGGCCATGGACCATTGTTATGACAAGGGTCATGGAGCATTGTGATGACAAATGACGTGGAGCATTGTGATGACAAGTGTCATGGGGCATTTTGATGACACTGGCATGGAGCATTATGATGACAAGAGTTCTGGAGCATTTTGATGACAAGCGCATGGAGCATTGTGATGACAGGGCCCATGGAACATTGTGATGAAAAGGACAGGGAACATTGTGATGAATGGGTTCATGGAGCATTGTGATGAAGGTGCCATGGAGCATTGAGATGACAGGCGTCATTAGGAATGGTGATGACATTGGTCATGGATCATTGTGATGAAAGTGATCATGGAGCAATATGATAACAGGGGCCATGGAGCATTGTGATGACAGGTGTATTGGAGCATTGTGATGAAAGTCGTCATGGATCATTGTGATGACATGTTCCCTGGAACACTGTGATGACACGGTTCATCGAGTATTGTGATGACAAGGGTCATAGCGAATTGTGATGACAGGTGTCATGGGGCCTTGTGATGACATTGATCATCTAGGAATTGTGATGAAAGGTATCATGGAGCACTGAGATGACTGGGGGAATGAACCATTGTTATGAAAATTGTCCTGGATTATCGTGATGACAGCAGTCAAGGAGAATTGTGATGACAGGGATTATGCAGCATTGTGTTGACAAGGGTATGGACTATTGTGATGACAATGGTCGTGGAGCAAAGTGATGTAAGTTTTCATGGAACATCGTGATGAAAAGTGCCTGGGAGCATTGTGACGATAAAGGCCGTTGAGCATTGTGATGACAAGTGTCATGGAGCATTGTAATGAAAGGTTTCATTGTGCACTGTGATGACAAGGGGGATGGAGTATTGTGATGAAACTGGTCCTGGAGCATTGTGATAACAAATTCATGGAGCATTGTGATGACAGGCATCATGGAGCATTGTGATGACAAGTGTCATGCAATATTGTGCTGACACAGATCATGGAGCATTTTGATGAGAGTGGCCTTGGAAGACAGTGAGGCGAGACGTCATGGGGAATTAGGGTGACAGTGGTCAAGGAGCATTGTGATGAAAGTGTTCATGGAGCAATGCGATTATCAGGACAATGGAGCATTGTGAATACAAAGGCCATGGAACATTGAGATAACAGAGTTCATGGAGCATTGTGATGACAAGTGTCCTGGAACCTAGTGATGACACGGTTCATACAGCATTGAGATGTCCAGGGCCAAGGCGAATTGTGATGACACGTGTCATGGGGCCTTGTGATGACATTGGTCATCTTGCATTGTGATGACAGTTGTCATGTAGAATTTTGATTCAAGGTATCATGGAGCACTGTGATGACAAAGGACAAGGAATATTTTGATGACAAGGGTCATTGAGCAATGGGATGACACAGGAAAGGCGTATTATGATCACAAGTGTTCTGGAGCATTGTGATGACAAGGGCATGTAGCATTCTAATTACAAGGGCCATGGAGCATTGTGATGTCAACGGCATGGAGCATTGTGATGACAGGGTTCTTGGAGCATTGTGATGACAATGGTCATCAAGCATTGTGATGACAGGGCTCAAAGAGCATTGTGATGAGAAAAACCATAGAGCATAGTGATGTCAGAGGCCATGGAACATTGTGATGACAAGGCCATGGACCATTGTTATGACAAGGGTCATGGAGCATTGTGATGACAAATGACGTGGAGCATTGTGATGACAAGTGTCATGGGGCATTTTGATGACACTGGCATGGAGCATTATGATGACAAGAGTTCTGGAGCATTTTGATGACAAGCGCATGGAGCATTGTGATGACAGGGCCCATGGAACATTGTGATGAAAAGGACAGGGAACATTGTGATGAATGGGTTCATGGAGCATTGTGATGAAGGTGCCATGGAGCATTGAGATGACAGGCGTCATTAGGAATGGTGATGACATTGGTCATGGATCATTGTGATGAAAGTGATCATGGAGCAATATGATAACAGGGGCCATGGAGCATTGTGATGACAGGTGTATTGGAGCATTGTGATGAAAGTCGTCATGGATCATTGTGATGACATGTGCCCTGGAACACTGTGATGACACGGTTCATCGAGTATTGTGATGACAAGGGTCATAGCGAATTGTGATGACAGGTGTCATGGGGCCTTGTGATGACATTGATCATCTAGGAATTGTGATGAAAGGTATCATGGAGCACTGAGATGACTGGGGGAATGAACCATTGTTATGAAAATTGTCCTGGATTATCGTGATGACAGCAGTCAAGGAGAATTGTGATGACAGGGATTATGCAGCATTGTGTTGACAAGGGTATGGACTATTGTGATGACAATGGTCGTGGAGCAAAGTGATGTAAGTTTTCATGGAACATCGTGATGAAAAGTGCCTGGGAGCATTGTGACGATAAAGGCCGTTGAGCATTGTGATGACAAGTGTCATGGAGCATTGTAATGAAAGGTTTCATTGTGCACTGTGATGACAAGGGGGATGGAGTATTGTGATGAAACTGGTCCTGGAGCATTGTGATAACAAATTCATGGAGCATTGTGATGACAGGCATCATGGAGCATTGTGATGACAAGTGTCATGCAATATTGTGCTGACACAGATCATGGAGCATTTTGATGAGAGTGGCCTTGGAAGACAGTGAGGCGAGACGTCATGGGGAATTAGGGTGACAGTGGTCAAGGAGCATTGTGATGAAAGTGTTCATGGAGCAATGCGATTATCAGGACAATGGAGCATTGTGAATACAAAGGCCATGGAACATTGAGATAACAGAGTTCATGGAGCATTGTGATGACAAGTGTCCTGGAACCTAGTGATGACACGGTTCATACAGCATTGAGATGTCCAGGGCCAAGGCGAATTGTGATGACACGTGTCATGGGGCCTTGTGATGACATTGGTCATCTTGCATTGTGATGACAGTTGTCATGTAGAATTTTGATTAAAGGTATCATGGAGCACTGTGATGACAAAGGACAAGGAATATTTTGATGACAAGGGTCATTGAGCAATGGGATGACACAGGAAAGGCGTATTATGATCACAAGTGTTCTGGAGCATTGTGATGACAAGGGCATGGAGCATTCTAATTACAAGGGCCATGGAGCATTGTGATGTCAACGGCATGGAGCATTGTGATGACAGGGTTCTTGGAGCATTGTGATGACAATGGTCATCAAGCATTGTGATGACAGGGGTCAAAGAGCATTGTGATGAGAAAAACCATAGAGCATAGTGATGTCAGAGGCCATGGAACATTGTGATGACAAGGCCATGGACCATTGTTATGACAAGGGTCATGGAGCATTGTGATGACAAATGACGTGGAGCATTGTGATGACAAGTGTCATGGGGCATTTTGATGACACTGGCATGGAGCATTATGATGACAAGAGTTCTGGAGCATTTTGATGACAAGCGCATGGAGCATTGTGATGACAGGGCCCATGGAACATTGTGATGAAAAGGACAGGGAACATTGTGATGAATGGGTTCATGGAGCATTGTGATGAAGGTGCCATGGAGCATTGAGATGACAGGCGTCATTAGGAATGGTGATGACATTGGTCATGGATCATTGTGATGAAAGTGATCATGGAACAATATGATAACAGGGGCCATGGAGCATTGTGATGACAGGTGTATTGGAGCATTGTGATGAAAGTCGTCATGGATCATTGTGATGACATGTGCCCTGGAACACTGTGATGACACGGTTCATCGAGTATTGTGATGACAAGGGTCATAGCGAATTGTGATGACAGGTGTCATGGGGCCTTGTGATGACATTGATCATCTAGGAATTGTGATGAAAGGTATCATGGAGCACTGAGATGACTGGGGGAATGAACCATTGTTATGAAAATTGTCCTGGATTATTGTGATGACAGCAGTCAAGGAGAATTGTGATGACAGGGATTATGCAGCATTGTGTTGACAAGGGTATGGACTATTGTGATGACAATGGTCGTGGAGCAAAGTGATGTAAGTTTTCATGGAACATCGTGATGAAAAGTGCCTGGGAGCATTGTGACGATAAAGGCCGTTGAGCATTGTGATGACAAGTGTCATGGAGCATTGTAATGAAAGGTTTCATTGTGCACTGTGATGACAAGGGGGATGGAGTATTGTGATGAAACTGGTCCTGGAGCATTGTGATAACAAATTCATGGAGCATTGTGATGACAGGCATCATGGAGCATTGTGATGACAAGTGTCATGCAATATTGTGCTGACACAGATCATGGAGCATTTTGATGAGAGTGGCCTTGGAAGACAGTGAGGCGAGACGTCATGGGGAATTAGGGTGACAGTGGTCAAGGAGCATTGTGATGAAAGTGTTCATGGAGCAATGCGATTATCAGGACAATGGAGCATTGTGAATACAAAGGCCATGGAACATTGAGATAACAGAGTTCATGGAGCATTGTGATGACAAGTGTCCTGGAACCTAGTGATGACACGGTTCATACAGCATTGAGATGTCCAGGGCCAAGGCGAATTGTGATGACACGTGTCATGGGGCCTTGTGATGACATTGGTCATCTTGCATTGTGATGACAGTTGTCATGTAGAATTTTGATTAAAGGTATCATGGAGCACTGTGATGACAAAGGACAAGGAATATTTTGATGACAAGGGTCATTGAGCAATGGGATGACACAGGAAAGGCGTATTATGATCACAAGTGTTCTGGAGCATTGTGATGACAAGGGCATGGAGCATTCTAATTACAAGGGCCATGGAGCATTGTGATGTCAACGGCATGGAGCATTGTGATGACAGGGTTCTTGGAGCATTGTGATGACAATGGTCATCAAGCATTGTGATGACAGGGGTCAAAGAGCATTGTGATGAGAAAAACCATAGAGCATAGTGATGTCAGAGGCCATGGAACATTGTGATGACAAGGCCATGGACCATTGTTATGACAAGGGTCATGGAGCATTGTGATGACAAATGACGTGGAGCATTGTGATGACAAGTGTCATGGGGCATTTTGATGACACTGGCATGGAGCATTATGATGACAAGAGTTCTGGAGCATTTTGATGACAAGCGCATGGAGCATTGTGATGACAGGGCCCATGGAACATTGTGATGAAAAGGACAGGGAACATTGTGATGAATGGGTTCATGGAGCATTGTGATGAAGGTGCCATGGAGCATTGAGATGACAGGCGTCATTAGGAATGGTGATGACATTGGTCATGGATCATTGTGATGAAAGTGATCATGGAGCAATATGATAACAGGGGCCATGGAGCATTGTGATGACAGGTGTATTGGAGCATTGTGATGAAAGTCGTCATGGATCATTGTGATGACATGTGCCCTGGAACACTGTGATGACACGGTTCATCGAGTATTGTGATGACAAGGGTCATAGCAAATTGTGATGACAGGTGTCATGGGGCCTTGTGATGACATTGATCATCTAGGAATTGTGATGAAAGGTATCATGGAGCACTGAGATGACTGGGGGAATGAACCATTGTTATGAAAATTGTCCTGGATTATCGTGATGACAGCAGTCAAGGAGAATTGTGATGACAGGGATTATGCAGCATTGTGTTGACAAGGGTATGGACTATTGTGATGACAATGGTCGTGGAGCAAAGTGATGTAAGTTTTCATGGAACATCGTGATGAAAAGTGCCTGGGAGCATTGTGACGATAAAGGCCATTGAGCATTGTGATGACAAGTGTCATGGAGCATTGTAATGAAAGGTTTCATTGTGCACTGTGATGAAAAGGGGGATGGAGTATTGTGATGAAACTGGTCCTGGAGCATTGTGATAACAAATTCATGGAGCATTGTGATGACAGGCATCATGAAGCATTGTGATGACAGGCATCATGGAGCATTGTGATGACAAGTGTCATGCAATATTGTGCTGACACAGATCATGGAGCATTTTGATGAGAGTGGCCTTGGAAGACAGTGAGGCGAGACGTCATGGGGAATTAGGGTGACAGTGGTCAAGGAGCATTGTGATGAAAGTGTTCATGGAGCAATGCGATTATCAGGACAATGGAGCATTGTGAATACAAAGGCCATGGAACATTGAGATAACAGAGTTCATGGAGCATTGTGATGACAAGTGTCCTGGAACCTAGTGATGACACGGTTCATACAGCATTGAGATGTCAAGGGCCAAGGCGAATTGTGATGACACGTGTCATGGGGCCTTGTGATGACATTGGTCATCTTGCATTGTGATGACAGTTGTCATGTAGAATTTTGATTAAAGGTATCATGGAGCACTGTGATGACAAAGGACAAGGAATATTTTGATGACAAGGGTCATTGAGCAATGGGATGACACAGGAAAGGCGTATTATGATCACAAGTGTTCTGGAGCATTGTGATGACAAGGGCATGGAGCATTCTAATTACAAGGGCCATGGAGCATTGTGATGTCAACGGCATGGAGCATTGTGATGACAGGGTTCTTGGAGCATTGTGATGACAATGGTCATCAAGCATTGTGATGACAGGGGTCAAAGAGCATTGTGATGAGAAAAACCATAGAGCATAGTGATGTCAGAGGCCATGGAACATTGTGATGACAAGGCCATGGACCATTGTTATGACAAGGGTCATGGAGCATTGTGATGACAAATGACGTGGAGCATTGTGATGACAAGTGTCATGGGGCATTTTGATGACATTGGCATGGAGCATTATGATGACAAGAGTTCTGGAGCATTTTGATGACAAGCGCATGGAGCATTGTGATGACAGGGCCCATGGAACATTGTGATGAAAAGGACAGGGAACATTGTGATGAATGGGTTCATGGAGCATTGTGATGAAGGTGCCATGGAGCATTGAGATGACAGGCGTCATTAGGAATGGTGATGACATTGGTCATGGATCATTGTGATGAAAGTGATCATGGAGCAATATGATAACAGGGGCCATGGAGCATTGTGATGACAGGTGTATTGGAGCATTGTGATGAAAGTCGTCATGGATCATTGTGATGACATGTGCCCTGGAACACTGTGATGACACGGTTCATCGAGTATTGTGATGACAAGGGTCATAGCAAATTGTGATGACAGGTGTCATGGGGCCTTGTGATGACATTGATCATCTAGGAATTGTGATGAAAGGTATCATGGAGCACTGAGATGACTGGGGGAATGAACCATTGTTATGAAAATTGTCCTGGATTATCGTGATGACAGCAGTCAAGGAGAATTGTGATGACAGGGATTATGCAGCATTGTGTTGACAAGGGTATGGACTATTGTGATGACAATGGTCGTGGAGCAAAGTGATGTAAGTTTTCATGGAACATCGTGATGAAAAGTGCCTGGGAGCATTGTGACGATAAAGGCCGTTGAGCATTGTGATGACAAGTGTCATGGAGCATTGTAATGAAAGGTTTCATTGTGCACTGTGATGAAAAGGGGGATGGAGTATTGTGATGAAACTGGTCCTGGAGCATTGTGATAACAAATTCATGGAGCATTGTGATGACAGGCATCATGGAGCATTGTGATGACAAGTGTCATGCAATATTGTGCTGACACAGATCATGGAGCATTTTGATGAGAGTGGCCTTGGAAGACAGTGAGGCGAGACGTCATGGGGAATTAGGGTGACAGTGGTCAAGGAGCATTGTGATGAAAGTGTTCATGGAGCAATGCGATTATCAGGACAATGGAGCATTGTGAATACAAAGGCCATGGAACATTGAGATAACAGAGTTCATGGAGCATTGTGATGACAAGTGTCCTGGAACCTAGTGATGACACGGTTCATACAGCATTGAGATGTCAAGGGCCAAGGCGAATTGTGATGACACGTGTCATGGGGCCTTGTGATGACATTGGTCATCTTGCATTGTGATGACAGTTGTCATGTAGAATTTTGATTAAAGGTATCATGGAGCACTGTGATGACAAAGGACAAGGAATATTTTGATGACAAGGGTCATTGAGCAATGGGATGACACAGGAAAGGCGTATTATGATCACAAGTGTTCTGGAGCATTGTGATGACAAGGGCATGGAGCATTCTAATTACAAGGGCCATGGAGCATTGTGATGTCAACGGCATGGAGCATTGTGATGACAGGGTTCTTGGAGCATTGTGATGACAATGGTCATCAAGCATTGTGATGACAGGGGTCAAAGAGCATTGTGATGAGAAAAACCATAGAGCATAGTGATGTCAGAGGCCATGGAACATTGTGATGACAAGGCCATGGACCATTCTTATGACAAGGGTCATGGAGCATTGTGATGACAAATGACGTGGAGCATTGTGATGACAAGTGTCATGGGGCATTTTGATGACATTGGCATGGAGCATTATGATGACAAGAGTTCTGGAGCATTTTGATGACAAGCGCATGGAGCATTGTGATGAAAGGGCCCATGGAACATTGTGATGAAAAGGACAGGGAACATTGTGATGAATGGGTTCATGGAGCATTGTGATGAAGGTGCCATGGAGCATTGAGATGACAGGCGTCATTAGGAATGGTGATGACATTGGTCATGGATCATTGTGATGAAAGTGATCATGGAGCAATATGATAACAGGGGCCATGGAGCATTGTGATGACAGGTGTATTGGAGCATTGTGATGAAAGTCGTCATGGATCATTGTGATGACATGTGCCCTGGAACACTGTGATGACACGGTTCATCGAGTATTGTGATGACAAGGGTCATAGCAAATTGTGATGACAGGTGTCATGGGGCCTTGTGATGACATTGATCATCTAGGAATTGTGATGAAAGGTATCATGGAGCACTGAGATGACTGGGGGAATGAACCATTGTTATGAAAATTGTCCTGGATTATCGTGATGACAGCAGTCAAGGAGAATTGTGATGACAGGGATTATGCAGCATTGTGTTGACAAGGGTATGGACTATTGTGATGACAATGGTCGTGGAGCAAAGTGATGTAAGTTTTCATGGAACATCGTGATGAAAAGTGCCTGGGAGCATTGTGACGATAAAGGCCATTGAGCATTGTGATGACAAGTGTCATGGAGCATTGTAATGAAAGGTTTCATTGTGCACTGTGATGAAAAGGGGGATGGAGTATTGTGATGAAACTGGTCCTGGAGCATTGTGATAACAAATTCATGGAGCATTGTGATGACAGGCATCATGAAGCATTGTGATGACAGGCATCATGGAGCATTGTGATGACAAGTGTCATGCAATATTGTGCTGACACAGATCATGGAGCATTTTGATGAGAGTGGCCTTGGAAGACAGTGAGGCGAGACGTCATGGGGAATTAGGGTGACAGTGGTCAAGGAGCATTGTGATGAAAGTGTTCATGGAGCAATGCGATTATCAGGACAATGGAGCATTGTGAATACAAAGGCCATGGAACATTGAGATAACAGAGTTCATGGAGCATTGTGATGACAAGTGTCCTGGAACCTAGTGATGACACGGTTCATACAGCATTGAGATGTCAAGGGCCAAGGCGAATTGTGATGACACGTGTCATGGGGCCTTGTGATGACATTGGTCATCTTGCATTGTGATGACAGTTGTCATGTAGAATTTTGATTAAAGGTATCATGGAGCACTGTGATGACAAAGGACAAGGAATATTTTGATGACAAGGGTCATTGAGCAATGGGATGACACAGGAAAGGCGTATTATGATCACAAGTGTTCTGGAGCATTGTGATGACAAGGGCATGGAGCATTCTAATTACAAGGGCCATGGAGCATTGTGATGTCAACGGCATGGAGCATTGTGATGACAGGGTTCTTGGAGCATTGTGATGACAATGGTCATCAAGCATTGTGATGACAGGGGTCAAAGAGCATTGTGATGAGAAAAACCATAGAGCATAGTGATGTCAGAGGCCATGGAACATTGTGATGACAAGGCCATGGACCATTGTTATGACAAGGGTCATGGAGCATTGTGATGACAAATGACGTGGAGCATTGTGATGACAAGTGTCATGGGGCATTTTGATGACATTGGCATGGAGCATTATGATGACAAGAGTTCTGGAGCATTTTGATGACAAGCGCATGGAGCATTGTGATGACAGGGCCCATGGAACATTGTGATGAAAAGGACAGGGAACATTGTGATGAATGGGTTCATGGAGCATTGTGATGAAGGTGCCATGGAGCATTGAGATGACAGGCGTCATTAGGAATGGTGATGACATTGGTCATGGATCATTGTGATGAAAGTGATCATGGAGCAATATGATAACAGGGGCCATGGAGCATTGTGATGACAGGTGTATTGGAGCATTGTGATGAAAGTCGTCATGGATCATTGTGATGACATGTGCCCTGGAACACTGTGATGACACGGTTCATCGAGTATTGTGATGACAAGGGTCATAGCAAATTGTGATGACAGGTGTCATGGGGCCTTGTGATGACATTGATCATCTAGGAATTGTGATGAAAGGTATCATGGAGCACTGAGATGACTGGGGGAATGAACCATTGTTATGAAAATTGTCCTGGATTATCGTGATGACAGCAGTCAAGGAGAATTGTGATGACAGGGATTATGCAGCATTGTGTTGACAAGGGTATGGACTATTGTGATGACAATGGTCGTGGAGCAAAGTGATGTAAGTTTTCATGGAACATCGTGATGAAAAGTGCCTGGGAGCATTGTGACGATAAAGGCCATTGAGCATTGTGATGACAAGTGTCATGGAGCATTGTAATGAAAGGTTTCATTGTGCACTGTGATGAAAAGGGGGATGGAGTATTGTGATGAAACTGGTCCTGGAGCATTGTGATAACAAATTCATGGAGCATTGTGATGACAGGCATCATGAAGCATTGTGATGACAGGCATCATGGAGCATTGTGATGACAAGTGTCATGCAATATTGTGCTGACACAGATCATGGAGCATTTTGATGAGAGTGGCCTTGGAAGACAGTGAGGCGAGACGTCATGGGGAATTAGGGTGACAGTGGTCAAGGAGCATTGTGATGAAAGTGTTCATGGAGCAATGCGATTATCAGGACAATGGAGCATTGTGAATACAAAGGCCATGGAACATTGAGATAACAGAGTTCATGGAGCATTGTGATGACAAGTGTCCTGGAACCTAGTGATGACACGGTTCATACAGCATTGAGATGTCAAGGGCCAAGGCGAATTGTGATGACACGTGTCATGGGGCCTTGTGATGACATTGGTCATCTTGCATTGTGATGACAGTTGTCATGTAGAATTTTGATTAAAGGTATCATGGAGCACTGTGATGACAAAGGACGAGGAATATTTTGATGACAAGGGTCATTGAGCAATGGGATGACACAGGAAAGGCGTATTATGATCACAAGTGTTCTGGAGCATTGTGATGACAAGGGCATGGAGCATTCTAATTACAAGGGCCATGGAGCATTGTGATGTCAACGGCATGGAGCATTGTGATGACAGGGTTCTTGGAGCATTGTGATGACAATGGTCATCAAGCATTGTGATGACAGGGGTCAAAGAGCATTGTGATGAGAAAAACCATAGAGCATAGTGATGTCAGAGGCCATGGAACATTGTGATGACAAGGCCATGGACCATTGTTATGACAAGGGTCATGGAGCATTGTGATGACAAATGACGTGGAGCATTGTGATGACAAGTGTCATGGGGCATTTTGATGACATTGGCATGGAGCATTATGATGACAAGAGTTCTGGAGCATTTTGATGACAAGCGCATGGAGCATTGTGATGACAGGGCCCATGGAACATTGTGATGAAAAGGACAGGGAACATTGTGATGAATGGGTTCATGGAGCATTGTGATGAAGGTGCCATGGAGCATTGAGATGACAGGCGTCATTAGGAATGGTGATGACATTGGTCATGGATCATTGTGATGAAAGTGATCATGGAGCAATATGATAACAGGGGCCATGGAGCATTGTGATGACAGGTGTATTGGAGCATTGTGATGAAAGTCGTCATGGATCATTGTGATGACATGTGCCCTGGAACACTGTGATGACACGGTTCATCGAGTATTGTGATGACAAGGGTCATAGCAAATTGTGATGACAGGTGTCATGGGGCCTTGTGATGACATTGATCATCTAGGAATTGTGATGAAAGGTATCATGGAGCACTGAGATGACTGGGGGAATGAACCATTGTTATGAAAATTGTCCTGGATTATCGTGATGACAGCAGTCAAGGAGAATTGTGATGACAGGGATTATGCAGCATTGTGTTGACAAGGGTATGGACTATTGTGATGACAATGGTCGTGGAGCAAAGTGATGTAAGTTTTCATGGAACATCGTGATGAAAAGTGCCTGGGAGCATTGTGACGATAAAGGCCATTGAGCATTGTGATGACAAGTGTCATGGAGCATTGTAATGAAAGGTTTCATTGTGCACTGTGATGAAAAGGGGGATGGAGTATTGTGATGAAACTGGTCCTGGAGCATTGTGATAACAAATTCATGGAGCATTGTGATGACAGGCATCATGAAGCATTGTGATGACAGGCATCATGGAGCATTGTGATGACAAGTGTCATGCAATATTGTGCTGACACAGATCATGGAGCATTTTGATGAGAGTGGCCTTGGAAGACAGTGAGGCGAGACGTCATGGGGAATTAGGGTGACAGTGGTCAAGGAGCATTGTGATGAAAGTGTTCATGGAGCAATGCGATTATCAGGACAATGGAGCATTGTGAATACAAAGGCCATGGAACATTGAGATAACAGAGTTCATGGAGCATTGTGATGACAAGTGTCCTGGAACCTAGTGATGACACGGTTCATACAGCATTGAGATGTCAAGGGCCAAGGCGAATTGTGATGACACGTGTCATGGGGCCTTGTGATGACATTGGTCATCTTGCATTGTGATGACAGTTGTCATGTAGAATTTTGATTAAAGGTATCATGGAGCACTGTGATGACAAAGGACAAGGAATATTTTGATGACAAGGGTCATTGAGCAATGGGATGACACAGGAAAGGCGTATTATGATCACAAGTGTTCTGGAGCATTGTGATGACAAGGGCATGGAGCATTCTAATTACAAGGGCCATGGAGCATTGTGATGTCAACGGCATGGAGCATTGTGATGACAGGTTTCTTGGAGCATTGTGATGACAATGGTCATCAAGCATTGTGATGACAGGGGTCAAAGAGCATTGTGATGAGAAAAACCATAGAGCATAGTGATGTCAGAGGCCATGGAACATTGTGATGACAAGGCCATGGACCATTGTGATGACAAGGGTCATGGAGCATTGTGATGACAAATGACGTGGAGCATTGTGATGACAAGTGTCATGGGGCATTTTGATGACATTGGCATGGAGCATTATGATGACAAGAGTTCTGGAGCATTTTGATGACAAGCGCATGGAGCATTGTGATGACAGGGCCCATGGAACATTGTGATGAAAAGGACAGGGAACATTGTGATGAATGGGTTCATGGAGCATTGTGATGAAGGTGCCATGGAGCATTGAGATGACAGGCGTCATTAGGAATGGTGATGACATTGGTCATGGATCATTGTGATGAAAGTGATCATGGAGCAATATGATAACAGGGGCCATGGAGCATTGTGATGACAGGTGTATTGGAGCATTGTGATGAAAGTCGTCATGGATCATTGTGATGACATGTGCCCTGGAACACTGTGATGACACGGTTCATCGAGTATTGTGATGACAAGGGTCATAGCAAATTGTGATGACAGGTGTCATGGGGCCTTGTGATGACATTGATCATCTAGGAATTGTGATGAAAGGTATCATGGAGCACTGAGATGACTGGGGGAATGAACCATTGTTATGAAAATTGTCCTGGATTATCGTGATGACAGCAGTCAAGGAGAATTGTGATGACAGGGATTATGCAGCATTGTGTTGACAAGGGTATGGACTATTGTGATGACAATGGTCGTGGAGCAAAGTGATGTAAGTTTTCATGGAACATCGTGATGAAAAGTGCCTGGGAGCATTGTGACGATAAAGGCCATTGAGCATTGTGATGACAAGTGTCATGGAGCATTGTAATGAAAGGTTTCATTGTGCACTGTGATGAAAAGGCGGATGGAGTATTGTGATGAAACTGGTCCTGAAGCATTGTGATAACAAATTCATGGAGCATTGTGATGACAGGCATCATGGAGCATTGTGATGACAAGTGTCATGCAATATTGTGCTGACACAGATCATGGAGCATTTTGATGAGAGTGGCCTTGGAAGACAGTGAGGCGAGACGTCATGGGGAATTAGGGTGACAGTGTTCAAGGAGCATTGTGATGAAAGTGTTCATGGAGCAATGTGATTATCAGGACAATGGAGCATTGTGAATACAAAGGCCATGGAACATTGAGATAACAGAGTTCATGGAGCATTGTGATGACAAGTGTCCTGGAACCTAGTGATGACACGGTTCATACAGCATTGAGATGTCAAGGGCCAAGGCGAATTGTGATGACACGTGTCATGGGGCCTTGTGATGACATTGGTCATCTTGCATTGTGATGACAGTTGTCATGTAGAATTTTGATTAAAGGTATCATGGAGCAGTGTGATGACAAAGGACAAGGAATATTTTGATGACAAGGGTCATTGAGCAATGGGATGACACAGGAAAGGCGTATTATGATCACAAGTGTTCTGGAGCATTGTGATGACAAGGGCATGGAGCATTCTAATTACAAGGGCCATGGAGCATTGTGATGTCAACGGCATGGAGCATTGTGATGACAGGGTTCTTGGAGCATTGTGATGACAATGGTCATCAAGCATTGTGATGACAGGGGTCAAAGAGCATTGTGATGAGAAAAACCATAGAGCATAGTGATGTCAGAGGCCATGGAACATTGTGATGACAAGGCCATGGACCATTGTTATGACAAGGGTCATGGAGCATTGTGATGACAAATGACGTGGAGCATTGTGATGACAAGTGTCATGGGGCATTTTGATGACATTGGCATGGAGCATTATGATGACAAGAGTTCTGGAGCATTTTGATGACAAGCGCATGGAGCATTGTGATGACAGGGCCCATGGAACATTGTGATGAAAAGGACAGGGAACATTGTGATGAATGGGTTCATGGAGCATTGTGATGAAGGTGCCATGGAGCATTGAGATGACAGGCGTCATTAGGAATGGTGATGACATTGGTCATGGATCATTGTGATGAAAGTGATCATGGAGCAATATGATAACAGGGGCCATGGAGCATTGTGATGACAGGTGTATTGGAGCATTGTGATGAAAGTCGTCATGGATCATTGTGATGACATGTGCCCTGGAACACTGTGATGACACGGTTCATCGAGTATTGTGATGACAAGGGTCATAGCAAATTGTGATGACAGGTGTCATGGGGCCTTGTGATGACATTGATCATCTAGGAATTGTGATGAAAGGTATCATGGAGCACTGAGATGACTGGGGGAATGAACCATTGTTATGAAAATTGTCCTGGATTATCGTGATGACAGCAGTCAAGGAGAATTGTGATGACAGGGATTATGCAGCATTGTGTTGACAAGGGTATGGACTATTGTGATGACAATGGTCGTGGAGCAAAGTGATGTAAGTTTTCATGGAACATCGTGATGAAAAGTGCCTGGGAGCATTGTGACGATAAAGGCCATTGAGCATTGTGATGACAAGTGTCATGGAGCATTGTAATGAAAGGTTTCATTGTGCACTGTGATGAAAAGGGGGATGGAGTATTGTGATGAAACTGGTCCTGGAGCATTGTGATTACAAATTCATGGAGAATTGTGATGACAGGCATCATGGAGCATTGTGATGACAAGTGTCATGCAATATTGTGCTGACACAGATCATGGAGCATTTTGATGAGAGTGGCCTTGGAAGACAGTGAGGCGAGACGTCATGGGGAATTAGGGTGACAGTGGTCAAGGAGCATTGTGATGAAAGTGTTCATGGAGCAATGCGATTATCAGGACAATGGAGCATTGTGAATACAAAGGCCATGGAACATTGAGATAACAGAGTTCATGGAGCATTGTGATGACAAGTGTCCTGGAACCTAGTGATGACACGGTTCATACAGCATTGAGATGTCAAGGGCCAAGGCGAATTGTGATGACACGTGTCATGGGGCCTTGTGATGACATTGGTCATCTTGCATTGTGATGACAGTTGTCATGTAGAATTTTGATTAAAGGTATCATGGAGCACTGTGATGACAAAGGACAAGGAATATTTTGATGACAAGGGTCATTGAGCAATGGGATGACACAGGAAAGGCGTATTATGATCACAAGTGTTCTGGAGCATTGTGATGACAAGGGCATGGAGCATTCTAATTACAAGGGCCATGGAGCATTGTGATGTCAACGGCATGGAGCATTGTGATGACAGGGTTCTTGGAGCATTGTGATGACAATGGTCATCAAGCATTGTGATGACAGGGGTCAAAGAGCATTGTGATGAGAAAAACCATAGAGCATAGTGATGTCAGAGGCCATGGAACATTGTGATGACAAGGCCATGGACCATTGTTATGACAAGGGTCATGGAGAATTGTGATGACAAATGACGTGGAGCATTGTGATGACAAGTGTCATGGGGCATTTTGATGACATTGGCATGGAGCATTATGATGACAAGAGTTCTGGAGCATTTTGATGACAAGCGCATGGAGCATTGTGATGACAGGGCCCATGGAACATTGTGATGAAAAGGACAGGGAACATTGTGATGAATGGGTTCATGGAGCATTGTGATGAAGGTGCCATGGAGCATTGAGATGACAGGCATCATTAGAAAATGGTGATGACATTGGTCATGGATCATTGTGATGAAAGTGATCATGGAGCAATATGATAACAGGGGCCATGGAGCATTGTGATGACAGGTGTATTGGAGCATTGTGATGAAAGTCGTCATGGATCATTGTGATGACATGTGCCCTGGAACACTGTGATGACATGGTTCATCGAGTATTGTGATGACAAGGGTCATAGCAAATTGTGATGACAGGTGTCATGGGGCCTTGTGATGACATTGATCATCTAGGAATTGTGATGAAAGGTATCATGGAGCACTGAGATGACTGGGGGAATGAACCATTGTTCTGAAAATTGTCCTGGATTATCGTGATGACAGCAGTCAAGGAGAATTGTGATGACAGGGATTATGCAGCATTGTGTTGACAAGGGTATGGACTATTGTGATGACAATGGTCGTGGAGCAAAGTGATGTAAGTTTTCATGGAACATCGTGATGAAAAGTGCCTGGGAGCATTGTGACGATAAAGGCCATTGAGCATTGTGATGACAAGTGTCATGGAGCATTGTAATGAAAGGTTTCATTGTGCACTGTGATGAAAAGGGGGATGGAGTATTGTGATGAAACTGGTCCTGAAGCATTGTGATAACAAATTCATGGAGCATTGTGATGACAGGCATCATGGAGCATTGTGATGACAAGTGTCATGCAATATTGTGCTGACACAGATCATGGAGCATTTTGATGAGAGTGGCCTTGGAAGACAGTGAGGCGAGACGTCATGGGGAATTAGGGTGACAGTGGTCAAGGAGCATTGTGATGAAAGTGTTCATGGAGCAATGCGATTATCAGGACAATGGAGCATTGTGAATACAAAGGCCATGGAACATTGAGATAACAGAGTTCATGGAGCATTGTGATGACAAGTGTCCTGGAACCTAGTGATGACACGGTTCATACAGCATTGAGATGTCAAGGGCCAAGGCGAATTGTGATGACACGTGTCATGGGGCCTTGTGATGACATTGGTCATCTTGCATTGTGATGACAGTTGTCATGTAGAATTTTGATTAAAGGTATCATGGAGCACTGTGATGACAAAGGACAAGGAATATTTTGATGACAAGGGTCATTGAGCAATGGGATGACACAGGAAAGGCGTATTATGATCACAAGTGTTCTGGAGCATTGTGATGACTAGGGCATGGAGCATTCTAATTACAAGGGCCATGGAGCATTGTGATGTCAACGGCATGGAGCATTGTGATGACAGGGTTCTTGGAGCATTGTGATGACAATGGTCATCAAGCATTGTGATGACAGGGGTCAAAGAGCATTGTGATGAGAAAAACCATAGAGCATAGTGATGTCAGAGGCCATGGAACATTGTGATGACAAGGCCATGGACCATTGTTATGACAAGGGTCATGGAGCATTGTGATGACAAATGACGTGGAGCATTGTGATGACAAGTGTCATGGGGCATTTTGATGACATTGGCATGGAGCATTATGATGACAAGAGTTCTGGAGCATTTTGATGACAAGCGCATGGAGCATTGTGATGACAGGGCCCATGGAACATTGTGATGAAAAGGACAGGGAACATTGTGATGAATGGGTTCATGGAGCATTGTGATGAAGGTGCCATGGAGCATTGAGATGACAGGCGTCATTAGGAATGGTGATGACATTGGTCATGGATCATTGTGATGAAAGTGATCATGGAGCAATATGATAACAGGGGCCATGGAGCATTGTGATGACAGGTGTATTGGAGCATTGTGATGAAAGTCGTCATGGATCATTGTGATGACATGTGCCCTGGAACACTGTGATGACACGGTTCATCGAGTATTGTGATGACAAGGGTCATAGCAAATTGTGATGACAGGTGTCATGGGGCCTTGTGATGACATTGATCATCTAGGAATTGTGATGAAAGGTATCATGGAGCACTGAGATGACTGGGGGAATGAACCATTGTTATGAAAATTGTCCTGGATTATCGTGATGACAGCAGTCAAGGAGAATTGTGATGACAGGGATTATGCAGCATTGTGTTGACAAGGGTATGGACTATTGTGATGACAATGGTCGTGGAGCAAAGTGATGTAAGTTTTCATGGAACATCGTGATGAAAAGTGCCTGGGAGCATTGTGACGATAAAGGCCGTTGAGCATTGTGATGACAAGTGTCATGGAGCATTGTAAT
This sequence comes from Balaenoptera physalus, assembly GCF_965194825.1. Lineage (NCBI taxonomy): Eukaryota > Metazoa > Chordata > Mammalia > Artiodactyla > Balaenopteridae > Balaenoptera > Balaenoptera physalus. Next base: position 26,242,922 of record NC_138900.1, read on the forward strand.
GAAAGGTTTCATTGTGCACTGTGATGAAAAGGGGGATGGAGTATTGTGATGAAACTGGTCCTGGAGCATTGTGATAACAAATTCATGGAGCATTGTGATGACAGGCATCATGGAGCATTGTGATGACAAGTGTCATGCAATATTGTGCTGACACAGATCATGGAGCATTTTGATGAGAGTGGCCTTGGAAGACAGTGAGGCGAGACGTCATGGGGAATTAGGGTGACAGTGGTCAAGGAGCATTGTGATGAAAGTGTTCATGGAGCAATGCGATTATCAGGACAATGGAGCATTGTGAATACAAAGGCCATGGAACATTGAGATAACAGAGTTCATGGAGCATTGTGATGACAAGTGTCCTGGAACCTAGTGATGACACGGTTCATACAGCATTGAGATGTCAAGGGCCAAGGCGAATTGTGATGACACGTGTCATGGGGCCTTGTGATGACATTGGTCATCTTGCATTGTGATGACAGTTGTCATGTAGAATTTTGATTAAAGGTATCATGGAGCACTGTGATGACAAAGGACAAGGAATATTTTGATGACAAGGGTCATTGAGCAATGGGATGACACAGGAAAGGCGTATTATGATCACAAGTGTTCTGGAGCATTGTGATGACAAGGGCATGGAGCATTCTAATTACAAGGGCCATGGAGCATTGTGATGTCAACGGCATGGAGCATTGTGATGACAGGGTTCTTGGAGCATTGTGATGACAATGGTCATCAAGCATTGTGATGACAGGGGTCAAAGAGCATTGTGATGAGAAAAACCATAGAGCATAGTGATGTCAGAGGCCATGGAACATTGTGATGACAAGGCCATGGACCATTGTTATGACAAGGGTCATGGAGCATTGTGATGACAAATGACGTGGAGCATTGTGATGACAAGTGTCATGGGGCATTTTGATGACATTGGCATGGAGCATTATGATGACAAGAGTTCTGGAGCATTTTGATGACAAGCGCATGGAGCATTGTGATGACAGGGCCCATGGAACATTGTGATGAAAAGGACAGGGAACATTGTGATGAATGGGTTCATGGAGCATTGTGATGAAGGTGCCATGGAGCATTGAGATGACAGGCATCATTAGAAAATGGTGATGACATTGGTCATGGATCATTGTGATGAAAGTGATCATGGAGCAATATGATAACAGGGGCCATGGAGCATTGTGATGACAGGTGTATTGGAGCATTGTGATGAAAGTCGTCATGGATCATTGTGATGACATGTGCCCTGGAACACTGTGATGACATGGTTCATCGAGTATTGTGATGACAAGGGTCATAGCAAATTGTGATGACAGGTGTCATGGGGCCTTGTGATGACATTGATCATCTAGGAATTGTGATGAAAGGTATCATGGAGCACTGAGATGACTGGGGGAATGAACCATTGTTCTGAAAATTGTCCTGGATTATCGTGATGACAGCAGTCAAGGAGAATTGTGATGACAGGGATTATGCAGCATTGTGTTGACAAGGGTATGGACTATTGTGATGACAATGGTCGTGGAGCAAAGTGATGTAAGTTTTCATGGAACATCGTGATGAAAAGTGCCTGGGAGCATTGTGACGATAAAGGCCGTTGAGCATTGTGATGACAAGTGTCATGGAGCATTGTAATGAAAGGTTTCATTGTGCACTGTGATGAAAAGGGGGATGGAGTATTGTGATGAAACTGGTCCTGGAGCATTGTGATAACAAATTCATGGAGCATTGTGATGACAGGCATCATGGAGCATTGTGATGACAAGTGTCATGCAATATTGTGCTGACACAGATCATGGAGCATTTTGATGAGAGTGGCCTTGGAAGACAGTGAGGCGAGACGTCATGGGGAATTAGGGTGACAGTGGTCAAGGAGCATTGTGATGAAAGTGTTCATGGAGCAATGCGATTATCAGGACAATGGAGCATTGTGAATACAAAGGCCATGGAACATTGAGATAACAGAGTTCATGGAGCATTGTGATGACAAGTGTCCTGGAACCTAGTGATGACACGGTTCATACAGCATTGAGATGTCAAGGGCCAAGGCGAATTGTGATGACACGTGTCATGGGGCCTTGTGATGACATTGGTCATCTTGCATTGTGATGACAGTTGTCATGTAGAATTTTGATTAAAGGTATCATGGAGCACTGTGATGACAAAGGACAAGGAATATTTTGATGACAAGGGTCATTGAGCAATGGGATGACACAGGAAAGGCGTATTATGATCACAAGTGTTCTGGAGCATTGTGATGACAAGGGCATGGAGCATTCTAATTACAAGGGCCATGGAGCATTGTGATGTCAACGGCATGGAGCATTGTGATGACAGGGTTCTTGGAGCATTGTGATGACAATGGTCATCAAGCATTGTGATGACAGGGGTCAAAGAGCATTGTGATGAGAAAAACCATAGAGCATAGTGATGTCAGAGGCCATGGAACATTGTGATGACAAGGCCATGGACCATTGTTATGACAAGGGTCATGGAGCATTGTGATGACAAATGACGTGGAGCATTGTGATGACAAGTGTCATGGGGCATTTTGATGACATTGGCATGGAGCATTATGATGACAAGAGTTCTGGAGCATTTTGATGACAAGCGCATGGAGCATTGTGATGACAGGGCCCATGGAACATTGTGATGAAAAGGACAGGGAACATTGTGATGAATGGGTTCATGGAGCATTGTGATGAAGGTGCCATGGAGCATTGAGATGACAGGCGTCATTAGGAATGGTGATGACATTGGTCATGGATCATTGTGATGAAAGTGATCATGGAGCAATATGATAACAGGGGCCATGGAGCATTGTGATGACAGGTGTATTGGAGCATTGTGATGAAAGTCGTCATGGATCATTGTGATGACATGTGCCCTGGAACACTGTGATGACACGGTTCATCGAGTATTGTGATGACAAGGGTCATAGCAAATTGTGATGACAGGTGTCATGGGGCCTTGTGATGACATTGATCATCTAGGAATTGTGATGAAAGGTATCATGGAGCACTGAGATGACTGGGGGAATGAACCATTGTTATGAAAATTGTCCTGGATTATCGTGATGACAGCAGTCAAGGAGAATTGTGATGACAGGGATTATGCAGCATTGTGTTGACAAGGGTATGGACTATTGTGATGACAATGGTCGTGGAGCAAAGTGATGTAAGTTTTCATGGAACATCGTGATGAAAAGTGCCTGGGAGCATTGTGACGATAAAGGCCGTTGAGCATTGTGATGACAAGTGTCATGGAGCATTGTAATGAAAGGTTTCATTGTGCACTGTGATGAAAAGGGGGATGGAGTATTGTGATGAAACTGGTCCTGGAGCATTGTGATAACAAATTCATGGAGCATTGTGATGACAGGCATCATGGAGCATTGTGATGACAAGTGTCATGCAATATTGTGCTGACACAGATCATGGAGCATTTTGATGAGAGTGGCCTTGGAAGACAGTGAGGCGAGACGTCATGGGGAATTAGGGTGACAGTGGTCAAGGAGCATTGTGATGAAAGTGTTCATGGAGCAATGCGATTATCAGGACAATGGAGCATTGTGAATACAAAGGCCATGGAACATTGAGATAACAGAGTTCATGGAGCATTGTGATGACAAGTGTCCTGGAACCTAGTGATGACACGGTTCATACAGCATTGAGATGTCAAGGGCCAAGGCGAATTGTGATGACACGTGTCATGGGGCCTTGTGATGACATTGGTCATCTTGCATTGTGATGACAGTTGTCATGTAGAATTTTGATTAAAGGTATCATGGAGCACTGTGATGACAAAGGACAAGGAATATTTTGATGACAAGGGTCATTGAGCAATGGGATGACACAGGAAAGGCGTATTATGATCACAAGTGTTCTGGAGCATTGTGATGACAAGGGCATGGAGCATTCTAATTACAAGGGCCATGGAGCATTGTGATGTCAACGGCATGGAGCATTGTGATGACAGGGTTCTTGGAGCATTGTGATGACAATGGTCATCAAGCATTGTGATGACAGGGGTCAAAGAGCATTGTGATGAGAAAAACCATAGAGCATAGTGATGTCAGAGGCCATGGAACATTGTGATGACAAGGCCATGGACCATTGTTATGACAAGGGTCATGGAGCATTGTGATGACAAATGACGTGGAGCATTGTGATGACAAGTGTCATGGGGCATTTTGATGACATTGGCATGGAGCATTATGATGACAAGAGTTCTGGAGCATTTTGATGACAAGCGCATGGAGCATTGTGATGACAGGGCCCATGGAACATTGTGATGAAAAGGACAGGGAACATTGTGATGAATGGGTTCATGGAGCATTGTGATGAAGGTGCCATGGAGCATTGAGATGACAGGCATCATTAGAAAATGGTGATGACATTGGTCATGGATCATTGTGATGAAAGTGATCATGGAGCAATATGATAACAGTGGCCATGGAGCATTGTGATGACAGGTGTATTGGAGCATTGTGATGAAAGTCGTCATGGATCATTGTGATGACATGTGCCCTGGAACACTGTGATGACACGGTTCATCGAGTATTGTGATGACAAGGGTCATAGCAAATTGTGATGACAGGTGTCATGGGGCCTTGTGATGACATTGATCATCTAGGAATTGTGATGAAAGGTATCATGGAGCACTGAGATGACTGGGGGAATGAACCATTGTTATGAAAATTGTCCTGGATTATCGTGATGACAGCAGTCAAGGAGAATTGTGATGACAGGGATTATGCAGCATTGTGTTGACAAGGGTATGGACTATTGTGATGACAATGGTCGTGGAGCAAAGTGATGTAAGTTTTCATGGAACATCGTGATGAAAAGTGCCTGGGAGCATTGTGACGATAAAGGCCGTTGAGCATTGTGATGACAAGTGTCATGGAGCATTGTAATGAAAGGTTTCATTGTGCACTGTGATGAAAAGGGGGATGGAGTATTGTGATGAAACTGGTCCTGGAGCATTGTGATAACAAATTCATGGAGCATTGTGATGACAGGCATCATGGAGCATTGTGATGACAAGTGTCATGCAATATTGTGCTGACACAGATCATGGAGCATTTTGATGAGAGTGGCCTTGGAAGACAGTGAGGCGAGACGTCATGGGGAATTAGGGTGACAGTGGTCAAGGAGCATTGTGATGAAAGTGTTCATGGAGCAATGCGATTATCAGGACAATGGAGCATTGTGAATACAAAGGCCATGGAACATTGAGATAACAGAGTTCATGGAGCATTGTGATGACAAGTGTCCTGGAACCTAGTGATGACACGGTTCATACAGCATTGAGATGTCAAGGGCCAAGGCGAATTGTGATGACACGTGTCATGGGGCCTTGTGATGACATTGGTCATCTTGCATTGTGATGACAGTTGTCATGTAGAATTTTGATTAAAGGTATCATGGAGCACTGTGATGACAAAGGACAAGGAATATTTTGATGACAAGGGTCATTGAGCAATGGGATGACACAGGAAAGGCGTATTATGATCACAAGTGTTCTGGAGCATTGTGATGACAAGGGCATGGAGCATTCTAATTACAAGGGCCATGGAGCATTGTGATGTCAACGGCATGGAGCATTGTGATGACAGGGTTCTTGGAGCATTGTGATGACAATGGTCATCAAGCATTGTGATGACAGGGGTCAAAGAGCATTGTGATGAGAAAAACCATAGAGCATAGTGATGTCAGAGGCCATGGAACATTGTGATGACAAGGCCATGGACCATTGTTATGACAAGGGTCATGGAGCATTGTGATGACAAATGACGTGGAGCATTGTGATGACAAGTGTCATGGGGCATTTTGATGACATTGGCATGGAGCATTATGATGACAAGAGTTCTGGAGCATTTTGATGACAAGCGCATGGAGCATTGTGATGACAGGGCCCATGGAACATTGTGATGAAAAGGACAGGGAACATTGTGATGAATGGGTTCATGGAGCATTGTGATGAAGGTGCCATGGAGCATTGAGATGACAGGCGTCATTAGGAATGGTGATGACATTGGTCATGGATCATTGTGATGAAAGTGATCATGGAGCAATATGATAACAGGGGCCATGGAGCATTGTGATGACAGGTGTATTGGAGCATTGTGATGAAAGTCGTCATGGATCATTGTGATGACATGTGCCCTGGAACACTGTGATGACACGGTTCATCGAGTATTGTGATGACAAGGGTCATAGCAAATTGTGATGACAGGTGTCATGGGGCCTTGTGATGACATTGATCATCTAGGAATTGTGATGAAAGGTATCATGGAGCACTGAGATGACTGGGGGAATGAACCATTGTTATGAAAATTGTCCTGGATTATCGTGATGACAGCAGTCAAGGAGAATTGTGATGACAGGGATTATGCAGCATTGTGTTGACAAGGGTATGGACTATTGTGATGACAATGGTCGTGGAGCAAAGTGATGTAAGTTTTCATGGAACATCGTGATGAAAAGTGCCTGGGAGCATTGTGACGATAAAGGCCGTTGAGCATTGTGATGACAAGTGTCATGGAGCATTGTAATGAAAGGTTTCATTGTGCACTGTGATGAAAAGGGGGATGGAGTATTGTGATGAAACTGGTCCTGGAGCATTGTGATAACAAATTCATGGAGCATTGTGATGACAGGCATCATGGAGCATTGTGATGACAAGTGTCATGCAATATTGTGCTGACACAGATCATGGAGCATTTTGATGAGAGTGGCCTTGGAAGACAGTGAGGCGAGACGTCATGGGGAATTAGGGTGACAGTGGTCAAGGAGCATTGTGATGAAAGTGTTCATGGAGCAATGCGATTATCAGGACAATGGAGCATTGTGAATACAAAGGCCATGGAACATTGAGATAACAGAGTTCATGGAGCATTGTGATGACAAGTGTCCTGGAACCTAGTGATGACACGGTTCATACAGCATTGAGATGTCAAGGGCCAAGGCGAATTGTGATGACACGTGTCATGGGGCCTTGTGATGACATTGGTCATCTTGCATTGTGATGACAGTTGTCATGTAGAATTTTGATTAAAGGTATCATGGAGCACTGTGATGACAAAGGACAAGGAATATTTTGATGACAAGGGTCATTGAGCAATGGGATGACACAGGAAAGGCGTATTATGATCACAAGTGTTCTGGAGCATTGTGATGACAAGGGCATGGAGCATTCTAATTACAAGGGCCATGGAGCATTGTGATGTCAACGGCATGGAGCATTGTGATGACAGGGTTCTTGGAGCATTGTGATGACAATGGTCATCAAGCATTGTGATGACAGGGGTCAAAGAGCATTGTGATGAGAAAAACCATAGAGCATAGTGATGTCAGAGGCCATGGAACATTGTGATGACAAGGCCATGGACCATTGTTATGACAAGGGTCATGGAGCATTGTGATGACAAATGACGTGGAGCATTGTGATGACAAGTGTCATGGGGCATTTTGATGACATTGGCATGGAGCATTATGATGACAAGAGTTCTGGAGCATTTTGATGACAAGCGCATGGAGCATTGTGATGACAGGGCCCATGGAACATTGTGATGAAAAGGACAGGGAACATTGTGATGAATGGGTTCATGGAGCATTGTGATGAAGGTGCCATGGAGCATTGAGATGACAGGCATCATTAGAAAATGGTGATGACATTGGTCATGGATCATTGTGATGAAAGTGATCATGGAGCAATATGATAACAGTGGCCATGGAGCATTGTGATGACAGGTGTATTGGAGCATTGTGATGAAAGTCGTCATGGATCATTGTGATGACATGTGCCCTGGAACACTGTGATGACACGGTTCATCGAGTATTGTGATGACAAGGGTCATAGCAAATTGTGATGACAGGTGTCATGGGGCCTTGTGATGACATTGATCATCTAGGAATTGTGATGAAAGGTATCATGGAGCACTGAGATGACTGGGGGAATGAACCATTGTTATGAAAATTGTCCTGGATTATCGTGATGACAGCAGTCAAGGAGAATTGTGATGACAGGGATTATGCAGCATTGTGTTGACAAGGGTATGGACTATTGTGATGACAATGGTCGTGGAGCAAAGTGATGTAAGTTTTCATGGAACATCGTGATGAAAAGTGCCTGGGAGCATTGTGACGATAAAGGCCGTTGAGCATTGTGATGACAAGTGTCATGGAGCATTGTAATGAAAGGTTTCATTGTGCACTGTGATGAAAAGGGGGATGGAGTATTGTGATGAAACTGGTCCTGGAGCATTGTGATAACAAATTCATGGAGCATTGTGATGACAGGCATCATGGAGCATTGTGATGACAAGTGTCATGCAATATTGTGCTGACACAGATCATGGAGCATTTTGATGAGAGTGGCCTTGGAAGACAGTGAGGCGAGACGTCATGGGGAATTAGGGTGACAGTGGTCAAGGAGCATTGTGATGAAAGTGTTCATGGAGCAATGCGATTATCAGGACAATGGAGCATTGTGAATACAAAGGCCATGGAACATTGAGATAACAGAGTTCATGGAGCATTGTGATGACAAGTGTCCTGGAACCTAGTGATGACACGGTTCATACAGCATTGAGATGTCAAGGGCCAAGGCGAATTGTGATGACACGTGTCATGGGGCCTTGTGATGACATTGGTCATCTTGCATTGTGATGACAGTTGTCATGTAGAATTTTGATTAAAGGTATCATGGAGCACTGTGATGACAAAGGACAAGGAATATTTTGATGACAAGGGTCATTGAGCAATGGGATGACACAGGAAAGGCGTATTATGATCACAAGTGTTCTGGAGCATTGTGATGACAAGGGCATGGAGCATTCTAATTACAAGGGCCATGGAGCATTGTGATGTCAACGGCATGGAGCATTGTGATGACAGGGTTCTTGGAGCATTGTGATGACAATGGTCATCAAGCATTGTGATGACAGGGGTCAAAGAGCATTGTGATGAGAAAAACCATAGAGCATAGTGATGTCAGAGGCCATGGAACATTGTGATGACAAGGCCATGGACCATTGTGATGACAAGGGTCATGGAGCATTGTGATGACAAATGACGTGGAGCATTGTGATGACAAGTGTCATGGGGCATTTTGATGACATTGGCATGGAGCATTATGATGACAAGAGTTCTGGAGCATTTTGATGACAAGCGCATGGAGCATTGTGATGACAGGCCCCATGGAACATTGTGATGAAAAGGACAGGGAACATTGTGATGAATGGGTTCATGGAGCATTGTGATGAAGGTGCCATGGAGCATTGAGATGACAGGCATCATTAGAAAATGGTGATGACATTGGTCATGGATCATTGTGATGAAAGTGATCATGGAGCAATATGATAACAGGGGCCATGGAGCATTGTGATGACAGGTGTATTGGAGCATTGTGATGAAAGTCGTCATGGATCATTGTGATGACATGTGCCCTGGAACACTGTGATGACACGGTTCATCGAGTATTGTGATGACAAGGGTCATAGCAAATTGTGATGACAGGTGTCATGGGGCCTTGTGATGACATTGATCATCTAGGAATTGTGATGAAAGGTATCATGGAGCACTGAGATGACTGGGGGAATGAACCATTGTTATGAAAATTGTCCTGGATTATCGTGATGACAGCAGTCAAGGAGAATTGTGATGACAGGGATTATGCAGCATTGTGTTGACAAGGGTATGGACTATTGTGATGACAATGGTCGTGGAGCAAAGTGATGTAAGTTTTCATGGAACATCGTGATGAAAAGTGCCTGGGAGCATTGTGACGATAAAGGCCATTGAGCATTGTGATGACAAGTGTCATGGAGCATTGTAATGAAAGGTTTCATTGTGCACTGTGATGAAAAGGCGGATGGAGTATTGTGATGAAACTGGTCCTGAAGCATTGTGATAACAAATTCATGGAGCATTGTGATGACAGGCATCATGGAGCATTGTGATGACAAGTGTCATGCAATATTGTGCTGACACAGATCATGGAGCATTTTGATGAGAGTGGCCTTGGAAGACAGTGAGGCGAGACGTCATGGGGAATTAGGGTGACAGTGTTCAAGGAGCATTGTGATGAAAGTGTTCATGGAGCAATGCGATTATCAGGACAATGGAGCATTGTGAATACAAAGGCCATGGAACATTGAGATAACAGAGTTCATGGAGCATTGTGATGACAAGTGTCCTGGAACCTAGTGATGACACGGTTCATACAGCATTGAGATGTCAAGGGCCAAGGCGAATTGTGATGACACGTGTCATGGGGCCTTGTGATGACATTGGTCATCTTGCATTGTGATGACAGTTGTCATGTAGAATTTTGATTAAAGGTATCATGGAGCACTGTGATGACAAAGGACAAGGAATATTTTGATGACAAGGGTCATTGAGCAATGGGATGACACAGGAAAGGCGTATTATGATCACAAGTGTTCTGGAGCATTGTGATGACAAGGGCATGGAGCATTCTAATTACAAGGGCCATGGAGCATTGTGATGTCAACGGCATGGAGCATTGTGATGACAGGGTTCTTGGAGCATTGTGATGACAATGGTCATCAAGCATTGTGATGACAGGGGTCAAAGAGCATTGTGATGAGAAAAACCATAGAGCATAGTGATGTCAGAGGCCATGGAACATTGTGATGACAAGGCCATGGACCATTGTTATGACAAGGGTCATGGAGCATTGTGATGACAAATGACGTGGAGCATTGTGATGACAAGTGTCATGGGGCATTTTGATGACATTGGCATGGAGCATTATGATGACAAGAGTTCTGGAGCATTTTGATGACAAGCGCATGGAGCATTGTGATGACAGGGCCCATGGAACATTGTGATGAAAAGGACAGGGAACATTGTGATGAATGGGTTCATGGAGCATTGTGATGAAGGTGCCATGGAGCATTGAGATGACAGGCGTCATTAGGAATGGTGATGACATTGGTCATGGATCATTGTGATGAAAGTGATCATGGAGCAATATGATAACAGGGGCCATGGAGCATTGTGATGACAGGTGTATTGGAGCATTGTGATGAAAGTCGTCATGGATCATTGTGATGACATGTGCCCTGGAACACTGTGATGACACGGTTCATCGAGTATTGTGATGACAAGGGTCATAGCAAATTGTGATGACAGGTGTCATGGGGCCTTGTGATGACATTGATCATCTAGGAATTGTGATGAAAGGTATCATGGAGCACTGAGATGACTGGGGGAATGAACCATTGTTATGAAAATTGTCCTGGATTATCGTGATGACAGCAGTCAAGGAGAATTGTGATGACAGGGATTATGCAGCATTGTGTTGACAAGGGTATGGACTATTGTGATGACAATGGTCGTGGAGCAAAGTGATGTAAGTTTTCATGGAACATCGTGATGAAAAGTGCCTGGGAGCATTGTGACGATAAAGGCCGTTGAGCATTGTGATGACAAGTGTCATGGAGCATTGTAATGAAAGGTTTCATTGTGCACTGTGATGAAAAGGGGGATGGAGTATTGTGATGAAACTGGTCCTGGAGCATTGTGATAACAAATTCATGGAGCATTGTGATGACAGGCATCATGGAGCATTGTGATGACAAGTGTCATGCAATATTGTGCTGACACAGATCATGGAGCATTTTGATGAGAGTGGCCTTGGAAGACAGTGAGGCGAGACGTCATGGGGAATTAGGGTGACAGTGGTCAAGGAGCATTGTGATGAAAGTGTTCATGGAGCAATGCGATTATCAGGACAATGGAGCATTGTGAATACAAAGGCCATGGAACATTGAGATAACAGAGTTCATGGAGCATTGTGATGACAAGTGTCCTGGAACCTAGTGATGACACGGTTCATACAGCATTGAGATGTCAAGGGCCAAGGCGAATTGTGATGACACGTGTCATGGGGCCTTGTGATGACATTGGTCATCTTGCATTGTGATGACAGTTGTCATGTAGAATTTTGATTAAAGGTATCATGGAGCACTGTGATGACAAAGGACAAGGAATATTTTGATGACAAGGGTCATTGAGCAATGGGATGACACAGGAAAGGCGTATTATGATCACAAGTGTTCTGGAGCATTGTGATGACAAGGGCATGGAGCATTCTAATTACAAGGGCCATGGAGCATTGTGATGTCAACGGCATGGAGCATTGTGATGACAGGGTTCTTGGAGCATTGTGATGACAATGGTCATCAAGCATTGTGATGACAGGGGTCAAAGAGCATTGTGATGAGAAAAACCATAGAGCATAGTGATGTCAGAGGCCATGGAACATTGTGATGACAAGGCCATGGACCATTGTTATGACAAGGGTCATGGAGCATTGTGATGACAAATGACGTGGAGCATTGTGATGACAAGTGTCATGGGGCATTTTGATGACATTGGCATGGAGCATTATGATGACAAGAGTTCTGGAGCATTTTGATGACAAGCGCATGGAGCATTGTGATGACAGGGCCCATGGAACATTGTGATGAAAAGGACAGGGAACATTGTGATGAATGGGTTCATGGAGCATTGTGATGAAGGTGCCATGGAGCATTGAGATGACAGGCGTCATTAGGAATGGTGATGACATTGGTCATGGATCATTGTGATGAAAGTGATCATGGAGCAATATGATAACAGGGGCCATGGAGCATTGTGATGACAGGTGTATTGGAGCATTGTGATGAAAGTCGTCATGGATCATTGTGATGACATGTGCCCTGGAACACTGTGATGACACGGTTCATCGAGTATTGTGATGACAAGGGTCATAGCAAATTGTGATGACAGGTGTCATGGGGCCTTGTGATGACATTGATCATCTAGGAATTGTGATGAAAGGTATCATGGAGCACTGAGATGACTGGGGGAATGAACCATTGTTATGAAAATTGTCCTGGATTATCGTGATGACAGCAGTCAAGGAGAATTGTGATGACAGGGATTATGCAGCATTGTGTTGACAAGGGTATGGACTATTGTGATGACAATGGTCGTGGAGCAAAGTGATGTAAGTTTTCATGGAACATCGTGATGAAAAGTGCCTGGGAGCATTGTGACGATAAAGGCCGTTGAGCATTGTGATGACAAGTGTCATGGAGCATTGTAATGAAAGGTTTCATTGTGCACTGTGATGAAAAGGGGGATGGAGTATTGTGATGAAACTGGTCCTGGAGCATTGTGATAACAAATTCATGGAGCATTGTGATGACAGGCATCATGGAGCATTGTGATGACAAGTGTCATGCAATATTGTGCTGACACAGATCATGGAGCATTTTGATGAGAGTGGCCTTGGAAGACAGTGAGGCGAGACGTCATGGGGAATTAGGGTGACAGTGGTCAAGGAGCATTGTGATGAAAGTGTTCATGGAGCAATGCGATTATCAGGACAATGGAGCATTGTGAATACAAAGGCCATGGAACATTGAGATAACAGAGTTCATGGAGCATTGTGATGACAAGTGTCCTGGAACCTAGTGATGACACGGTTCATACAGCATTGAGATGTCAAGGGCCAAGGCGAATTGTGATGACACGTGTCATGGGGCCTTGTGATGACATTGGTCATCTTGCATTGTGATGACAGTTGTCATGTAGAATTTTGATTAAAGGTATCATGGAGCACTGTGATGACAAAGGACAAGGAATATTTTGATGACAAGGGTCATTGAGCAATGGGATGACACAGGAAAGGCGTATTATGATCACAAGTGTTCTGGAGCATTGTGATGACAAGGGCATGGAGCATTCTAATTACAAGGGCCATGGAGCATTGTGATGTCAACGGCATGGAGCATTGTGATGACAGGGTTCTTGGAGCATTGTGATGACAATGGTCATCAAGCATTGTGATGACAGGGGTCAAAGAGCATTGTGATGAGAAAAACCATAGAGCATAGTGATGTCAGAGGCCATGGAACATTGTGATGACAAGGCCATGGACCATTGTTATGACAAGGGTCATGGAGCATTGTGATGACAAATGACGTGGAGCATTGTGATGACAAGTGTCATGGGGCATTTTGATGACATTGGCATGGAGCATTATGATGACAAGAGTTCTGGAGCATTTTGATGACAAGCGCATGGAGCATTGTGATGACAGGGCCCATGGAACATTGTGATGAAAAGGACAGGGAACATTGTGATGAATGGGTTCATGGAGCATTGTGATGAAGGTGCCATGGAGCATTGAGATGACAGGCGTCATTAGGAATGGTGATGACATTGGTCATGGATCATTGTGATGAAAGTGATCATGGAGCAATATGATAACAGGGGCCATGGAGCATTGTGATGACAGGTGTATTGGAGCATTGTGATGAAAGTCGTCATGGATCATTGTGATGACATGTGCCCTGGAACACTGTGATGACACGGTTCATCGAGTATTGTGATGACAAGGGTCATAGCAAATTGTGATGACAGGTGTCATGGGGCCTTGTGATGACATTGATCATCTAGGAATTGTGATGAAAGGTATCATGGAGCACTGAGATGACTGGGGGAATGAACCATTGTTCTGAAAATTGTCCTGGATTATCGTGATGACAGCAGTCAAGGAGAATTGTGATGACAGGGATTATGCAGCATTGTGTTGACAAGGGTATGGACTATTGTGATGACAATGGTCGTGGAGCAAAGTGATGTAAGTTTTCATGGAACATCGTGATGAAAAGTGCCTGGGAGCATTGTGACGATAAAGGCCATTGAGCATTGTGATGACAAGTGTCATGGAGCATTGTAATGAAAGGTTTCATTGTGCACTGTGATGAAAAGGGGGATGGAGTATTGTGATGAAACTGGTCCTGAAGCATTGTGATAACAAATTCATGGAGCATTGTGATGACAGGCATCATGGAGCATTGTGATGACAAGTGTCATGCAATATTGTGCTGACACAGATCATGGAGCATTTTGATGAGAGTGGCCTTGGAAGACAGTGAGGCGAGACGTCATGGGGAATTAGGGTGACAGTGGTCAAGGAGCATTGTGATGAAAGTGTTCATGGAGCAATGCGATTATCACGACAATGGAGCATTGTGAATACAAAGGCCATGGAACATTGAGATAACAGAGTTCATGGAGCATTGTGATGACAAGTGTCCTGGAACCTACTGATGACACGGTTCATACAGCATTGAGATGTCAAGGGCCAAGGCGAATTGTGATGACACGTGTCATGGGGCCTTGTGATGACATTGGTCATCTTGCATTGTGATGACAGTTGTCATGTAGAATTTTGATTAAAGGTATCATGGAGCACTGTGATGACAAAGGACAAGGAATATTTTGATGACAAGGGTCATTGAGCAATGGGATGACACAGGAAAGGCGTATTATGATCACAAGTGTTCTGGAGCATTGTGATGACAAGAGCATGGAGCATTCTAATTACAAGGGCCATGGAGCATTGTGATGTCAACGGCATGGAGCATTGTGATGACAGGGTTCTTGGAGCATTGTGATGACAATGGTCATCAAGCATTGTGATGACAGGGGTCAAAGAGCATTGTGATGAGAAAAACCATAGAGCATAGTGATGTCAGAGGCCATGGAACATTGTGATGACAAGGCCATGGACCATTGTTATGACAAGGGTCATGGAGCATTGTGATGACAAATGACGTGGAGCATTGTGATGACAAGTGTCATGGGGCATTTTGATGACATTGGCATGGAGCATTATGATGACAAGAGTTCTGGAGCATTTTGATGACAAGCGCATGGAGCATTGTGATGACAGGGCCCATGGAACATTGTGATGAAAAGGACAGGGAACATTGTGATGAATGGGTTCATGGAGCATTGTGATGAAGGTGCCATGGAGCATTGAGATGACAGGCGTCATTAGGAATGGTGATGACATTGGTCATGGATCATTGTGATGAAAGTGATCATGGAGCAATATGATAACAGGGGCCATGGAGCATTGTGATGACAGGTGTATTGGAGCATTGTGATGAAAGTCGTCATGGATCATTGTGATGACATGTGCCCTGGAACACTGTGATGACACGGTTCATCGAGTATTGTGATGACAAGGGTCATAGCAAATTGTGATGACAGGTGTCATGGGGCCTTGTGATGACATTGATCATCTAGGAATTGTGATGAAAGGTATCATGGAGCACTGAGATGACTGGGGGAATGAACCATTGTTATGAAAATTGTCCTGGATTATCGTGATGACAGCAGTCAAGGAGAATTGTGATGACAGGGATTATGCAGCATTGTGTTGACAAGGGTATGGACTATTGTGATGACAATGGTCGTGGAGCAAAGTGATGTACGTTTTCATGGAACATCGTGATGAAAAGTGCCTGGGAGCATTGTGACGATAAAGGCCGTTGAGCATTGTGATGACAAGTGTCATGGAACATTGTAATGAAAGGTTTCATTGTGCACTGTGATGAAAAGGGGGATGGAGTATTGTGATGAAACTGGTCCTGGAGCATTGTGATAACAAATTCATGGAGCATTGTGATGACAGGCATCATGGAGCATTGTGATGACAAGTGTCATGCAATATTGTGCTGACACAGATCATGGAGCATTTTGATGAGAGTGGCCTTGGAAGACAGTGAGGCGAGACGTCATGGGGAATTAGGGTGACAGTGGTCAAGGAGCATTGTGATGAAAGTGTTCATGGAGCAATGCGATTATCAGGACAATGGAGCATTGTGAATACAAAGGCCATGGAACATTGAGATAACAGAGTTCATGGAGCATTGTGATGACAAGTGTCCTGGAACCTAGTGATGACACGGTTCATACAGCATTGAGATGTCAAGGGCCAAGGCGAATTGTGATGACACGTGTCATGGGGCCTTGTGATGACATTGGTCATCTTGCATTGTGATGACAGTTGTCATGTAGAATTTTGATTAAAGGTATCATGGAGCACTGTGATGACAAAGGACAAGGAATATTTTGATGACAAGGGTCATTGAGCAATGGGATGACACAGGAAAGGCGTATTATGATCACAAGTGTTCTGGAGCATTGTGATGACAAGGGCATGGAGCATTCTAATTACAAGGGCCATGGAGCATTGTGATGTCAACGGCATGGAGCATTGTGATGACAGGGTTCTTGGAGCATTGTGATGACAATGGTCATCAAGCATTGTGATGACAGGGGTCAAAGAGCATTGTGATGAGAAAAACCATAGAGCATAGTGATGTCAGAGGCCATGGAACATTGTGATGACAAGGCCATGGACCATTGTTATGACAAGGGTCATGGAGCATTGTGATGACAAATGACGTGGAGCATTGTGATGACAAGTGTCATGGGGCATTTTGATGACATTGGCATGGAGCATTATGATGACAAGAGTTCTGGAGCATTTTGATGACAAGCGCATGGAGCATTGTGATGACAGGGCCCATGGAACATTGTGATGAAAAGGACAGGGAACATTGTGATGAATGGGTTCATGGAGCATTGTGATGAAGGTGCCATGGAGCATTGAGATGACAGCCGTCATTAGGAATGGTGATGACATTGGTCATGGATCATTGTGATGAAAGTGATCATGGAGCAATATGATAACAGGGGCCATGGAGCATTGTGATGACAGGTGTATTGGAGCATTGTGATGAAAGTCGTCATGGATCATTGTGATGACATGTGCCCTGGAACACTGTGATGACACGGTTCATCGAGTATTGTGATGACAAGGGTCATAGCAAATTGTGATGACAGGTGTCATGGGGCCTTGTGATGACATTGATCATCTAGGAATTGTGATGAAAGGTATCATGGAGCACTGAGATGACTGGGGGAATGAACCATTGTTATGAAAATTGTCCTGGATTATCGTGATGACAGCAGTCAAGGAGAATTGTGATGACAGGGATTATGCAGCATTGTGTTGACAAGGGTATGGACTATTGTGATGACAATGGTCGTGGAGCAAAGTGATGTAAGTTTTCATGGAACATCGTGATGAAAAGTGCCTTGGAGCATTGTGACGATAAAGGCCATTGAGCACTGTGATGACAAGTGTCATGGAGCATTGTAATGAAAGGTTTCATTGTGCACTGTGATGAAAAGGGGGATGGAGTATTGTGATGAAACTGGTCCTGGAGCATTGTGATAACAAATTCATGGAGCATTGTGATGACAGGCATCATGGAGCATTGTGATGACAAGTGTCATGCAATATTGTGCTGACACAGATCATGGAGCATTTTGATGAGAGTGGCCTTGGAAGACAGTGAGGCGAGACGTCATGGGGAATTAGGGTGACAGTGGTCAAGGAGCATTGTGATGAAAGTGTTCATGGAGCAATGCGATTATCAGGACAATGGAGCATTGTGAATACAAAGGCCATGGAACATTGAGATAACAGAGTTCATGGAGCATTGTGATGACAAGTGTCCTGGAACCTACTGATGACACGGTTCATACAGCATTGAGATGTCAAGGGCCAAGGCGAATTGTGATGACACGTGTCATGGGGCCTTGTGATGACATTGGTCATCTTGCATTGTGATGACAGTTGTCATGTAGAATTTTGATTAAAGGTATCATGGAGCACTGTGATGACAAAGGACAAGGAATATTTTGATGACAAGGGTCATTGAGCAATGGGATGACACAGGAAAGGCGTATTATGATCACAAGTGTTCTGGAGCATTGTGATGACAAGGGCATGGAGCATTCTAATTACAAGGGCCATGGAGCATTGTGATGTCAACGGCATGGAGCATTGTGATGACAGGGTTCTTGGAGCATTGTGATGACAATGGTCATCAAGCATTGTGATGACAGGGGTCAAAGAGCATTGTGATGAGAAAAACCATAGAGCATAGTGATGTCAGAGGCCATGGAACATTGTGATGACAAGGCCATGGACCATTGTTATGACAAGGGTCATGGAGCATTGTGATGACAAATGACGTGGAGCATTGTGATGACAAGTGTCATGGGGCATTTTGATGACATTGGCATGGAGCATTATGATGACAAGAGTTCTGGAGCATTTTGATGACAAGCGCATGGAGCATTGTGATGACAGGGCCCATGGAACATTGTGATGAAAAGGACAGGGAACATTGTGATGAATGGGTTCATGGAGCATTGTGATGAAGGTGCCATGGAGCATTGAGATGACAGGCGTCATTAGGAATGGTGATGACATTGGTCATGGATCATTGTGATGAAAGTGATCATGGAGCAATATGATAACAGGGGCCATGGAGCATTGTGATGACAGGTGTATTGGAGCATTGTGATGAAAGTCGTCATGGATCATTGTGATGACATGTGCCCTGGAACACTGTGATGACACGGTTCATCGAGTATTGTGATGACAAGGGTCATAGCAAATTGTGATGACAGGTGTCATGGGGCCTTGTGATGACATTGATCATCTAGGAATTGTGATGAAAGGTATCATGGAGCACTGAGATGACTGGGGGAATGAACCATTGTTATGAAAATTGTCCTGGATTATCGTGATGACAGCAGTCAAGGAGAATTGTGATGACAGGGATTATGCAGCATTGTGTTGACAAGGGTATGGACTATTGTGATGACAATGGTCGTGGAGCAAAGTGATGTAAGTTTTCATGGAACATCGTGATGAAAAGTGCCTGGGAGCATTGTGACGATAAAGGCCATTGAGCATTGTGATGACAAGTGTCATGGAGCATTGTAATGAAAGGTTTCATTGTGCACTGTGATGAAAAGGGGGATGGAGTATTGTGATGAAACTGGTCCTGGAGCATTGTGATTACAAATTCATGGAGCATTGTGATGACAGGCATCATGGAGCATTGTGATGACAAGTGTCATGCAATATTGTGCTGACACAGATCATGGAGCATTTTGATGAGAGTGGCCTTGGAAGACAGTGAGGCGAGACGTCATGGGGAATTAGGGTGACAGTGGTCAAGGAGCATTGTGATGAAAGTGTTCATGGAGCAATGCGATTATCAGGACAATGGAGCATTGTGAATACAAAGGCCATGGAACATTGAGATAACAGAGTTCATGGAGGATTGTGATGACAAGTGTCCTGGAACCTAGTGATGACACGGTTCATACAGCATTGAGATGTCAAGGGCCAAGGCGAATTGTGATGACACGTGTCATGGGGCCTTGTGATGACATTGGTCATCTTGCATTGTGATGACAGTTGTCATGTAGAATTTTGATTAAAGGTATCATGGAGCACTGTGATGACAAAGGACAAGGAATATTTTGATGACAAGGGTCATTGAGCAATGGGATGACACAGGAAAGGCGTATTATGATCACAAGTGTTCTGGAGCATTGTGATGACAAGGGCATGGAGCATTCTAATTACAAGGGCCATGGAGCATTGTGATGTCAACGGCATGGAGCATTGTGATGACAGGGTTCTTGGAGCATTGTGATGACAATGGTCATCAAGCATTGTGATGACAGGGGTCAAAGAGCATTGTGATGAGAAAAACCATAGAGCATAGTGATGTCAGAGGCCATGGAACATTGTGATGACAAGGCCATGGACCATTGTTATGACAAGGGTCATGGAGCATTGTGATGACAAATGACGTGGAGCATTGTGATGACAAGTGTCATGGGGCATTTTGATGACATTGGCATGGAGCATTATGATGACAAGAGTTCTGGAGCATTTTGATGACAAGCGCATGGAGCATTGTGATGACAGGGCCCATGGAACATTGTGATGAAAAGGACAGGGAACATTGTGATGAATGGGTTCATGGAGCATTGTGATGAAGGTGCCATGGAGCATTGAGATGACAGGCGTCATTAGGAATGGTGATGACATTGGTCATGGATCATTGTGATGAAAGTGATCATGGAGCAATATGATAACAGGGGCCATGGAGCATTGTGATGACAGGTGTATTGGAGCATTGTGATGAAAGTCGTCATGGATCATTGTGATGACATGTGCCCTGGAACACTGTGATGACACGGTTCATCGAGTATTGTGATGACAAGGGTCATAGCAAATTGTGATGACAGGTGTCATGGGGCCTTGTGATGACATTGATCATCTAGGAATTGTGATGAAAGGTATCATGGAGCACTGAGATGACTGGGGGAATGAACCATTGTTATGAAAATTGTCCTGGATTATCGTGATGACAGCAGTCAAGGAGAATTGTGATGACAGGGATTATGCAGCATTGTGTTGACAAGGGTATGGACTATTGTGATGACAATGGTCGTGGAGCAAAGTGATGTAAGTTTTCATGGAACATCGTGATGAAAAGTGCCTGGGAGCATTGTGACGATAAAGGCCGTTGAGCATTGTGATGACAAGTGTCATGGAGCATTGTAATGAAAGGTTTCATTGTGCACTGTGATGAAAAGGGGGATGGAGTATTGTGATGAAACTGGTCCTGGAGCATTGTGATAACAAATTCATGGAGCATTGTGATGACAGGCATCATGGAGCATTGTGATGACAAGTGTCATGCAATATTGTGCTGACACAGATCATGGAGCATTTTGATGAGAGTGGCCTTGGAAGACAGTGAGACGAGACGTCATGGGGAATTAGGGTGACAGTGGTCAAGGAGCATTGTGATGAAAGTGTTCATGGAGCAATGCGATTATCAGGACAATGGAGCATTGTGAATACAAAGGCCATGGAACATTGAGATAACAGAGTTCATGGAGCATTGTGATGACAAGTGTCCTGGAACCTAGTGATGACACGGTTCATACAGCATTGAGATGTCAAGGGCCAAGGCGAATTGTGATGACACGTGTCATGGGGCCTTGTGATGACATTGGTCATCTTGCATTGTGATGACAGTTGTCATGTAGAATTTTGATTAAAGGTATCATGGAGCACTGTGATGACAAAGGACAAGGAATATTTTGATGACAAGGGTCATTGAACAATGGGATGACACAGGAAAGGCGTATTATGATCACAAGTGTTCTGGAGCATTGTGATGACAAGGGCATGGAGCATTCTAATTACAAGGGCCATGGAGCATTGTGATGTCAACGGCATGGAGCATTGTGATGACAGGGTTCTTGGAGCATTGTGATGACAATGGTCATCAAGCATTGTGATGACAGGGGTCAAAGAGCATTGTGATGAGAAAAACCATAGAGCATAGTGATGTCAGAGGCCATGGAACATTGTGATGACAAGGCCATGGACCATTGTTATGACAAGGGTCATGGAGCATTGTGATGACAAATGACGTGGAGCATTGTGATGACAAGTGTCATGGGGCATTTTGATGACATTGGCATGGAGCATGATGATGACAAGAGTTCTGGAGCATTTTGATGACAAGCGCATGGAGCATTGTGATGACAGGGCCCATGGAACATTGTGATGAAAAGGACAGGGAACATTGTGATGAATGGGTTCATGGAGCATTGTGATGAAGGTGCCATGGAGCATTGAGATGACAGGCGTCATTAGAAAATGGTGATGACATTGGTCATGGATCATTGTGATGAAAGTGATCATGGAGCAATATGATAACAGGGGCCATGGAGCATTGTGATGACAGGTGTATTGGAGCATTGTGATGAAAGTCGTCATGGATCATTGTGATGACATGTGCCCTGGAACACTGTGATGACACGGTTCATCGAGTATTGTGATGACAAGGGTCATAGCAAATTGTGATGACAGGTGTCATGGGGCCTTGTGATGACATTGATCATCTAGGAATTGTGATGAAAGGTATCATGGAACACTGAGATGACTGGGGGAATGAACCATTGTTATGAAAATTGTCCTGGATTATCGTGATGACAGCAGTCAAGGAGAATTGTGATGACAGGGATTATGCAGCATTGTGTTGACAAGGGTATGGACTATTGTGATGACAATGGTCGTGGAGCAAAGTGATGTAAGTTTTCATGGAACATCGTGATGAAAAGTGCCTGGGAGCATTGTGACGATAAAGGCCATTGAGCATTGTGATGACAAGTGTCATGGAGCATTGTAATGAAAGGTTTCATTGTGCACTGTGATGAAAAGGGGGATGGAGTATTGTGATGAAACTGGTCCTGGAGCATTGTGATAACAAATTCATGGAGCATTGTGATGACAGGCATCATGGAGCATTGTGATGACAAGTGTCATGCAATATTGTGCTGACACAGATCATGGAGCATTTTGATGAGAGTGGCCTTGGAAGACAGTGAGGCGAGACGTCATGGGGAATTAGGGTGACAGTGGTCAAGGAGCATTGTGATGAAAGTGTTCATGGAGCAATGCGATTATCAGGACAATGGAGCATTGTGAATACAAAGGCCATGGAACATTGAGATAACAGAGTTCATGGAGCATTGTGATGACAAGTGTCCTGGAACCTAGTGATGACACGGTTCATACAGCATTGAGATGTCCAGGGCCAAGGCGAATTGTGATGACACGTGTCATGGGGCCTTGTGATGACATTGGTCATCTTGCATTGTGATGACAGTTGTCATGTAGAATTTTGATTAAAGGTATCATGGAGCACTGTGATGACAAAGGACAAGGAATATTTTGATGACAAGGGTCATTGAGCAATGGGATGACACAGGAAAGGCGTATTATGATCACAAGTGTTCTGGAGCATTGTGATGACAAGGGCATGGAGCATTCTAATTACAAGGGCCATGGAGCATTGTGATGTCAACGGCATGGAGCATTGTGATGACAATGGTCATCAAGCATTGTGATGACAGGGGTCAAAGAGCATTGTGATGAGAAAAACCATAGAGCATAGTGATGTCAGAGGCCATGGAACATTGTGATGACAAGGCCATGGACCATTGTTATGACAAGGGTCATGGAGCATTGTGATGACAAATGACGTGGAGCATTGTGATGACAAGTGTCATGGGGCATTTTGATGACATTGGCATGGAGCATTATGATGACAAGAGTTCTGGAGCATTTTGATGACAAGCGCATGGAGCATTGTGATGACAGGGCCCATGGAACATTGTGATGAAAAGGACAGGGAACATTGTGATGAATGGGTTCATGGAGCATTGTGATGAAGGTGCCATGGAGCATTGAGATGACAGGCGTCATTAGGAATGGTGATGACATTGGTCATGGATCATTGTGATGAAAGTGATCATGGAGCAATATGATAACAGGGGCCATGGAGCATTGTGATGACAGGTGTATTGGAGCATTGTGATGAAAGTCGTCATGGATCATTGTGATGACATGTGCCCTGGAACACTGTGATGACACGGTTCATCGAGTATTGTGATGACAAGGGTCATAGCAAATTGTGATGACAGGTGTCATGGGGCCTTGTGATGACATTGATCATCTAGGAATTGTGATGAAAGGTATCATGGAGCACTGAGATGACTGGGGGAATGAACCATTGTTATGAAAATTGTCCTGGATTATCGTGATGACAGCAGTCAAGGAGAATAGTGATGACAGGGATTATGCAGCATTGTGTTGACAAGGGTATGGACTATTGTGATGACAATGGTCGTGGAGCAAAGTGATGTAAGTTTTCATGGAACATCGTGATGAAAAGTGCCTGGGAGCATTGTGACGATAAAGGCCGTTGAGCATTGTGATGACAAGTGTCATGGAGCATTGTAATGAAAGGTTTCATTGTGCACTGTGATGAAAAGGGGGATGGAGTATTGTGATGAAACTGGTCCTGGAGCATTGTGATAACAAATTCATGGAGCATTGTGATGACAGGCATCATGGAGCATTGTGATGACAAGTGTCATGCAATATTGTGCTGACACAGATCATGGAGCATTTTGATGAGAGTGGCCTTGGAAGACAGTGAGGCGAGACGTCATGGGGAATTAGGGTGACAGTGGTCAAGGAGCATTGTGATGAAAGTGTTCATGGAGCAATGCGATTATCAGGACAATGGAGCATTGTGAATACAAAGGCCATGGAACATTGAGATAACAGAGTTCATGGAGCATTGTGATGACAAGTGTCCTGGAACCTAGTGATGACACGGTTCATACAGCATTGAGATGTCCAGGGCCAAGGCGAATTGTGATGACACGTGTCATGGGGCCTTGTGATGACATTGGTCATCTTGCATTGTGATGACAGTTGTCATGTAGAATTTTGATTAAAGGTATCATGGAGCACTGTGATGACAAAGGACAAGGAATATTTTGATGACAAGGGTCATTGAGCAATGGGATGACACAGGAAAGGCGTATTATGATCACAAGTGTTCTGGAGCATTGTGATGACAAGGGCATGGAGCATTCTAATTACAAGGGCCATGGAGCATTGTGATGTCAACGGCATGGAGCATTGTGATGACAGGGTTCTTGGAGCATTGTGATGACAATGGTCATCAAGCATTGTGATGACAGGGGTCAAAGAGAATTGTGATGAGAAAAACCATAGAGCATAGTGATGTCAGAGGCCATGGAACATTGTGATGACAAGGCCATGGACCATTGTTATGACAAGGGTCATGGAGCATTGTGATGACAAATGACGTGGAGCATTGTGATGACAAGTGTCATGGGGCATTTTGATGACACTGGCATGGAGCATTATGATGACAAGAGTTCTGGAGCATTTTGATGACAAGCGCATGGAGCATTGTGATGACAGGGCCCATGGAACATTGTGATGAAAAGGACAGGGAACATTGTGATGAATGGGTTCATGGAGCATTGTGATGAAGGTGCCATGGAGCATTGAGATGACAGGCGTCATTAGGAATGGTGATGACATTGGTCATGGATCATTGTGATGAAAGTGATCATGGAGCAATATGATAACAGGGGCCATGGAGCATTGTGATGACAGGTGTATTGGAGCATTGTGATGAAAGTCGTCATGGATCATTGTGTTGACATGTGCCCTGGAACACTGTGATGACACGGTTCATCGAGTATTGTGATGACAAGGGTCATAGCAAATTGTGATGACAGGTGTCATGGGGCCTTGTGATGACATTGATCATCTAGGAATTGTGATGAAAGGTATCATGGAGCACTGAGATGACTGGGGGAATGAACCATTGTTATGAAAATTGTCCTGGATTATCGTGATGACAGCAGTCAAGGAGAATTGTGATGACAGGGATTATGCAGCATTGTGTTGACAAGGGTATGGACTATTGTGATGACAATGGTCGTGGAGCAAAGTGATGTAAGTTTTCATGGAACATCGTGATGAAAAGTGCCTGGGAGCATTGTGACGATAAAGGCCGTTGAGCATTGTGATGACAAGTGTCATGGAGCATTGTAATGAAAGGTTTCATTGTGCACTGTGATGAAAAGGGGGATGGAGTATTGTGATGAAACTGGTCCTGGAGCATTGTGATAACAAATTCATGGAGCATTGTGATGACAGGCATCATGGAGCATTGTGATGACAAGTGTCATGCAATAATGTGCTGACACAGATCATGGAGCATTTTGATGAGAGTGGCCTTGGAAGACAGTGAGGCGAGACGTCATGGGGAATTAGGGTGACAGTGGTCAAAGAGCATTGTGATGAAAGTGTTCATGGAGCAATGCGATTATCAGGACAATGGAGCATTGTGAATACAAAGGCCATGGAACATTGAGATAACAGAGTTCATGGAGCATTGTGATGACAAGTGTCCTGGAACCTAGTGATGACACGGTTCATACAGCATTGAGATGTCCAGGGCCAAGGCGAATTGTGATGACACGTGTCATGTGGCCTTGTGATGACATTGGTCATCTTGCATTGTGATGACAGTTGTCATGTAGAATTTTGATTAAAGGTATCATGGAGCACTGTGATGACAAAGGACAAGGAATATTTTGATGACAAGGGTCATTGAGCAATGGGATGACACAGGAAAGGCGTATTATGATCACAAGTGTTCTGGAGCATTGTGATGACAAGGGCATGGAGCATTCTAATTACAAGGGCCATGGAGCATTGTGATGACAGGGTTCTTGGAGCATTGTGATGACAATGGTCATCAAGCATTGTGATGACAGGGGTCAAAGAGCATTGTGATGAGAAAAACCATAGAGCATAGTGATGTCAGAGGCCATGGAACATTGTGATGACAAGGCCATGGACCATTGTTATGACAAGGGTCATGGAGCATTGTGATGACAAATGACGTGGAGCATTGTGATGACAAGTGTCATGGGGCATTTTGATGACATTGGCATGGAGCATTATGATGACAAGAGTTCTGGAGCATTTTGATGACAAGCGCATGGAGCATTGTGATGACAGGGCCCATGGAACATTGTGATGAAAAGGACAGGGAACATTGTGATGAATGGGTTCATGGAGCATTGTGATGAAGGTGCCATGGAGCATTGAGATGACAGGCGTCATTAGGAATGGTGATGACATTGGTCATGGATCATTGTGATGAAAGTGATCATGGAGCAATATGATAACAGGGGCCATGGAGCATTGTGATGACAGGTGTATTGGAGCATTGTGATGAAAGTCGTCATGGATCATTGTGATGACATGTGCCCTGGAACACTGTGATGACACGGTTCATCGAGTATTGTGATGACAAGGGTCATAGCAAATTGTGATGACAGGTGTCATGGGGCCTTGTGATGACATTGATCATCTAGGAATTGTGATGAAAGGTATCATGGAGCACTGAGATGACTGGGGGAATGAACCATTGTTATGAAAATTGTCCTGGATTATCGTGATGACAGCAGTCAAGGAGAATTGTGATGACAGGGATTATGCAGCATTGTGTTGACAAGGGTATGGACTATTGTGATGACAATGGTCGTGGAGCAAAGTGATGTAAGTTTTCATGGAACATCGTGATGAAAAGTGCCTGGGAGCATTGTGACGATAAAGGCCGTTGAGCATTGTGATGACAAGTGTCATGGAGCATTGTAATGAAAGGTTTCATTGTGCACTGTGATGAAAAGGGGGATGGAGTATTGTGATGAAACTGGTCCTGGAGCATTGTGATAACAAATTCATGGAGCATTGTGATGACAGGCATCATGGAGCATTGTGATGACAAGTGTCATGCAATATTGTGCTGACACAGATCATGGAGCATTTTGATGAGAGTGGCCTTGGAAGACAGTGAGGCGAGACGTCATGGGGAATTAGGGTGACAGTGGTCAAGGAGCATTGTGATGAAAGTGTTCATGGAGCAATGCGATTATCAGGACAATGGAGCATTGTGAATACAAAGGCCATGGAACATTGAGATAACAGAGTTCATGGAGCATTGTGATGACAAGTGTCCTGGAACCTAGTGATGACACGGTTCATACAGCATTGAGATGTCCAGGGCCAAGGCGAATTGTGATGACACGTGTCATGGGGCCTTGTGATGACATTGGTCATCTTGCATTGTGATGACAGTTGTCATGTAGAATTTTGATTAAAGGTATCATGGAGCACTGTGATGACAAAGGACAAGGAATATTTTGATGACAAGGGTCATTGAGCAATGGGATGACACAGGAAAGGCGTATTATGATCACAAGTGTTCTGGAGCATTGTGATGACAAGGGCATGGAGCATTCTAATTACAAGGGCCATGGAGCATTGTGATGTCAACGGCATGGAGCATTGTGATGACAGGGTTCTTGGAGCATTGTGATGACAATGGTCATCAAGCATTGTGATGACAGGGGTCAAAGAGAATTGTGATGAGAAAAACCATAGAGCATAGTGATGTCAGAGGCCATGGAACATTGTGATGACAAGGCCATGGACCATTGTTATGACAAGGGTCATGGAGCATTGTGATGACAAATGACGTGGAGCATTGTGATGACAAGTGTCATGGGGCATTTTGATGACACTGGCATGGAGCATTATGATGACAAGAGTTCTGGAGCATTTTGATGACAAGCGCATGGAGCATTGTGATGACAGGGCCCATGGAACATTGTGATGAAAAGGACAGGGAACATTGTGATGAATGGGTTCATGGAGCATTGTGATGAAGGTGCCATGGAGCATTGAGATGACAGGCGTCATTAGGAATGGTGATGCCATTGGTCATGGATCATTGTGATGAAAGTGATCATGGAGCAATATGATAACAGGGGCCATGGAGCATTGTGATGACAGGTGTATTGGAGCATTGTGATGAAAGTCGTCATGGATCATTGTGATGACATGTGCCCTGGAACACTGTGATGACACGGTTCATCGAGTATTGTGATGACAAGGGTCATAGCAAATTGTGATGACAGGTGTCATGGGGCCTTGTGATGACATTGATCATCTAGGAATTGTGATGAAAGGTATCATGGAGCACTGAGATGACTGGGGGAATGAACCATTGTTATGAAAATTGTCCTGGATTATCGTGATGACAGCAGTCAAGGAGAATTGTGATGACAGGGATTATGCAGCATTGTGTTGACAAGGGTATGGACTATTGTGATGACAATGGTCGTGGAGCAAAGTGATGTAAGTTTTCATGGAACATCGTGATGAAAAGTGCCTGGGAGCATTGTGACGATAAAGGCCGTTGAGCATTGTGATGACAAGTGTCATGGAGCATTGTAATGAAAGGTTTCATTGTGCACTGTGATGAAAAGGGGGATGGAGTATTGTGATGAAACTGGTCCTGGAGCATTGTGATAACAAATTCATGGAGCATTGTGATGACAGGCATCATGGAGCATTGTGATGACAAGTGTCATGCAATATTGTGCTGACACAGATCATGGAGCATTTTGATGAGAGTGGCCTTGGAAGACAGTGAGGCGAGACGTCATGGGGAATTAGGGTGACAGTGGTCAAGGAGCATTGTGATGAAAGTGTTCATGGAGCAATGCGATTATCAGGACAATGGAGCATTGTGAATACAAAGGCCATGGAACATTGAGATAACAGAGTTCATGGAGCATTGTGATGACAAGTGTCCTGGAACCTAGTGATGACACGGTTCATACAGCATTGAGATGTCCAGGGCCAAGGCGAATTGTGATGACACGTGTCATGGGGCCTTGTGATGACATTGGTCATCTTGCATTGTGATGACAGTTGTCATGTAGAATTTTGATTAAAGGTATCATGGAGCACTGTGATGACAAAGGACAAGGAATATTTTGATGACAAGGGTCATTGAGCAATGGGATGACACAGGAAAGGCGTATTATGATCACAAGTGTTCTGGAGCATTGTGATGACAAGGGCATGGAGCATTCTAATTACAAGGGCCATGGAGCATTGTGATGTCAACGGCATGGAGCATTGTGATGACAGGGTTCTTGGAGCATTGTGATGACAATGGTCATCAAGCATTGTGATGACAGGGGTCAAAGAGAATTGTGATGAGAAAAACCATAGAGCATAGTGATGTCAGAGGCCATGGAACATTGTGATGACAAGGCCATGGACCATTGTTATGACAAGGGTCATGGAGCATTGTGATGACAAATGACGTGGAGCATTGTGATGACAAGTGTCATGGGGCATTTTGATGACACTGGCATGGAGCATTATGATGACAAGAGTTCTGGAGCATTTTGATGACAAGCGCATGGAGCATTGTGATGACAGGGCCCATGGAACATTGTGATGAAAAGGACAGGGAACATTGTGATGAATGGGTTCATGGAGCATTGTGATGAAGGTGCCATGGAGCATTGAGATGACAGGCGTCATTAGGAATGGTGATGCCATTGGTCATGGATCATTGTGATGAAAGTGATCATGGAGCAATATGATAACAGGGGCCATGGAGCATTGTGATGACAGGTGTATTGGAGCATTGTGATGAAAGTCGTCATGGATCATTGTGATGACATGTGCCCTGGAACACTGTGATGACACGGTTCATCGAGTATTGTGATGACAAGGGTCATAGCAAATTGTGATGACAGGTGTCATGGGGCCTTGTGATGACATTGATCATCTAGGAATTGTGATGAAAGGTATCATGGAGCACTGAGATGACTGGGGGAATGAACAATTGTTATGAAAATTGTCCTGGATTATCGTGATGACAGCAGTCAAGGAGAATTGTGATGACAGGGATTATGCAGCATTGTGTTGACAAGGGTATGGACTATTGTGATGACAATGGTCGTGGAGCAAAGTGATGTAAGTTTTCATGGAACATCGTGATGAAAAGTGCCTGGGAGCATTGTGACGATAAAGGCCGTTGAGCATTGTGATGACAAGTGTCATGGAGCATTGTAATGAAAGGTTTCATTGTGCACTGTGATGAAAAGGGGGATGGAGTATTGTGATGAAACTGGTCCTGGAGCATTGTGATAACAAATTCATGGAGCATTGTGATGACAGGCATCATGGAGCATTGTGATGACAAGTGTCATGCAATATTGTGCTGACACAGATCATGGAGCATTTTGATGAGAGTGGCCTTGGAAGACAGTGAGGCGAGACGTCATGGGGAATTAGGGTGACAGTGTTCAAGGAGCATTGTGATGAAAGTGTTCATGGAGCAATGCGATTATCAGGACAATGGAGCATTGTGAATACAAAGGCCATGGAACATTGAGATAACAGAGTTCATGCAGCATTGTGATGACAAGTGTCCTGGAACCTAGTGATGACACGGTTCACACAGCATTGAGATGTCCAGGGCCAAGGCGAATTGTGATGACACATGTCATGGGGCCTTGTGATGACATTGGTCATCTTGCATTGTGATGACAGTTGTCATGTAGAATTTTGATTAAAGGTATCATGGAGCACTGTGATGACAAAGGACAAGGAATATTTTGATGACAAGGGTCATTGAGCAATGGGATGACACAGGAAAGGCGTATTATGATCACAAGTGTTCTGGAGCATTGTGATGACAAGGGCATGGAGCATTCTAATTACAAGGGCCATGGAGCATTGTGATGTCAACGGCATGGAGCATTGTGATGACAGGGTTCTTGGAGCATTGTGATGACAATGGTCATCAAGCATTGTGATGACAGGGGTCAAAGAGCATTGTGATGAGAAAAACCATAGAGCATAGTGATGTCAGAGGCCATGGAACATTGTGATGACAAGGCCATGGACCATTGTTATGACAAGGGTCATGGAGCATTGTGATGACAAATGACGTGGAGCATTGTGATGACAAGTGTCATGGGGCATTTTGATGACACTGGCATGGAGCATTATGATGACAAGAGTTCTGGAGCATTTTGATGACAAGCGCATGGAGCATTGTGATGACAGGGCCCATGGAACATTGTGATGAAAAGGACAGGGAACATTGTGATGAATGGGTTCATGGAGCATTGTGATGAAGGTGCCATGGAGCATTGAGATGACAGGCGTCATTAGGAATGGTGATGACATTGGTCATGGATCATTGTGATGAAAGTGATCATGGAGCAATATGATAACAGGGGCCATGGAGCATTGTGATGACAGGTGTATTGGAGCATTGTGATGAAAGTCGTCATGGATCATTGTGATGACATGTGCCCTGGAACACTGTGATGACACGGTTCATCGAGTATTGTGATGACAAGGGTCATAGCAAATTGTGATGACAGGTGTCATGGGGCCTTGTGATGACATTGATCATCTAGGAATTGTGATGAAAGGTATCATGGAGCACTGAGATGACTGGGGGAATGAACCATTGTTCTGAAAATTGTCCTGGATTATCGTGATGACAGCAGTCAAGGAGAATTGTGATGACAGGGATTATGCAGCATTGTGTTGACAAGGGTATGGACTATTGTGATGACAATGGTCGTGGAGCAAAGTGATGTAAGTTTTCATCGAACATCGTGATGAAAAGTGCCTGGGAGCATTGTGACGATAAAGGCCGTTGAGCATTGTGATGACAAGTGTCATGGAGCATTGTAATGAAAGGTTTCATTGTGCACTGTGATGAAAAGGGGGATGGAGTATTGTGATGAAACTGGTCCTGGAGCATTGTGATAACAAATTCATGGAGCATTGTGATGACAGGCATCATGGAGCATTGTGATGACAAGTGTCATGCAATATTGTGCTGACACAGATCATGGAGCATTTTGATGAGAGTGGCCTTGGAAGACAGTGAGGCGAGACGTCATGGGGAATTAGGGTGACAGTGGTCAAGGAGCATTGTGATGAAAGTGTTCATGGAGCAATGCGATTATCAGGACAATGGAGCATTGTGAATACAAAGGCCATGGAACATTGAGATAACAGAGTTCATGGAGCATTGTGATGACAAGTGTCCTGGAACCTAGTGATGACACGGTTCATACAGCATTGAGATGTCAAGGGCCAAGGCGAATTGTGATGACACGTGTCATGGGGCCTTGTGATGACATTGGTCATCTTGCATTGTGATGACAGTTGTCATGTAGAATTTTGATTAAAGGTATCATGGAGCACTGTGATGACAAAGGACAAGGAATATTTTGATGACAAGGGTCATTGAGCAATGGGATGACACAGGAAAGGCGTATTATGATCACAAGTGTTCTGGAGCATTGTGATGACAAGGGCATGGAGCATTCTAATTACAAGGGCCATGGAGCATTGTGATGTCAACGGCATGGAGCATTGTGATGACAGGGTTCTTGGAGCATTGTGATGACAATGGTCATCAAGCATTGTGGTGACAGGGGTCAAAGAGCATTGTGATGAGAAAAACCATAGAGCATAGTGATGTCAGAGGCCATGGAACATTGTAATGAGAAAAACCATAGAGCATAGTGATGTCAGAGGCCATGGAACATTGTGACGACAAGGCCATGGACCATTGTTATGACAAGGGTCATGGAGCACTGTGATGACAAATGACGTGGAGCATTGTGATGACAAGTGTCATGGGGCATTTTGATGACACTGGCATGGAGCATTATGATGACAAGAGTTCTGGAGCATTTTGATGACAAGCGCATGGAGCATTGTGATGACAGGGCCCATGGAACATTGTGATGAAAAGGACAGGGAACATTGTGATGAATGGGTTCATGGAGCATTGTGATGAAGGTGCCATGGAGCATTGAGATAACAGGCGTCATTAGGAATGGTGATGACATTGGTCATGGATCATTGTGATGAAAGTGATCATGGAGCAATATGATAACAGGGGCCATGGAGCATTGTGATGACAGGTGTATTGGAGCATTGTGATGAAAGTCGTCATGGATCATTGTGATGACATGTGCCCTGGAACACTGTGATGACACGGTTCATCGAGTATTGTGATGACAAGGGTCATAGCAAATTGTGATGACAGGTGTCATGGGGCCTTGTGATGACATTGATCATCTAGGAATTGTGATGAAAGGTATCATGGAGCACTGAGATGACTGGGGGAATGAACCATTGTTATGAAAATTGTCCTGGATTATCGTGATGACAGCAGTCAAGGAGAATTGTGATGACAGGGATTATGCAGCATTGTGTTGACAAGGGTATGGACTATTGTGATGACAATGGTCGTGGAGCAAAGTGATGTAAGTTTTCATCGAACATCGTGATGAAAAGTGCCTGGGAGCATTGTGACGATAAAGGCCGTTGAGCATTGTGATGACAAGTGTCATGGAGCATTGTAATGAAAGGTTTCATTGTGCACTGTGATGAAAAGGGGGATGGAGTATTGTGATGAAACTGGTCCTGGAGCATTGTGATAACAAATTCATGGAGCATTGTGATGACAGGCATCATGGAGCATTGTGATGACAAGTGTCATGCAATATTGTGCTGACACAGATCATGGAGCATTTTGATGAGAGTGGCCTTGGAAGACAGTGAGGCGAGACGTCATGGGGAATTAGGGTGACAGTGGTCAAGGAGCATTGTGATGAAAGTGTTCATGGAGCAATGCGATTATCAGGACAATGGAGCATTGTGTATACAAAGGCCATGGAACATTGAGATAACAGAGTTCATGGAGCATTGTGATGACAAGTGTCCTGGAACCTAGTGATGACACGGTTCACACAGCATTGAGATGTCCAGGGCCAAGGCGAATTGTGATGACACGTGTCATGGGGCCTTGTGATGACATTGGTCATCTTGCATTGTGATGACAGTTGTCATGTAGAATTTTGATTAAAGGTATCATGGAGCACTGTGATGACAAAGGACAAGGAATATTTTGATGACAAGGGTCATTGAGCAATGGGATGACACAGGAAAGGCGTATTATGATCACAAGTGTTCTGGAGCATTGTGATGACAAGGGCATGGAGCATTCTAATTACAAGGGCCATGGAGCATTGTGATGTTAACGGCATGGAGCATTGTGATGACAGGGTTCTTGGAGCATTGTGATGACAATGGTCATCAAGCATTGTGATGACAGGGGTCAAAGAGCATTGTGATGAGAAAAACCATAGAGCATAGTGATGTCAGAGGCCATGGAACATTGTGATGACAAGGCCATGGACCATTGTTATGACAAGGGTCATGGAGCATTGTGATGACAAATGACGTGGAGCATTGTGATGACAAGTGTCATGGGGCATTTTG
Organism: Balaenoptera physalus; assembly: GCF_965194825.1. Lineage (NCBI taxonomy): Eukaryota > Metazoa > Chordata > Mammalia > Artiodactyla > Balaenopteridae > Balaenoptera > Balaenoptera physalus. Next base: position 26,278,307 of record NC_138900.1, read on the forward strand.
ATGACATTGGCATGGAGCATTATGATGACAAGAGTTCTGGAGCATTTTGATGACAAGCGCATGGAGCATTGTGATGACAGGGCCCATGGAACATTGTGATGAAAAGGACAGGGAACATTGTGATGAATGGGTTCATGGAGCATTGTGATGAAGGTGCCATGGAGCATTGAGATGACAGGCGTCATTAGGAATGGTGATGACATTGGTCATGGATCATTGTGATGAAAGTGATCATGGAGCAATATGATAACAGGTGCCATGGAGCATTGTGATGACAGGTGTATTGGAGCATTGTGATGAAAGTCGTCATGGATCATTGTGATGACATGTGCCCTGGAACACTGTGATGACACGGTTCATCGAGTATTGTGATGACAAGGGTCATAGCAAATTGTGATGACAGGTGTCATGGGGCCTTGTGATGACATTGATCATCTAGGAATTGTGATGAAAGGTATCATGGAGCACTGAGATGACTGGGGGAATGAACCATTGTTATGAAAATTGTCCTGGATTATCGTGATGACAGCAGTCAAGGAGAATTGTGATGACAGGGATTATGCAGCATTGTGTTGACAAGGGTATGGACTATTGTGATGACAATGGTCGTGGAGCAAAGTGATGTAAGTTTTCATGGAACATCGTGATGAAAAGTGCCTGGGAGCATTGTGACGATAAAGGCCGTTGAGCATTGTGATGACAAGTGTCATGGAGCATTGTAATGAAAGGTTTCATTGTGCACTGTGATGAAAAGGGGGATGGAGTATTGTGATGAAACTGGTCCTGGAGCATTGTGATAACAAATTCATGGAGCATTGTGATGACAGGCATCATGGAGCATTGTGATGACAAGTGTCATGCAATATTGTGCTGACACAGATCATGGAGCATTTTGATGAGAGTGGCCTTGGAAGACAGTGAGGCGAGACGTCATGGGGAATTAGGGTGACAGTGGTCAAGGAGCATTGTGATGAAAGTGTTCATGGAGCAATGCGATTATCAGGACAATGGAGCATTGTGAATACAAAGGCCATGGAACATTGAGATAACAGAGTTCATGGAGCATTGTGATGACAAGTGTCCTGGAACCTAGTGATGACACGGTTCATACAGCATTGAGATGTCAAGGGCCAAGGCGAATTGTGATGACACGTGTCATGGGGCCTTGTGATGACATTGGTCATCTTGCATTGTGATGACAGTTGTCATGTAGAATTTTGATTAAAGGTATCATGGAGCACTGTGATGACAAAGGACAAGGAATATTTTGATGACAAGGGTCATTGAGCAATGGGATGACACAGGAAAGGCGTATTATGATCACAAGTGTTCTGGAGCATTGTGATGACAAGGGCATGGAGCATTCTAATTACAAGGGCCATGGAGCATTGTGATGTCAACGGCATGGAGCATTGTGATGACAGGGTTCTTGGAGCATTGTGATGACAATGGTCATCAAGCATTGTGATGACAGGGGTCAAAGAGCATTGTGATGAGAAAAACCATAGAGCATAGTGATGTCAGAGGCCATGGAACATTGTGATGACAAGGCCATGGACCATTGTTATGACAAGGGTCATGGAGCATTGTGATGACAAATGACGTGGAGCATTGTGATGACAAGTGTCATGGGGCATTTTGATGACATTGGCATGGAGCATTATGATGACAAGAGTTCTGGAGCATTTTGATGACAAGCGCATGGAGCATTGTGATGACAGGGCCCATGGAACATTGTGATGAAAAGGACAGGGAACATTGTGATGAATGGGTTCATGGAGCATTGTGATGAAGGTGCCATGGAGCATTGAGATGACAGGCGTCATTAGGAATGGTGATGACATTGGTCATGGATCATTGTGATGAAAGTGATCATGGAGCAATATGATAACAGGTGCCATGGAGCATTGTGATGACAGGTGTATTGGAGCATTGTGATGAAAGTCGTCATGGATCATTGTGATGACATGTGCCCTGGAACACTGTGATGACACGGTTCATCGAGTATTGTGATGACAAGGGTCATAGCAAATTGTGATGACAGGTGTCATGGGGCCTTGTGATGACATTGATCATCTAGGAATTGTGATGAAAGGTATCATGGAGCACTGAGATGACTGGGGGAATGAACCATTGTTATGAAAATTGTCCTGGATTATCGTGATGACAGCAGTCAAGGAGAATTGTGATGACAGGGATTATGCAGCATTGTGTTGACAAGGGTATGGACTATTGTGATGACAATGGTCGTGGAGCAAAGTGATGTAAGTTTTCATGGAACATCGTGATGAAAAGTGCCTGGGAGCATTGTGACGATAAAGGCCGTTGAGCATTGTGATGACAAGTGTCATGGAGCATTGTAATGAAAGGTTTCATTGTGCACTGTGATGAAAAGGGGGATGGAGTATTGTGATGAAACTGGTCCTGGAGCATTGTGATAACAAATTCATGGAGCATTGTGATGACAGGCATCATGGAGCATTGTGATGACAAGTGTCATGCAATATTGTGCTGACACAGATCATGGAGCATTTTGATGAGAGTGGCCTTGGAAGACAGTGAGGCGAGACGTCATGGGGAATTAGGGTGACAGTGGTCAAGGAGCATTGTGATGAAAGTGTTCATGGAGCAATGCGATTATCAGGACAATGGAGCATTGTGAATACAAAGGCCATGGAACATTGAGATAACAGAGTTCATGGAGCATTGTGATGACAAGTGTCCTGGAACCTAGTGATGACACGGTTCATACAGCATTGAGATGTCAAGGGCCAAGGCGAATTGTGATGACACGTGTCATGGGGCCTTGTGATGACATTGGTCATCTTGCATTGTGATGACAGTTGTCATGTAGAATTTTGATTAAAGGTATCATGGAGCACTGTGATGACAAAGGACAAGGAATATTTTGATGACAAGGGTCATTGAGCAATGGGATGACACAGGAAAGGCGTATTATGATCACAAGTGTTCTGGAGCATTGTGATGACAAGGGCATGGAGCATTCTAATTACAAGGGCCATGGAGCATTGTGATGTCAACGGCATGGAGCATTGTGATGACAGGGTTCTTGGAGCATTGTGATGACAATGGTCATCAAGCATTGTGATGACAGGGGTCAAAGAGCATTGTGATGAGAAAAACCATAGAGCATAGTGATGTCAGAGGCCATGGAACATTGTGACGACAAGGCCATGGACCATTGTTATGACAAGTGTCATGGAGCATTGTGATGACAAATGACGTGGAGCATTGTGATGACAAGTGTCATGGGGCATTTTGATGACACTGGCATGGAGCATTATGATGACAAGAGTTCTGGAGCATTTTGATGACAAGCGCATGGAGCATTGTGATGACAGGGCCCATGGAACATTGTGATGAAAAGGACAGGGAACATTGTGATGAATGGGTTCATGGAGCATTGTGATGAAGGTGCCATGGAGCATTGAGATAACAGGCGTCATTAGGAATGGTGATGACATTGGTCATGGATCATTGTGATGAAAGTGATCATGGAGCAATATGATAACAGGGGCCATGGAGCATTGTGATGACAGGTGTATTGGAGCATTGTGATGAAAGTCGTCATGGATCATTGTGATGACATGTGCCCTGGAACACTGTGATGACACGGTTCATCGAGTATTGTGATGACAAGGGTCATAGCAAATTGTGATGACAGGTGTCATGGGGCCTTGTGATGACATTGATCATCTAGGAATTGTGATGAAAGGTATCATGGAGCACTGAGATGACTGGGGGAATGAACCATTGTTATGAAAATTGTCCTGGATTATCGTGATGACAGCAGTCAAGGAGAATTGTGATGACAGGGATTATGCAGCATTGTGTTGACAAGGGTATGGACTATTGTGATGACAATGGTCGTGGAGCAAAGTGATGTAAGTTTTCATCGAACATCGTGATGAAAAGTGCCTGGGAGCATTGTGACGATAAAGGCCGTTGAGCATTGTGATGACAAGTGTCATGGAGCATTGTAATGAAAGGTTTCATTGTGCACTGTGATGAAAAGGGGGATGGAGTATTGTGATGAAACTGGTCCTGGAGCATTGTGATAACAAATTCATGGAGCATTGTGATGACAGGCATCATGGAGCATTGTGATGACAAGTGTCATGCAATATTGTGCTGACACAGATCATGGAGCATTTTGATGAGAGTGGCCTTGGAAGACAGTGAGGCGAGACGTCATGGGGAATTAGGGTGACAGTGGTCAAGGAGCATTGTGATGAAAGTGTTCATGGAGCAATGCGATTATCAGGACAATGGAGCATTGTGTATACAAAGGCCATGGAACATTGAGATAACAGAGTTCATGGAGCATTGTGATGACAAGTGTCCTGGAACCTAGTGATGACACGGTTCACACAGCATTGAGATGTCCAGGGCCAAGGCGAATTGTGATGACACGTGTCATGGGGCCTTGTGATGACATTGGTCATCTTGCATTGTGATGACAGTTGTCATGTAGAATTTTGATTAAAGGTATCATGGAGCACTGTGATGACAAAGGACAAGGAATATTTTGATGACAAGGGTCATTGAGCAATGGGATGACACAGGAAAGGCGTATTATGATCACAAGTGTTCTGGAGCATTGTGATGACAAGGGCATGGAGCATTCTAATTACAAGGGCCATGGAGCATTGTGATGTTAACGGCATGGAGCATTGTGATGACAGGGTTCTTGGAGCATTGTGATGACAATGGTCATCAAGCATTGTGATGACAGGGGTCAAAGAGCATTGTGATGAGAAAAACCATAGAGCATAGTGATGTCAGAGGCCATGGAACATTGTGATGACAAGGCCATGGACCATTGTTATGACAAGGGTCATGGAGCATTGTGATGACAAATGACGTGGAGCATTGTGATGACAAGTGTCATGGGGCATTTTGATGACATTGGCATGGAGCATTATGATGACAAGAGTTCTGGAGCATTTTGATGACAAGCGCATGGAGCATTGTGATGACAGGGCCCATGGAACATTGTGATGAAAAGGACAGGGAACATTGTGATGAATGGGTTCATGGAGCATTGTGATGAAGGTGCCATGGAGCATTGAGATGACAGGCGTCATTAGGAATGGTGATGACATTGGTCATGGATCATTGTGATGAAAGTGATCATGGAGCAATATGATAACAGGTGCCATGGAGCATTGTGATGACAGGTGTATTGGAGCATTGTGATGAAAGTCGTCATGGATCATTGTGATGACATGTGCCCTGGAACACTGTGATGACACGGTTCATCGAGTATTGTGATGACAAGGGTCATAGCAAATTGTGATGACAGGTGTCATGGGGCCTTGTGATGACATTGATCATCTAGGAATTGTGATGAAAGGTATCATGGAGCACTGAGATGACTGGGGGAATGAACCATTGTTATGAAAATTGTCCTGGATTATCGTGATGACAGCAGTCAAGGAGAATTGTGATGACAGGGATTATGCAGCATTGTGTTGACAAGGGTATGGACTATTGTGATGACAATGGTCGTGGAGCAAAGTGATGTAAGTTTTCATGGAACATCGTGATGAAAAGTGCCTGGGAGCATTGTGACGATAAAGGCCGTTGAGCATTGTGATGACAAGTGTCATGGAGCATTGTAATGAAAGGTTTCATTGTGCACTGTGATGAAAAGGGGGATGGAGTATTGTGATGAAACTGGTCCTGGAGCATTGTGATAACAAATTCATGGAGCATTGTGATGACAGGCATCATGGAGCATTGTGATGACAAGTGTCATGCAATATTGTGCTGACACAGATCATGGAGCATTTTGATGAGAGTGGCCTTGGAAGACAGTGAGGCGAGACGTCATGGGGAATTAGGGTGACAGTGGTCAAGGAGCATTGTGATGAAAGTGTTCATGGAGCAATGCGATTATCAGGACAATGGAGCATTGTGAATACAAAGGCCATGGAACATTGAGATAACAGAGTTCATGGAGCATTGTGATGACAAGTGTCCTGGAACCTAGTGATGACACGGTTCATACAGCATTGAGATGTCAAGGGCCAAGGCGAATTGTGATGACACGTGTCATGGGGCCTTGTGATGACATTGGTCATCTTGCATTGTGATGACAGTTGTCATGTAGAATTTTGATTAAAGGTATCATGGAGCACTGTGATGACAAAGGACAAGGAATATTTTGATGACAAGGGTCATTGAGCAATGGGATGACACAGGAAAGGCGTATTATGATCACAAGTGTTCTGGAGCATTGTGATGACAAGGGCATGGAGCATTCTAATTACAAGGGCCATGGAGCATTGTGATGTCAACGGCATGGAGCATTGTGATGACAGGGTTCTTGGAGCATTGTGATGACAATGGTCATCAAGCATTGTGATGACAGGGGTCAAAGAGCATTGTGATGAGAAAAACCATAGAGCATAGTGATGTCAGAGGCCATGGAACATTGTGATGACAAGGCCATGGACCATTGTTATGACAAGGGTCATGGAGCATTGTGATGACAAATGACGTGGAGCATTGTGATGACAAGTGTCATGGGGCATTTTGATGACATTGGCATGGAGCATTATGATGACAAGAGTTCTGGAGCATTTTGATGACAAGCGCATGGAGCATTGTGATGACAGGGCCCATGGAACATTGTGATGAAAAGGACAGGGAACATTGTGATGAATGGGTTCATGGAGCATTGTGATGAAGGTGCCATGGAGCATTGAGATGACAGGCGTCATTAGGAATGGTGATGACATTGGTCATGGATCATTGTGATGAAAGTGATCATGGAGCAATATGATAACAGGGGCCATGGAGCATTGTGATGACAGGTGTATTGGAGCATTGTGATGAAAGTCGTCATGGATCATTGTGATGACATGTGCCCTGGAACACTGTGATGACACGGTTCATCGAGTATTGTGATGACAAGGGTCATAGCAAATTGTGATGACAGGTGTCATGGGGCCTTGTGATGACATTGATCATCTAGGAATTGTGATGAAAGGTATCATGGAGCACTGAGATGACTGGGGGAATGAACCATTGTTATGAAAATTGTCCTGGATTATCGTGATGACAGCAGTCAAGGAGAATTGTGATGACAGGGATTATGCAGCATTGTGTTGACAAGGGTATGGACTATTGTGATGACAATGGTCGTGGAGCAAAGTGATGTAAGTTTTCATGGAACATCGTGATGAAAAGTGCCTGGGAGCATTGTGACGATAAAGGCCGTTGAGCATTGTGATGACAAGTGTCATGGAGCATTGTAATGAAAGGTTTCATTGTGCACTGTGATGAAAAGGGGGATGGAGTATTGTGATGAAACTGGTCCTGGAGCATTGTGATAACAAATTCATGGAGCATTGTGATGACAGGCATCATGGAGCATTGTGATGACAAGTGTCATGCAATATTGTGCTGACACAGATCATGGAGCATTTTGATGAGAGTGGCCTTGGAAGACAGTGAGGCGAGACGTCATGGGGAATTAGGGTGACAGTGGTCAAGGAGCATTGTGATGAAAGTGTTCATGGAGCAATGCGATTATCAGGACAATGGAGCATTGTGAATACAAAGGCCATGGAACATTGAGATAACAGAGTTCATGGAGCATTGTGATGACAAGTGTCCTGGAACCTAGTGATGACACGGTTCATACAGCATTGAGATGTCAAGGGCCAAGGCGAATTGTGATGACACGTGTCATGGGGCCTTGTGATGACATTGGTCATCTTGCATTGTGATGACAGTTGTCATGTAGAATTTTGATTAAAGGTATCATGGAGCACTGTGATGACAAAGGACAAGGAATATTTTGATGACAAGGGTCATTGAGCAATGGGATGACACAGGAAAGGCGTATTATGATCACAAGTGTTCTGGAGCATTGTGATGACAAGGGCATGGAGCATTCTAATTACAAGGGCCATGGAGCATTGTGATGTCAACGGCATGGAGCATTGTGATGACAGGGTTCTTGGAGCATTGTGATGACAATGGTCATCAAGCATTGTGGTGACAGGGGTCAAAGAGCATTGTGATGAGAAAAACCATAGAGCATAGTGATGTCAGAGGCCATGGAACATTGTGATGACAAGGCCATGGACCATTGTTATGACAAGGGTCATGGAGCATTGTGATGACAAATGACGTGGAGCATTGTGATGACAAGTGTCATGGGGCATTTTGATGACACTGGCATGGAGCATTATGATGACAAGAGTTCTGGAGCATTTTGATGACAAGCGCATGGAGCATTGTGATGACAGGGCCCATGGAACATTGTGATGAAAAGGACAGGGAACATTGTGATGAATGGGTTCATGGAGCATTGTGATGAAGGTGCCATGGAGCATTGAGATGACAGGCGTCATTAGGAATGGAGATGACATTGGTCATGGATCATTGTGATGAAAGTGATCATGGAGCAATATGATAACAGGGGCCATGGAGCATTGTGATGACAGGTGTATTGGAGCATTGTGATGAAAGTCGTCATGGATCATTGTGATGACATGTGCCCTGGAACACTGTGATGACACGGTTCATCGAGTATTGTGATGACAAGGGTCATAGCAAATTGTGATGACAGGTGTCATGGGGCCTTGTGATGACATTGATCATCTAGGAATTGTGATGAAAGGTATCATGGAGCACTGAGATGACTGGGGGAATGAACCATTGTTATGAAAATTGTCCTGGATTATCGTGATGACAGCAGTCAAGGAGAATTGTGATGACAGGGATTATGCAGCATTGTGTTGACAAGGGTATGGACTATTGTGATGACAATGGTCGTGGAGCAAAGTGATGTAAGTTTTCATCGAACATCGTGATGAAAAGTGCCTGGGAGCATTGTGACGATAAAGGCCGTTGAGCATTGTGATGACAAGTGTCATGGAGCATTGTAATGAAAGGTTTCATTGTGCACTGTGATGAAAAGGGGGATGGAGTATTGTGATGAAACTGGTCCTGGAGCATTGTGATAACAAATTCATGGAGCATTGTGATGACAGGCATCATGGAGCATTGTGATGACAAGTGTCATGCAATATTGTGCTGACACAGATCATGGAGCATTTTGATGAGAGTGGCCTTGGAAGACAGTGAGGCGAGACGTCATGGGGAATTAGGGTGACAGTGGTCAAGGAGCATTGTGATGAAAGTGTTCATGGAGCAATGCGATTATCAGGACAATGGAGCATTGTGAATACAAAGGCCATGGAACATTGAGATAACAGAGTTCATGGAGCATTGTGATGACAAGTGTCCTGGAACCTAGTGATGACACGGTTCATACAGCATTGAGATGTCAAGGGCCAAGGCAAATTGTGATGACACGTGTCATGGGGCCTTGTGATGACATTGGTCATCTTGCATTGTGATGACAGTTGTCATGTAGAATTTTGATTAAAGGTATCATGGAGTACTGTGATGACAAAGGACAAGGAATATTTTGATGACAAGGGTCATTGAGCAATGGGATGACACAGGAAAGGCGTATTATGATCACAAGTGTTCTGGAGCATTGTGATGACAAGGGCATGGAGCATTCTAATTACAAGGGCCATGGAGCATTGTGATGTCAACGGCATGGAGCATTGTGATGACAGGGTTCTTGGAGCATTGTGATGACAATGGTCATCAAGCATTGTGGTGACAGGGGTCAAAGAGCATTGTGATGAGAAAAACCATAGAGCATAGTGATGTCAGAGGCCATGGAACATTGTGATGACAAGGCCATGGACCATTGTTATGACAAGGGTCATGGAGCATTGTGATGACAAATGACGTGGAGCATTGTGATGACAAGTGTCATGGGGCATTTTGATGACACTGGCATGGAGCATTATGATGACAAGAGTTCTGGAGCATTTTGATGACAAGCGCATGGAGCATTGTGATGACAGGGCCCATGGAACATTGTGATGAAAAGGACAGGGAACATTGTGATGAATGGGTTCATGGAGCATTGTGATGAAGGTGCCATGGAGCATTGAGATGACAGGCGTCATTAGGAATGGAGATGACATTGGTCATGGATCATTGTGATGAAAGTGATCATGGAGCAATATGATAACAGGGGCCATGGAGCATTGTGATGACAGGTGTATTGGAGCATTGTGATGAAAGTCGTCATGGATCATTGTGATGACATGTGCCCTGGAACACTGTGATGACACGGTTCATCGAGTATTGTGATGACAAGGGTCATAGCAAATTGTGATGACAGGTGTCATGGGGCCTTGTGATGACATTGATCATCTAGGAATTGTGATGAAAGGTATCATGGAGCACTGAGATGACTGGGGGAATGAACCATTGTTATGAAAATTGTCCTGGATTATCGTGATGACAGCAGTCAAGGAGAATTGTGATGACAGGGATTATGCAGCATTGTGTTGACAAGGGTATGGACTATTGTGATGACAATGGTCGTGGAGCAAAGTGATGTAAGTTTTCATCGAACATCGTGATGAAAAGTGCCTGGGAGCATTGTGACGATAAAGGCCGTTGAGCATTGTGATGACAAGTGTCATGGAGCATTGTAATGAAAGGTTTCATTGTGCACTGTGATGAAAAGGGGGATGGAGTATTGTGATGAAACTGGTCCTGGAGCATTGTGATAACAAATTCATGGAGCATTGTGATGACAGGCATCATGGAGCATTGTGATGACAAGTGTCATGCAATATTGTGCTGACACAGATCATGGAGCATTTTGATGAGAGTGGCCTTGGAAGACAGTGAGGCGAGACGTCATGGGGAATTAGGGTGACAGTGGTCAAGGAGCATTGTGATGAAAGTGTTCATGGAGCAATGCGATTATCAGGACAATGGAGCATTGTGAATACAAAGGCCATGGAACATTGAGATAACAGAGTTCATGGAGCATTGTGATGACAAGTGTCCTGGAACCTAGTGATGACACGGTTCATACAGCATTGAGATGTCAAGGGCCAAGGCGAATTGTGATGACACGTGTCATGGGGCCTTGTGATGACATTGGTCATCTTGCATTGTGATGACAGTTGTCATGTAGAATTTTGATTAAAGGTATCATGGAGCACTGTGATGACAAAGGACAAGGAATATTTTGATGACAAGGGTCATTGAGCAATGGGATGACACAGGAAAGGCGTATTATGATCACAAGTGTTCTGGAGCATTGTGATGACAAGGGCATGGAGCATTCTAATTACAAGGGCCATGGAGCATTGTGATGTCAACGGCATGGAGCATTGTGATGACAGGGTTCTTGGAGCATTGTGATGACAATGGTCATCAAGCATTGTGGTGACAGGGGTCAAAGAGCATTGTGATGAGAAAAACCATAGAGCATAGTGATGTCAGAGGCCATGGAACATTGTGATGAGAAAAACCATAGAGCATAGTGATGTCAGAGGCCATGGAACATTGTGATGACAAGGCCATGGACCATTGTTATGACAAGGGTCATGGATCATTGTGATGACAAATGACGTGGAGCATTGTGATGACAAGTGTCATGGGGCATTTTGATGACATTGGCATGGAGCATTATGATGACAAGAGTTCTGGAGCATTTTGATGACAAGCGCATGGAGCATTGTGATGACAGGGCCCATGGAACATTGTGATGAAAAGGACAGGGAACATTGTGATGAATGGGTTCATGGAGCATTGTGATGAAGGTGCCATGGAGCATTGAGATGACAGGCGTCATTAGGAATGGTGATGACATTGGTCATGGATCATTGTGATGAAAGTGATCATGGAGCAATATGATAACAGGGGCCATGGAGCATTGTGATGACAGGTGTATTGGAGCATTGTGATGAAAGTCGTCATGGATCATTGTGATGACATGTGCCCTGGAACACTGTGATGACACGGTTCATCGAGTATTGTGATGACAAGGGTCATAGCAAATTGTGATGACAGGTGTCATGGGGCCTTGTGATGACATTGATCATCTAGGAATTGTGATGAAAGGTATCATGGAGCACTGAGATGACTGGGGGAATGAACCATTGTTATGAAAATTGTCCTGGATTATCGTGATGACAGCAGTCAAGGAGAATTGTGATGACAGGGATTATGCAGCATTGTGTTGACAAGGGTATGGACTATTGTGATGACAATGGTCGTGGAGCAAAGTGATGTAAGTTTTCATGGAACATCGTGATGAAAAGTGCCTGGGAGCATTGTGACGATAAAGGCCGTTGAGCATTGTGATGACAAGTGTCATGGAGCATTGTAATGAAAGGTTTCATTGTGCACTGTGATGAAAAGGGGGATGGAGTATTGTGATGAAACTGGTCCTGGAGCATTGTGATAACAAATTCATGGAGCATTGTGATGACAGGCATCATGGAGCATTGTGATGACAAGTGTCATGCAATATTGTGCTGACACAGATCATGGAGCATTTTGATGAGAGTGGCCTTGGAAGACAGTGAGGCGAGACGTCATGGGGAATTAGGGTGACAGTGGTCAAGGAGCATTGTGATGAAAGTGTTCATGGAGCAATGCGATTATCAGGACAATGGAGCATTGTGAATACAAAGGCCATGGAACATTGAGATAACAGAGTTCATGGAGCATTGTGATGACAAGTGTCCTGGAACCTAGTGATGACACGGTTCATACAGCATTGAGATGTCAAGGGCCAAGGCGAATTGTGATGACACGTGTCATGGGGCCTTGTGATGACATTGGTCATCTTGCATTGTGATGACAGTTGTCATGTAGAATTTTGATTAAAGGTATCATGGAGCACTGTGATGACAAAGGACAAGGAATATTTTGATGACAAGGGTCATTGAGCAATGGGATGACACAGGAAAGGCGTATTATGATCACAAGTGTTCTGGAGCATTGTGATGACAAGGGCATGGAGCATTCTAATTACAAGGGCCATGGAGCATTGTGATGTCAACGGCATGGAGCATTGTGATGACAGGGTTCTTGGAGCATTGTGATGACAATGGTCATCAAGCATTGTGATGACAGGGGTCAAAGAGCATTGTGATGAGAAAAACCATAGAGCATAGTGATGTCAGAGGCCATGGAACATTGTGATGACAAGGCCATGGACCATTGTTATGACAAGGGTCATGGAGCATTGTGATGACAAATGACGTGGAGCATTGTGATGACAAGTGTCATGGGGCATTTTGATGACACTGGCATGGAGCATTATGATGACAAGAGTTCTGGAGCATTTTGATGACAAGCGCATGGAGCATTGTGATGACAGGGCCCATGGAACATTGTGATGAAAAGGACAGGGAACATTGTGATGAATGGGTTCATGGAGCATTGTGATGAAGGTGCCATGGAGCATTGAGATGACAGGCGCCATTAGGAATGGTGATGACATTGGTCATGGATCATTGTGATGAAAGTGATCATGGAGCAATATGATAACAGGGGCCATGGAGCATTGTGATGACAGGTGTATTGGAGCATTGTGATGAAAGTCGTCATGGATCATTGTGATGACATGTGCCCTGGAACACTGTGATGACACGGTTCATCGAGTATTGTGATGACAAGGGTCATAGCAAATTGTGATGACAGGTGTCATGGGGCCTTGTGATGACATTGATCATCTAGGAATTGTGATGAAAGGTATCATGGAGCACTGAGATGACTGGGGGAATGAACCATTGTTATGAAAATTGTCCTGGATTATCGTGATGACAGCAGTCAAGGAGAATTGTGATGACAGGGATTATGCAGCATTGTGTTGACAAGGGTATGGACTATTGTGATGACAATGGTCGTGGAGCAAAGTGATGTAAGTTTTCATGGAACATCGTGATGAAAAGTGCCTGGGAGCATTGTGACGATAAAGGCCATTGAGCATTGTGATGACAAGTGTCATGGAGCATTGTAATGAAAGGTTTCATTGTGCACTGTGATGAAAAGGGGGATGGAGTATTGTGATGAAACTGGTCCTGGAGCATTGTGATAACAAATTCATGGAGCATTGTGATGACAGGCATCATGGAGCATTGTGATGACAAGTGTCATGCAATATTGTGCTGACACAGATCATGGAGCATTTTGATGAGAGTGGCCTTGGAAGACAGTGAGGTGAGACGTCATGGGGAATTAGGGTGACAGTGGTCAAGGAGCATTGTGATGAAAGTGTTCATGGAGCAATGCGATTATCAGGACAATGGAGCATTGTGTATACAAAGGCCATGGAACATTGAGATAACAGAGTTCATGGAGCATTGTGATGACAAGTGTCCTGGAACCTAGTGATGACACGGTTCACACAGCATTGAGATGTCCAGGGCCAAGGCGAATTGTGATGACACGTGTCATGGGGCCTTGTGATGACATTGGTCATCTTGCATTGTGATGACAGTTGTCATGTAGAATTTTGATTAAAGGTATCATGGAGCACTGTGATGACAAAGGACAAGGAATATTTTGATGACAAGGGTCATTGAGCAATGGGATGACACAGGAAAGGCGTATTATGATCACAAGTGTTCTGGAGCATTGTGATGACAAGGGCATGGAGCATTCTAATTACAAGGGCCATGGAGCATTGTGATGTCAACGGCATGGAGCATTGTGATGACAGGGTTCTTGGAGCACTGTGATGACAATGGTCATCAAGCATTGTGATGACAGGGGTCAAAGAGCATTGTGATGAGAAAAACCATAGAGCATAGTGATGTCAGAGGCCATGGAACATTGTGATGACAAGGCCATGGACCATTGTTATGACAAGGGTCATGGAGCATTGTGATGACAAATGACGTGGAGCATTGTGATGACAAGTGTCATGGGGCATTTTGATGACACTGGCATGGAGCATTATGATGACAAGAGTTCTGGAGCATTTTGATGACAAGCGCATGGAGCATTGTGATGACAGGGCCCATGGAACATTGTGATGAAAAGGACAGGGAACATTGTGATGAATGGGTTCATGGAGCATTGTGATGAAGGTGCCATGGAGCATTGAGATGACAGGCGTCATTAGGAATGGTGATGACATTGGTCATGGATCATTGTGATGAAAGTGATCATGGAGCAATATGATAACAGGGGCCATGGAGCATTGTGATGACAGGTGTATTGGAGCATTGTGATGAAAGTCGTCATGGATCATTGTGATGACATGTGCCCTGGAACACTGTGATGACACGGTTCATCGAGTATTGTGATGACAAGGGTCATAGCAAATTGTGATGACAGGTGTCATGGGGCCTTGTGATGACATTGATCATCTAGGAATTGTGATGAAAGGTATCATGGAGCACTGAGATGACTGGGGGAATGAACCATTGTTATGAAAATTGTCCTGGATTATCGTGATGACAGCAGTCAAGGAGAATTGTGATGACAGGGATTATGCAGCATTGTGTTGACAAGGGTATGGACTATTGTGATGACAATGGTCGTGGAGCAAAGTGATGTAAGTTTTCATGGAACATCGTGATGAAAAGTGCCTGGGAGCATTGTGACGATAAAGGCCGTTGAGCATTGTGATGACAAGTGTCATGGAGCATTGTAATGAAAGGTTTCATTGTGCACTGTGATGAAAAGGGGGATGGAGTATTGTGATGAAACTGGTCCTGGAGCATTGTGATAACAAATTCATGGAGCATTGTGATGACAGGCATCATGGAGCATTGTGATGACAAGTGTCATGCAATATTGTGCTGACACAGATCATGGAGCATTTTGATGAGAGTGGCCTTGGAAGACAGTGAGGCGAGACGTCATGGGGAATTAGGGTGACAGTGGTCAAGGAGCATTGTGATGAAAGTGTTCATGGAGCAATGCGATTATCAGGACAATGGAGCATTGTGAATACAAAGGCCATGGAACATTGAGATAACAGAGTTCATGGAGCATTGTGATGACAAGTGTCCTGGAACCTAGTGATGACACGGTTCATACAGCATTGAGATGTCAAGGGCCAAGGCGAATTGTGATGACACGTGTCATGGGGCCTTGTGATGACATTGGTCATCTTGCATTGTGATGACAGTTGTCATGTAGAATTTTGATTAAAGGTATCATGGAGCACTGTGATGACAAAGGACAAGGAATATTTTGATGACAAGGGTCATTGAGCAATGGGATGACACAGGAAAGGCGTATTATGATCACAAGTGTTCTGGAGCATTGTGATGACAAGGGCATGGAGCATTCTAATTACAAGGGCCATGGAGCATTGTGATGTCAACGGCATGGAGCATTGTGATGACAGGGTTCTTGGAGCATTGTGATGACAATGGTCATCAAGCATTGTGATGACAGGGGTCAAAGAGCATTGTGATGAGAAAAACCATAGAGCATAGTGATGTCAGAGGCCATGGAACATTGTGATGACAAGGCCATGGACCATTGTTATGACAAGGGTCATGGAGCATTGTGATGACAAATGACGTGGAGCATTGTGATGACAAGTGTCATGGGGCATTTTGATGACACTGGCATGGAGCATTATGATGACAAGAGTTCTGGAGCATTTTGATGACAAGCGCATGGAGCATTGTGATGACAGGGCCCATGGAACATTGTGATGAAAAGGACAGGGAACATTGTGATGAATGGGTTCATGGAGCATTGTGATGAAGGTGCCATGGAGCATTGAGATGACAGGCGCCATTAGGAATGGTGATGACATTGGTCATGGATCATTGTGATGAAAGTGATCATGGAGCAATATGATAACAGGGGCCATGGAGCATTGTGATGACAGGTGTATTGGAGCATTGTGATGAAAGTCGTCATGGATCATTGTGATGACATGTGCCCTGGAACACTGTGATGACACGGTTCATCGAGTATTGTGATGACAAGGGTCATAGCAAATTGTGATGACAGGTGTCATGGGGCCTTGTGATGACATTGATCATCTAGGAATTGTGATGAAAGGTATCATGGAGCACTGAGATGACTGGGGGAATGAACCATTGTTATGAAAATTGTCCTGGATTATCGTGATGACAGCAGTCAAGGAGAATTGTGATGACAGGGATTATGCAGCATTGTGTTGACAAGGGTATGGACTATTGTGATGACAATGGTCGTGGAGCAAAGTGATGTAAGTTTTCATGGAACATCGTGATGAAAAGTGCCTGGGAGCATTGTGACGATAAAGGCCATTGAGCATTGTGATGACAAGTGTCATGGAGCATTGTAATGAAAGGTTTCATTGTGCACTGTGATGAAAAGGGGGATGGAGTATTGTGATGAAACTGGTCCTGGAGCATTGTGATAACAAATTCATGGAGCATTGTGATGACAGGCATCATGGAGCATTGTGATGACAAGTGTCATGCAATATTGTGCTGACACAGATCATGGAGCATTTTGATGAGAGTGGCCTTGGAAGACAGTGAGGTGAGACGTCATGGGGAATTAGGGTGACAGTGGTCAAGGAGCATTGTGATGAAAGTGTTCATGGAGCAATGCGATTATCAGGACAATGGAGCATTGTGTATACAAAGGCCATGGAACATTGAGATAACAGAGTTCATGGAGCATTGTGATGACAAGTGTCCTGGAACCTAGTGATGACACGGTTCACACAGCATTGAGATGTCCAGGGCCAAGGCGAATTGTGATGACACGTGTCATGGGGCCTTGTGATGACATTGGTCATCTTGCATTGTGATGACAGTTGTCATGTAGAATTTTGATTAAAGGTATCATGGAGCACTGTGATGACAAAGGACAAGGAATATTTTGATGACAAGGGTCATTGAGCAATGGGATGACACAGGAAAGGCGTATTATGATCACAAGTGTTCTGGAGCATTGTGATGACAAGGGCATGGAGCATTCTAATTACAAGGGCCATGGAGCATTGTGATGTCAACGGCATGGAGCATTGTGATGACAGGGTTCTTGGAGCATTGTGATGACAATGGTCATCAAGCATTGTGATGACAGGGGTCAAAGAGCATTGTGATGAGAAAAACCATAGAGCATAGTGATGTCAGAGGCCATGGAACATTGTGATGACAAGGCCATGGACCATTGTTATGACAAGGGTCATGGAGCATTGTGATGACAAATGACGTGGAGCATTGTGATGACAAGTGTCATGGGGCATTTTGATGACATTGGCATGGAGCATTATGATGACAAGAGTTCTGGAGCATTTTGATGACAAGCGCATGGAGCATTGTGATGACAGGGCCCATGGAACATTGTGATGAAAAGGACAGGGAACATTGTGATGAATGGGTTCATGGAGCATTGTGATGAAGGTGCCATGGAGCATTGAGATGACAGGCGTCATTAGGAATGGTGATGACATTGGTCATGGATCATTGTGATGAAAGTGATCATGGAGCAATATGATAACAGGGGCCATGGAGCATTGTGATGACAGGTGTATTGGAGCATTGTGATGAAAGTCGTCATGGATCATTGTGATGACATGTGCCCTGGAACACTGTGATGACACGGTTCATCGAGTATTGTGATGACAAGGGTCATAGCAAATTGTGATGACAGGTGTCATGGGGCCTTGTGATGACATTGATCATCTAGGAATTGTGATGAAAGGTATCATGGAGCACTGAGATGACTGGGGGAATGAACCATTGTTCTGAAAATTGTCCTGGATTATCGTGATGACAGCAGTCAAGGAGAATTGTGATGACAGGGATTATGCAGCATTGTGTTGACAAGGGTATGGACTATTGTGATGACAATGGTCGTGGAGCAAAGTGATGTAAGTTTTCATGGAACATCGTGATGAAAAGTGCCTGGGAGCATTGTGACGATAAAGGCCGTTGAGCATTGTGATGACAAGTGTCATGGAGCATTGTAATGAAAGGTTTCATTGTGCACTGTGATGAAAAGGGGCATGGAGTATTGTGATGAAACTGGTCCTGGAGCACTGTGATAACAAATTCATGGAGCATTGTGATGACAGGCATCATGGAGCATTGTGATGACAAGTGTCATGCAATATTGTGCTGACACAGATCATGGAGCATTTTGATGAGAGTGGCCTTGGAAGACAGTGAGGCGAGACGTCATGGGGAATTAGGGTGACAGTGGTCAAGGAACATTGTAATGAAAGTGTTCATGGAGCAATGCGATTATCAGGACAATGGAGCATTGTGAATACAAAGGCCATGGAACATTGAGATAACAGAGTTCATGGAGCATTGTGATGACAAGTGTCCTGGAACCTAGTGATGACACGGTTCATACAGCATTGAGATGTCAAGGGCCAAGGCGAATTGTGATGACACGTGTCATGGGGCCTTGTGATGACATTGGTCATCTTGCATTGTGATGACAGTTGTCATGTAGAATTTTGATTAAAGGTATCATGGAGCACTGTGATGACAAAGGACAAGGAATATTTTGATGAGAAGGCTCATTGAGCAATGGGATGACACAGGAAAGGCGTATTATGATCACAAGTGTTCTGGAGCATTGTGATGACAAGGGCATGGAGCATTCTAATTACAAGGGCCATGGAGCATTGTGATGTCAACGGCATGGAGCATTGTGATGACAGGGTTCTTGGAGCACTGTGATGACAATGGTCATCAAGCATTGTGATGACAGGGGTCAAAGAGCATTGTGATGAGAAAAACCATAGAGCATAGTGATGTCAGAGGCCATGGAACATTGTGATGACAAGGCCATGGACCATTGTTATGACAAGGGTCATGGAGCATTGTGATGACAAATGACGTGGAGCATTGTGATGACAAGTGTCATGGGGCATTTTGATGACACTGGCATGGAGCATTATGATGACAAGAGTTCTGGAGCATTTTGATGACAAGCGCATGGAGCATTGTGATGACAGGGCCCATGGAACATTGTGATGAAAAGGACAGGGAACATTGTGATGAATGGGTTCATGGAGCATTGTGATGAAGGTGCCATGGAGCATTGAGATGACAGGCGTCATTAGGAATGGTGATGACATTGGTCATGGATCATTGTGATGAAAGTGATCATGGAGCAATATGATAACAGGGGCCATGGAGCATTGTGATGACAGGTGTATTGGAGCATTGTGATGAAAGTCGTCATGGATCATTGTGATGACATGTGCCCTGGAACACTGTGATGACACGGTTCATCGAGTATTGTGATGACAAGGGTCATAGCAAATTGTGATGACAGGTGTCATGGGGCCTTGTGATGACATTGATCATCTAGGAATTGTGATGAAAGGTATCATGGAGCACTGAGATGACTGGGGGAATGAACCATTGTTATTAAAATTGTCCTGGATTATCGTGATGACAGCAGTCAAGGAGAATTGTGATGACAGGGATTATGCAGCATTGTGTTGACAAGGGTATGGACTATTGTGATGACAATGGTCGTGGAGCAAAGTGATGTAAGTTTTCATGGAACATCGTGATGAAAAGTGCCTGGGAGCATTGTGACGATAAAGGCCATTGAGCATTGTGATGACAAGTGTCATGGAGCATTGTAATGAAAGGTTTCATTGTGCACTGTGATGAAAAGGGGGATGGAGTATTGTGATGAAACTGGTCCTGGAGCATTGTGATAACAAATTCATGGAGCATTGTGATGACAGGCATCATGGAGCATTGTGATGACAAGTGTCATGCAATATTGTGCTGACACAGATCATGGAGCATTTTGATGAGAGTGGCCTTGGAAGACAGTGAGGTGAGACGTCATGGGGAATTAGGGTGACAGTGGTCAAGGAGCATTGTGATGAAAGTGTTCATGGAGCAATGCGATTATCAGGACAATGGAGCATTGTGTATACAAAGGCCATGGAACATTGAGATAACAGAGTTCATGGAGCATTGTGATGACAAGTGTCCTGGAACCTAGTGATGACACGGTTCACACAGCATTGAGATGTCCAGGGCCAAGGCGAATTGTGATGACACGTGTCATGGGGCCTTGTGATGACATTGGTCATCTTGCATTGTGATGACAGTTGTCATGTAGAATTTTGATTAAAGGTATCATGGAGCACTGTGATGACAAAGGACAAGGAATATTTTGATGACAAGGGTCATTGAGCAATGGGATGACACAGGAAAGGCGTATTATGATCACAAGTGTTCTGGAGCATTGTGATGACAAGGGCATGGAGCATTCTAATTACAAGGGCCATGGAGCATTGTGATGTCAACGGCATGGAGCATTGTGATGACAGGGTTCTTGGAGCATTGTGATGACAATGGTCATCAAGCATTGTGATGACATGGGTCAAAGAGCATTGTGATGAGAAAAACCATAGAGCATAGTGATGTCAGAGGCCATGGAACATTGTGATGACAAGGCCATGGACCATTGTTATGACAAGGGTCATGGAGCATTGTGATGACAAATGACGTGGAGCATTGTGATGACAAGTGTCATGGGGCATTTTGATGACATTGGCATGGAGCATTATGATGACAAGAGTTCTGGAGCATTTTGATGACAAGCGCATGGAGCATTGTGATGACAGGGCCCATGGAACATTGTGATGAAAAGGACAGGGAACATTGTGATGAATGGGTTCATGGAGCATTGTGATGAAGGTGCCATGGAGCATTGAGATGACAGGCGTCATTAGGAATGGTGATGACATTGGTCATGGATCATTGTGATGAAAGTGATCATGGAGCAATATGATAACAGGGGCCATGGAGCATTGTGATGACAGGTGTATTGGAGCATTGTGATGAAAGTCGTCATGGATCATTGTGTTGACATGTGCCCTGGAACACTGTGATGACACGGTTCATCGAGTATTGTGATGACAAGGGTCATAGCAAATTGTGATGACAGGTGTCATGGGGCCTTGTGATGACATTGATCATCTAGGAATTGTGATGAAAGGTATCATGGAGCACTGAGATGACTGGGGGAATGAACCATTGTTATGAAAATTGTCCTGGATTATCGTGATGACAGCAGTCAAGGAGAATTGTGATGACAGGGATTATGCAGCATTGTGTTGACAAGGGTATGGACTATTGTGATGACAATGGTCGTGGAGCAAAGTGATGTAAGTTTTCATGGAACATCGTGATGAAAAGTGCCTGGGAGCATTGTGACGATAAAGGCCGTTGAGCATTGTGATGACAAGTGTCATGGAGCATTGTAATGAAAGGTTTCATTGTGCACTGTGATGAAAAGGGGGATGGAGTATTGTGATGAAACTGGTCCTGGAGCATTGTGATAACAAATTCATGGAGCATTGTGATGACAGGCATCATGGAGCATTGTGATGACAAGTGTCATGCAATAATGTGCTGACACAGATCATGGAGCATTTTGATGAGAGTGGCCTTGGAAGACAGTGAGGCGAGACGTCATGGGGAATTAGGGTGACAGTGGTCAAAGAGCATTGTGATGAAAGTGTTCATGGAGCAATGCGATTATCAGGACAATGGAGCATTGTGAATACAAAGGCCATGGAACATTGAGATAACAGAGTTCATGGAGCATTGTGATGACAAGTGTCCTGGAACCTAGTGATGACACGGTTCATACAGCATTGAGATGTCCAGGGCCAAGGCGAATTGTGATGACACGTGTCATGTGGCCTTGTGATGACATTGGTCATCTTGCATTGTGATGACAGTTGTCATGTAGAATTTTGATTAAAGGTATCATGGAGCACTGTGATGACAAAGGACAAGGAATATTTTGATGACAAGGGTCATTGAGCAATGGGATGACACAGGAAAGGCGTATTATGATCACAAGTGTTCTGGAGCATTGTGATGACAAGGGCATGGAGCATTCTAATTACAAGGGCCATGGAGCATTGTGATGACAGGGTTCTTGGAGCATTGTGATGACAATGGTCATCAAGCATTGTGATGACAGGGGTCAAAGAGCATTGTGATGAGAAAAACCATAGAGCATAGTGATGTCAGAGGCCATGGAACATTGTGATGACAAGGCCATGGACCATTGTTATGACAAGGGTCATGGAGCATTGTGATGACAAATGACGTGGAGCATTGTGATGACAAGTGTCATGGGGCATTTTGATGACATTGGCATGGAGCATTATGATGACAAGAGTTCTGGAGCATTTTGATGACAAGCGCATGGAGCATTGTGATGACAGGGCCCATGGAACATTGTGATGAAAAGGACAGGGAACATTGTGATGAATGGGTTCATGGAGCATTGTGATGAAGGTGCCATGGAGCATTGAGATGACAGGCGTCATTAGGAATGGTGATGACATTGGTCATGGATCATTGTGATGAAAGTGATCATGGAGCAATATGATAACAGGGGCCATGGAGCATTGTGATGACAGGTGTATTGGAGCATTGTGATGAAAGTCGTCATGGATCATTGTGATGACATGTGCCCTGGAACACTGTGATGACACGGTTCATCGAGTATTGTGATGACAAGGGTCATAGCAAATTGTGATGACAGGTGTCATGGGGCCTTGTGATGACATTGATCATCTAGGAATTGTGATGAAAGGTATCATGGAGCACTGAGATGACTGGGGGAATGAACCATTGTTATGAAAATTGTCCTGGATTATCGTGATGACAGCAGTCAAGGAGAATTGTGATGACAGGGATTATGCAGCATTGTGTTGACAAGGGTATGGACTATTGTGATGACAATGGTCGTGGAGCAAAGTGATGTAAGTTTTCATGGAACATCGTGATGAAAAGTGCCTGGGAGCATTGTGACGATAAAGGCCGTTGAGCATTGTGATGACAAGTGTCATGGAGCATTGTAATGAAAGGTTTCATTGTGCACTGTGATGAAAAGGGGGATGGAGTATTGTGATGAAACTGGTCCTGGAGCATTGTGATAACAAATTCATGGAGCATTGTGATGACAGGCATCATGGAGCATTGTGATGACAAGTGTCATGCAATATTGTGCTGACACAGATCATGGAGCATTTTGATGAGAGTGGCCTTGGAAGACAGTGAGGCGAGACGTCATGGGGAATTAGGGTGACAGTGGTCAAGGAGCATTGTGATGAAAGTGTTCATGGAGCAATGCGATTATCAGGACAATGGAGCATTGTGAATACAAAGGCCATGGAACATTGAGATAACAGAGTTCATGGAGCATTGTGATGACAAGTGTCCTGGAACCTAGTGATGACACGGTTCATACAGCATTGAGATGTCCAGGGCCAAGGCGAATTGTGATGACACGTGTCATGGGGCCTTGTGATGACATTGGTCATCTTGCATTGTGATGACAGTTGTCATGTAGAATTTTGATTAAAGGTATCATGGAGCACTGTGATGACAAAGGACAAGGAATATTTTGATGACAAGGGTCATTGAGCAATGGGATGACACAGGAAAGGCGTATTATGATCACAAGTGTTCTGGAGCATTGTGATGACAAGGGCATGGAGCATTCTAATTACAAGGGCCATGGAGCATTGTGATGTCAACGGCATGGAGCATTGTGATGACAGGGTTCTTGGAGCATTGTGATGACAATGGTCATCAAGCATTGTGATGACAGGGGTCAAAGAGAATTGTGATGAGAAAAACCATAGAGCATAGTGATGTCAGAGGCCATGGAACATTGTGATGACAAGGCCATGGACCATTGTTATGACAAGGGTCATGGAGCATTGTGATGACAAATGACGTGGAGCATTGTGATGACAAGTGTCATGGGGCATTTTGATGACACTGGCATGGAGCATTATGATGACAAGAGTTCTGGAGCATTTTGATGACAAGCGCATGGAGCATTGTGATGACAGGGCCCATGGAACATTGTGATGAAAAGGACAGGGAACATTGTGATGAATGGGTTCATGGAGCATTGTGATGAAGGTGCCATGGAGCATTGAGATGACAGGCGTCATTAGGAATGGTGATGCCATTGGTCATGGATCATTGTGATGAAAGTGATCATGGAGCAATATGATAACAGGGGCCATGGAGCATTGTGATGACAGGTGTATTGGAGCATTGTGATGAAAGTCGTCATGGATCATTGTGATGACATGTGCCCTGGAACACTGTGATGACACGGTTCATCGAGTATTGTGATGACAAGGGTCATAGCAAATTGTGATGACAGGTGTCATGGGGCCTTGTGATGACATTGATCATCTAGGAATTGTGATGAAAGGTATCATGGAGCACTGAGATGACTGGGGGAATGAACCATTGTTATGAAAATTGTCCTGGATTATCGTGATGACAGCAGTCAAGGAGAATTGTGATGACAGGGATTATGCAGCATTGTGTTGACAAGGGTATGGACTATTGTGATGACAATGGTCGTGGAGCAAAGTGATGTAAGTTTTCATGGAACATCGTGATGAAAAGTGCCTGGGAGCATTGTGACGATAAAGGCCGTTGAGCATTGTGATGACAAGTGTCATGGAGCATTGTAATGAAAGGTTTCATTGTGCACTGTGATGAAAAGGGGGATGGAGTATTGTGATGAAACTGGTCCTGGAGCATTGTGATAACAAATTCATGGAGCATTGTGATGACAGGCATCATGGAGCATTGTGATGACAAGTGTCATGCAATATTGTGCTGACACAGATCATGGAGCATTTTGATGAGAGTGGCCTTGGAAGACAGTGAGGCGAGACGTCATGGGGAATTAGGGTGACAGTGGTCAAGGAGCATTGTGATGAAAGTGTTCATGGAGCAATGCGATTATCAGGACAATGGAGCATTGTGAATACAAAGGCCATGGAACATTGAGATAACAGAGTTCATGGAGCATTGTGATGACAAGTGTCCTGGAACCTAGTGATGACACGGTTCATACAGCATTGAGATGTCCAGGGCCAAGGCGAATTGTGATGACACGTGTCATGGGGCCTTGTGATGACATTGGTCATCTTGCATTGTGATGACAGTTGTCATGTAGAATTTTGATTAAAGGTATCATGGAGCACTGTGATGACAAAGGACAAGGAATATTTTGATGACAAGGGTCATTGAGCAATGGGATGACACAGGAAAGGCGTATTATGATCACAAGTGTTCTGGAGCATTGTGATGACAAGGGCATGGAGCATTCTAATTACAAGGGCCATGGAGCATTGTGATGTCAACGGCATGGAGCATTGTGATGACAGGGTTCTTGGAGCATTGTGATGACAATGGTCATCAAGCATTGTGATGACAGGGGTCAAAGAGAATTGTGATGAGAAAAACCATAGAGCATAGTGATGTCAGAGGCCATGGAACATTGTGATGACAAGGCCATGGACCATTGTTATGACAAGGGTCATGGAGCATTGTGATGACAAATGACGTGGAGCATTGTGATGACAAGTGTCATGGGGCATTTTGATGACACTGGCATGGAGCATTATGATGACAAGAGTTCTGGAGCATTTTGATGACAAGCGCATGGAGCATTGTGATGACAGGGCCCATGGAACATTGTGATGAAAAGGACAGGGAACATTGTGATGAATGGGTTCATGGAGCATTGTGATGAAGGTGCCATGGAGCATTGAGATGACAGGCGTCATTAGGAATGGTGATGCCATTGGTCATGGATCATTGTGATGAAAGTGATCATGGAGCAATATGATAACAGGGGCCATGGAGCATTGTGATGACAGGTGTATTGGAGCATTGTGATGAAAGTCGTCATGGATCATTGTGTTGACATGTGCCCTGGAACACTGTGATGACACGGTTCATCGAGTATTGTGATGACAAGGGTCATAGCAAATTGTGATGACAGGTGTCATGGGGCCTTGTGATGACATTGATCATCTAGGAATTGTGATGAAAGGTATCATGGAGCACTGAGATGACTGGGGGAATGAACCATTGTTATGAAAATTGTCCTGGATTATCGTGATGACAGCAGTCAAGGAGAATTGTGATGACAGGGATTATGCAGCATTGTGTTGACAAGGGTATGGACTATTGTGATGACAATGGTCGTGGAGCAAAGTGATGTAAGTTTTCATGGAACATCGTGATGAAAAGTGCCTGGGAGCATTGTGACGATAAAGGCCGTTGAGCATTGTGATGACAAGTGTCATGGAGCATTGTAATGAAAGGTTTCATTGTGCACTGTGATGAAAAGGGGGATGGAGTATTGTGATGAAACTGGTCCTGGAGCATTGTGATAACAAATTCATGGAGCATTGTGATGACAGGCATCATGGAGCATTGTGATGACAAGTGTCATGCAATAATGTGCTGACACAGATCATGGAGCATTTTGATGAGAGTGGCCTTGGAAGACAGTGAGGCGAGACGTCATGGGGAATTAGGGTGACAGTGGTCAAAGAGCATTGTGATGAAAGTGTTCATGGAGCAATGCGATTATCAGGACAATGGAGCATTGTGAATACAAAGGCCATGGAACATTGAGATAACAGAGTTCATGGAGCATTGTGATGACAAGTGTCCTGGAACCTAGTGATGACACGGTTCATACAGCATTGAGATGTCCAGGGCCAAGGCGAATTGTGATGACACGTGTCATGTGGCCTTGTGATGACATTGGTCATCTTGCATTGTGATGACAGTTGTCATGTAGAATTTTGATTAAAGGTATCATGGAGCACTGTGATGACAAAGGACAAGGAATATTTTGATGACAAGGGTCATTGAGCAATGGGATGACACAGGAAAGGCGTATTATGATCACAAGTGTTCTGGAGCATTGTGATGACAAGGGCATGGAGCATTCTAATTACAAGGGCCATGGAGCATTGTGATGACAGGGTTCTTGGAGCATTGTGATGACAATGGTCATCAAGCATTGTGATGACAGGGGTCAAAGAGCATTGTGATGAGAAAAACCATAGAGCATAGTGATGTCAGAGGCCATGGAACATTGTGATGACAAGGCCATGGACCATTGTTATGACAAGGGTCATGGAGCATTGTGATGACAAATGACGTGGAGCATTGTGATGACAAGTGTCATGGGGCATTTTGATGACATTGGCATGGAGCATTATGATGACAAGAGTTCTGGAGCATTTTGATGACAAGCGCATGGAGCATTGTGATGACAGGGCCCATGGAACATTGTGATGAAAAGGACAGGGAACATTGTGATGAATGGGTTCATGGAGCATTGTGATGAAGGTGCCATGGAGCATTGAGATGACAGGCGTCATTAGGAATGGTGATGACATTGGTCATGGATCATTGTGATGAAAGTGATCATGGAGCAATATGATAACAGGGGCCATGGAGCATTGTGATGACAGGTGTATTGGAGCATTGTGATGAAAGTCGTCATGGATCATTGTGATGACATGTGCCCTGGAACACTGTGATGACACGGTTCATCGAGTATTGTGATGACAAGGGTCATAGCAAATTGTGATGACAGGTGTCATGGGGCCTTGTGATGACATTGATCATCTAGGAATTGTGATGAAAGGTATCATGGAGCACTGAGATGACTGGGGGAATGAACCATTGTTATGAAAATTGTCCTGGATTATCGTGATGACAGCAGTCAAGGAGAATTGTGATGACAGGGATTATGCAGCATTGTGTTGACAAGGGTATGGACTATTGTGATGACAATGGTCGTGGAGCAAAGTGATGTAAGTTTTCATGGAACATCGTGATGAAAAGTGCCTGGGAGCATTGTGACGATAAAGGCCGTTGAGCATTGTGATGACAAGTGTCATGGAGCATTGTAATGAAAGGTTTCATTGTGCACTGTGATGAAAAGGGGGATGGAGTATTGTGATGAAACTGGTCCTGGAGCATTGTGATAACAAATTCATGGAGCATTGTGATGACAGGCATCATGGAGCATTGTGATGACAAGTGTCATGCAATATTGTGCTGACACAGATCATGGAGCATTTTGATGAGAGTGGCCTTGGAAGACAGTGAGGCGAGACGTCATGGGGAATTAGGGTGACAGTGGTCAAGGAGCATTGTGATGAAAGTGTTCATGGAGCAATGCGATTATCAGGACAATGGAGCATTGTGAATACAAAGGCCATGGAACATTGAGATAACAGAGTTCATGGAGCATTGTGATGACAAGTGTCCTGGAACCTAGTGATGACACGGTTCATACAGCATTGAGATGTCCAGGGCCAAGGCGAATTGTGATGACACGTGTCATGGGGCCTTGTGATGACATTGGTCATCTTGCATTGTGATGACAGTTGTCATGTAGAATTTTGATTAAAGGTATCATGGAGCACTGTGATGACAAAGGACAAGGAATATTTTGATGACAAGGGTCATTGAGCAATGGGATGACACAGGAAAGGCGTATTATGATCACAAGTGTTCTGGAGCATTGTGATGACAAGGGCATGGAGCATTCTAATTACAAGGGCCATGGAGCATTGTGATGTCAACGGCATGGAGCATTGTGATGACAGGGTTCTTGGAGCATTGTGATGACAATGGTCATCAAGCATTGTGATGACAGGGGTCAAAGAGAATTGTGATGAGAAAAACCATAGAGCATAGTGATGTCAGAGGCCATGGAACATTGTGATGACAAGGCCATGGACCATTGTTATGACAAGGGTCATGGAGCATTGTGATGACAAATGACGTGGAGCATTGTGATGACAAGTGTCATGGGGCATTTTGATGACACTGGCATGGAGCATTATGATGACAAGAGTTCTGGAGCATTTTGATGACAAGCGCATGGAGCATTGTGATGACAGGGCCCATGGAACATTGTGATGAAAAGGACAGGGAACATTGTGATGAATGGGTTCATGGAGCATTGTGATGAAGGTGCCATGGAGCATTGAGATGACAGGCGTCATTAGGAATGGTGATGACATTGGTCATGGATCATTGTGATGAAAGTGATCATGGAGCAATATGATAACAGGGGCCATGGAGCATTGTGATGACAGGTGTATTGGAGCATTGTGATGAAAGTCGTCATGGATCATTGTGATGACATGTGCCCTGGAACACTGTGATGACACGGTTCATCGAGTATTGTGATGACAAGGGTCATAGCAAATTGTGATGACAGGTGTCATGGGGCCTTGTGATGACATTGATCATCTAGGAATTGTGATGAAAGGTATCATGGAGCACTGAGATGACTGGGGGAATGAACCATTGTTATGAAAATTGTCCTGGATTATCGTGATGACAGCAGTCAAGGAGAATTGTGATGACAGGGATTATGCAGCATTGTGTTGACAAGGGTATGGACTATTGTGATGACAATGGTCGTGGAGCAAAGTGATGTAAGTTTTCATGGAACATCGTGATGAAAAGTGCCTGGGAGCATTGTGACGATAAAGGCCGTTGAGCATTGTGATGACAAGTGTCATGGAGCATTGTAATGAAAGGTTTCATTGTGCACTGTGATGAAAAGGGGGATGGAGTATTGTGATGAAACTGGTCCTGGAGCATTGTGATAACAAATTCATGGAGCATTGTGATGACAGGCATCATGGAGCATTGTGATGACAAGTGTCATGCAATATTGTGCTGACACAGATCATGGAGCATTTTGATGAGAGTGGCCTTGGAAGACAGTGAGGCGAGACGTCATGGGGAATTAGGGTGACAGTGGTCAAGGAGCATTGTGATGAAAGTGTTCATGGAGCAATGCGATTATCAGGACAATGGAGCATTGTGAATACAAAGGCCATGGAACATTGAGATAACAGAGTTCATGGAGCATTGTGATGACAAGTGTCCTGGAACCTAGTGATGACACGGTTCATACAGCATTGAGATGTCCAGGGCCAAGGCGAATTGTGATGACACGTGTCATGGGGCCTTGTGATGACATTGGTCATCTTGCATTGTGATGACAGTTGTCATGTAGAATTTTGATTAAAGGTATCATGGAGCACTGTGATGACAAAGGACAAGGAATATTTTGATGACAAGGGTCATTGAGCAATGGGATGACACAGGAAAGGCGTATTATGATCACAAGTGTTCTGGAGCATTGTGATGACAAGGGCATGGAGCATTCTAATTACAAGGGCCATGGAGCATTGTGATGTCAACGGCATGGAGCATTGTGATGACAGGGTTCTTGGAGCATTGTGATGACAATGGTCATCAAGCATTGTGATGACAGGGGTCAAAGAGAATTGTGATGAGAAAAACCATAGAGCATAGTGATGTCAGAGGCCATGGAACATTGTGATGACAAGGCCATGGACCATTGTTATGACAAGGGTCATGGAGCATTGTGATGACAAATGACGTGGAGCATTGTGATGACAAGTGTCATGGGGCATTTTGATGACACTGGCATGGAGCATTATGATGACAAGAGTTCTGGAGCATTTTGATGACAAGCGCATGGAGCATTGTGATGACAGGGCCCATGGAACATTGTGATGAAAAGGACAGGGAACATTGTGATGAATGGGTTCATGGAGCATTGTGATGAAGGTGCCATGGAGCATTGAGATGACAGGCGTCATTAGGAATGGTGATGCCATTGGTCATGGATCATTGTGATGAAAGTGATCATGGAGCAATATGATAACAGGGGCCATGGAGCATTGTGATGACAGGTGTATTGGAGCATTGTGATGAAAGTCGTCATGGATCATTGTGATGACATGTGCCCTGGAACACTGTGATGACACGGTTCATCGAGTATTGTGATGACAAGGGTCATAGCAAATTGTGATGACAGGTGTCATGGGGCCTTGTGATGACATTGATCATCTAGGAATTGTGATGAAAGGTATCATGGAGCACTGAGATGACTGGGGGAATGAACAATTGTTATGAAAATTGTCCTGGATTATCGTGATGACAGCAGTCAAGGAGAATTGTGATGACAGGGATTATGCAGCATTGTGTTGACAAGGGTATGGACTATTGTGATGACAATGGTCGTGGAGCAAAGTGATGTAAGTTTTCATGGAACATCGTGATGAAAAGTGCCTGGGAGCATTGTGACGATAAAGGCCGTTGAGCATTGTGATGACAAGTGTCATGGAGCATTGTAATGAAAGGTTTCATTGTGCACTGTGATGAAAAGGGGGATGGAGTATTGTGATGAAACTGGTCCTGGAGCATTGTGATAACAAATTCATGGAGCATTGTGATGACAGGCATCATGGAGCATTGTGATGACAAGTGTCATGCAATATTGTGCTGACACAGATCATGGAGCATTTTGATGAGAGTGGCCTTGGAAGACAGTGAGGCGAGACGTCATGGGGAATTAGGGTGACAGTGTTCAAGGAGCATTGTGATGAAAGTGTTCATGGAGCAATGCGATTATCAGGACAATGGAGCATTGTGAATACAAAGGCCATGGAACATTGAGATAACAGAGTTCATGCAGCATTGTGATGACAAGTGTCCTGGAACCTAGTGATGACACGGTTCACACAGCATTGAGATGTCCAGGGCCAAGGCGAATTGTGATGACACATGTCATGGGGCCTTGTGATGACATTGGTCATCTTGCATTGTGATGACAGTTGTCATGTAGAATTTTGATTAAAGGTATCATGGAGCACTGTGATGACAAAGGACAAGGAATATTTTGATGACAAGGGTCATTGAGCAATGGGATGACACAGGAAAGGCGTATTATGATCACAAGTGTTCTGGAGCATTGTGATGACAAGGGCATGGAGCATTCTAATTACAAGGGCCATGGAGCATTGTGATGTCAACGGCATGGAGCATTGTGATGACAGGGTTCTTGGAGCATTGTGATGACAATGGTCATCAAGCATTGTGATGACAGGGGTCAAAGAGCATTGTGATGAGAAAAACCATAGAGCATAGTGATGTCAGAGGCCATGGAACATTGTGATGACAAGGCCATGGACCATTGTTATGACAAGGGTCATGGAGCATTGTGATGACAAATGACGTGGAGCATTGTGATGACAAGTGTCATGGGGCATTTTGATGACACTGGCATGGAGCATTATGATGACAAGAGTTCTGGAGCATTTTGATGACAAGCGCATGGAGCATTGTGATGACAGGGCCCATGGAACATTGTGATGAAAAGGACAGGGAACATTGTGATGAATGGGTTCATGGAGCATTGTGATGAAGGTGCCATGGAGCATTGAGATGACAGGCGTCATTAGGAATGGTGATGACATTGGTCATGGATCATTGTGATGAAAGTGATCATGGAGCAATATGATAACAGGGGCCATGGAGCATTGTGATGACAGGTGTATTGGAGCATTGTGATGAAAGTCGTCATGGATCATTGTGATGACATGTGCCCTGGAACACTGTGATGACACGGTTCATCGAGTATTGTGATGACAAGGGTCATAGCAAATTGTGATGACAGGTGTCATGGGGCCTTGTGATGACATTGATCATCTAGGAATTGTGATGAAAGGTATCATGGAGCACTGAGATGACTGGGGGAATGAACCATTGTTCTGAAAATTGTCCTGGATTATCGTGATGACAGCAGTCAAGGAGAATTGTGATGACAGGGATTATGCAGCATTGTGTTGACAAGGGTATGGACTATTGTGATGACAATGGTCGTGGAGCAAAGTGATGTAAGTTTTCATCGAACATCGTGATGAAAAGTGCCTGGGAGCATTGTGACGATAAAGGCCGTTGAGCATTGTGATGACAAGTGTCATGGAGCATTGTAATGAAAGGTTTCATTGTGCACTGTGATGAAAAGGGGGATGGAGTATTGTGATGAAACTGGTCCTGGAGCATTGTGATAACAAATTCATGGAGCATTGTGATGACAGGCATCATGGAGCATTGTGATGACAAGTGTCATGCAATATTGTGCTGACACAGATCATGGAGCATTTTGATGAGAGTGGCCTTGGAAGACAGTGAGGCGAGACGTCATGGGGAATTAGGGTGACAGTGGTCAAGGAGCATTGTGATGAAAGTGTTCATGGAGCAATGCGATTATCAGGACAATGGAGCATTGTGTATACAAAGGCCATGGAACATTGAGATAACAGAGTTCATGGAGCATTGTGATGACAAGTGTCCTGGAACCTAGTGATGACACGGTTCACACAGCATTGAGATGTCCAGGGCCAAGGCGAATTGTGATGACACATGTCATGGGGCCTTGTGATGACATTGGTCATCTTGCATTGTGATGACAGTTGTCATGTAGAATTTTGATTAAAGGTATCATGGAGCACTGTGATGACAAAGGACAAGGAATATTTTGATGACAAGGGTCATTGAGCAATGGGATGACACAGGAAAGGCGTATTATGATCACAAGTGTTCTGGAGCATTGTGATGACAAGGGCATGGAGCATTCTAATTACAAGGGCCATGGAGCATTGTGATGTCAACGGCATGGAGCATTGTGATGACAGGGTTCTTGGAGCATTGTGATGACAATGGTCATCAAGCATTGTGATGACAGGGGTCAAAGAGCATTGTGATGAGAAAAACCATAGAGCATAGTGATGTCAGAGGCCATGGAACATTGTGATGACAAGGCCATGGACCATTGTTATGACAAGGGTCATGGAGCATTGTGATGACAAATGACGTGGAGCATTGTGATGAAAAGTGTCATGGGGCATTTTGATGACACTGGCATGGAGCATTATGATGACAAGAGTTCTGGAGCATTTTGATGACAAGCGCATGGAGCATTGTGATGACAGGGCCCATGGAACATTGTGATGAAAAGGACAGGGAACATTGTGATGAATGGGTTCATGGAGCATTGTGATGAAGGTGCCATGGAGCATTGAGATAACAGGCGTCATTAGGAATGGTGATGACATTGGTCATGGATCATTGTGATGAAAGTGATCATGGAGCAATATGATAACAGGGGCCATGGAGCATTGTGATGACAGGTGTATTGGAGCATTGTGATGAAAGTCGTCATGGATCATTGTGATGACATGTGCCCTGGAACACTGTGATGACACGGTTCATCGAGTATTGTGATGACAAGGGTCATAGCAAATTGTGATGACAGGTGTCATGGGGCCTTGTGATGACATTGATCATCTAGGAATTGTGATGAAAGGTATCATGGAGCACTGAGATGACTGGGGGAATGAACCATTGTTATGAAAATTGTCCTGGATTATCGTGATGACAGCAGTCAAGGAGAATTGTGATGACAGGGATTATGCAGCATTGTGTTGACAAGGGTATGGACTATTGTGATGACAATGGTCGTGGAGCAAAGTGATGTAAGTTTTCATCGAACATCGTGATGAAAAGTGCCTGGGAGCATTGTGACGATAAAGGCCGTTGAGCATTGTGATGACAAGTGTCATGGAGCATTGTAATGAAAGGTTTCATTGTGCACTGTGATGAAAAGGGGGATGGAGTATTGTGATGAAACTGGTCCTGGAGCATTGTGATAACAAATTCATGGAGCATTGTGATGACAGGCATCATGGAGCATTGTGATGACAAGTGTCATGCAATATTGTGCTGACACAGATCATGGAGCATTTTGATGAGAGTGGCCTTGGAAGACAGTGAGGCGAGACGTCATGGGGAATTAGGGTGACAGTGGTCAAGGAGCATTGTGATGAAAGTGTTCATGGAGCAATGCGATTATCAGGACAATGGAGCATTGTGTATACAAAGGCCATGGAACATTGAGATAACAGAGTTCATGGAGCATTGTGATGACAAGTGTCCTGGAACCTAGTGATGACACGGTTCACACAGCATTGAGATGTCCAGGGCCAAGGCGAATTGTGATGACACGTGTCATGGGGCCTTGTGATGACATTGGTCATCTTGCATTGTGATGACAGTTGTCATGTAGAATTTTGATTAAAGGTATCATGGAGCACTGTGATGACAAAGGACAAGGAATATTTTGATGACAAGGGTCATTGAGCAATGGGATGACACAGGAAAGGCGTATTATGATCACAAGTGTTCTGGAGCATTGTGATGACAAGGGCATGGAGCATTCTAATTACAAGGGCCATGGAGCATTGTGATGTTAACGGCATGGAGCATTGTGATGACAGGGTTCTTGGAGCATTGTGATGACAATGGTCATCAAGCATTGTGATGACAGGGGTCAAAGAGCATTGTGATGAGAAAAACCATAGAGCATAGTGATGTCAGAGGCCATGGAACATTGTGATGACAAGGCCATGGACCATTGTTATGACAAGGGTCATGGAGCATTGTGATGACAAATGACGTGGAGCATTGTGATGACAAGTGTCATGGGGCATTTTGATGACATTGGCATGGAGCATTATGATGACAAGAGTTCTGGAGCATTTTGATGACAAGCGCATGGAGCATTGTGATGACAGGGCCCATGGAACATTGTGATGAAAAGGACAGGGAACATTGTGATGAATGGGTTCATGGAGCATTGTGATGAAGGTGCCATGGAGCATTGAGATGACAGGCGTCATTAGGAATGGTGATGACATTGGTCATGGATCATTGTGATGAAAGTGATCATGGAGCAATATGATAACAGGGGCCATGGAGCATTGTGATGACAGGTGTATTGGAGCATTGTGATGAAAGTCGTCATGGATCATTGTGATGACATGTGCCCTGGAACACTGTGATGACACGGTTCATCGAGTATTGTGATGACAAGGGTCATAGCAAATTGTGATGACAGGTGTCATGGGGCCTTGTGATGACATTGATCATCTAGGAATTGTGATGAAAGGTATCATGGAGCACTGAGATGACTGGGGGAATGAACCATTGTTATGAAAATTGTCCTGGATTATCGTGATGACAGCAGTCAAGGAGAATTGTGATGACAGGGATTATGCAGCATTGTGTTGACAAGGGTATGGACTATTGTGATGACAATGGTCGTGGAGCAAAGTGATGTAAGTTTTCATGGAACATCGTGATGAAAAGTGCCTGGGAGCATTGTGACGATAAAGGCCGTTGAGCATTGTGATGACAAGTGTCATGGAGCATTGTAATGAAAGGTTTCATTGTGCACTGTGATGAAAAGGGGGATGGAGTATTGTGATGAAACTGGTCCTGGAGCATTGTGATAACAAATTCATGGAGCATTGTGATGACAGGCATCATGGAGCATTGTGATGACAAGTGTCATGCAATATTGTGCTGACACAGATCATGGAGCATTTTGATGAGAGTGGCCTTGGAAGACAGTGAGGCGAGACGTCATGGGGAATTAGGGTGACAGTGGTCAAGGAGCATTGTGATGAAAGTGTTCATGGAGCAATGCGATTATCAGGACAATGGAGCATTGTGAATACAAAGGCCATGGAACATTGAGATAACAGAGTTCATGGAGCATTGTGATGACAAGTGTCCTGGAACCTAGTGATGACACGGTTCATACAGCATTGAGATGTCAAGGGCCAAGGCGAATTGTGATGACACGTGTCATGGGGCCTTGTGATGACATTGGTCATCTTGCATTGTGATGACAGTTGTCATGTAGAATTTTGATTAAAGGTATCATGGAGCACTGTGATGACAAAGGACAAGGAATATTTTGATGACAAGGGTCATTGAGCAATGGGATGACACAGGAAAGGCGTATTATGATCACAAGTGTTCTGGAGCATTGTGATGACAAGGGCATGGAGCATTCTAATTACAAGGGCCATGGAGCATTGTGATGTCAACGGCATGGAGCATTGTGATGACAGGGTTCTTGGAGCATTGTGATGACAATGGTCATCAAGCATTGTGATGACAGGGGTCAAAGAGCATTGTGATGAGAAAAACCATAGAGCATAGTGATGTCAGAGGCCATGGAACATTGTGATGACAAGGCCATGGACCATTGTTATGACAAGGGTCATGGAGCATTGTGATGACAAATGACGTGGAGCATTGTGATGACAAGTGTCATGGGGCATTTTGATGACATTGGCATGGAGCATTATGATGACAAGAGTTCTGGAGCATTTTGATGACAAGCGCATGGAGCATTGTGATGACAGGGCCCATGGAACATTGTGATGAAAAGGACAGGGAACATTGTGATGAATGGGTTCATGGAGCATTGTGATGAAGGTGCCATGGAGCATTGAGATGACAGGCGTCATTAGGAATGGTGATGCCATTGGTCATGGATCATTGTGATGAAAGTGATCATGGAGCAATATGATAACAGGGGCCATGGAGCATTGTGATGACAGGTGTATTGGAGCATTGTGATGAAAGTCGTCATGGATCATTGTGATGACATGTGCCCTGGAACACTGTGATGACACGGTTCATCGAGTATTGTGATGACAAGGGTCATAGCAAATTGTGATGACAGGTGTCATGGGGCCTTGTGATGACATTGATCATCTAGGAATTGTGATGAAAGGTATCATGGAGCACTGAGATGACTGGGGGAATGAACCATTGTTATGAAAATTGTCCTGGATTATCGTGATGACAGCAGTCAAGGAGAATTGTGATGACAGGGATTATGCAGCATTGTGTTGACAAGGGTATGGACTATTGTGATGACAATGGTCGTGGAGCAAAGTGATGTAAGTTTTCATGGAACATCGTGATGAAAAGTGCCTGGGAGCATTGTGACGATAAAGGCCGTTGAGCATTGTGATGACAAGTGTCATGGAGCATTGTAATGAAAGGTTTCATTGTGCACTGTGATGAAAAGGGGGATGGAGTATTGTGATGAAACTGGTCCTGGAGCATTGTGATAACAAATTCATGGAGCATTGTGATGACAGGCATCATGGAGCATTGTGATGACAAGTGTCATGCAATATTGTGCTGACACAGATCATGGAGCATTTTGATGAGAGTGGCCTTGGAAGACAGTGAGGCGAGACGTCATGGGGAATTAGGGTGACAGTGGTCAAGGAGCATTGTGATGAAAGTGTTCATGGAGCAATGCGATTATCAGGACAATGGAGCATTGTGAATACAAAGGCCATGGAACATTGAGATAACAGAGTTCATGGAGCATTGTGATGACAAGTGTCCTGGAACCTAGTGATGACACGGTTCATACAGCATTGAGATGTCAAGGGCCAAGGCGAATTGTGATGACACGTGTCATGGGGCCTTGTGATGACATTGGTCATCTTGCATTGTGATGACAGTTGTCATGTAGAATTTTGATTAAAGGTATCATGGAGCACTGTGATGACAAAGGACAAGGAATATTTTGATGACAAGGGTCATTGAGCAATGGGATGACACAGGAAAGGCGTATTATGATCACAAGTGTTCTGGAGCATTGTGATGACAAGGGCATGGAGCATTCTAATTACAAGGGCCATGGAGCATTGTGATGTCAACGGCATGGAGCATTGTGATGACAGGGTTCTTGGAGCATTGTGATGACAATGGTCATCAAGCATTGTGGTGACAGGGGTCAAAGAGCATTGTGATGAGAAAAACCATAGAGCATAGTGATGTCAGAGGCCATGGAACATTGTGATGACAAGGCCATGGACCATTGTTATGACAAGGGTCATGGAGCATTGTGATGACAAATGACGTGGAGCATTGTGATGACAAGTGTCATGGGGCATTTTGATGACACTGGCATGGAGCATTATGATGACAAGAGTTCTGGAGCATTTTGATGACAAGCGCATGGAGCATTGTGATGACAGGGCCCATGGAACATTGTGATGAAAAGGACAGGGAACATTGTGATGAATGGGTTCATGGAGCATTGTGATGAAGGTGCCATGGAGCATTGAGATGACAGGCGTCATTAGGAATGGAGATGACATTGGTCATGGATCATTGTGATGAAAGTGATCATGGAGCAATATGATAACA
This sequence comes from Balaenoptera physalus, assembly GCF_965194825.1. NCBI lineage: Eukaryota > Metazoa > Chordata > Mammalia > Artiodactyla > Balaenopteridae > Balaenoptera > Balaenoptera physalus. The sequence goes on from NC_138900.1 coordinate 26,317,945, forward strand.
GGGGCCATGGAGCATTGTGATGACAGGTGTATTGGAGCATTGTGATGAAAGTCGTCATGGATCATTGTGATGACATGTGCCCTGGAACACTGTGATGACACGGTTCATCGAGTATTGTGATGACAAGGGTCATAGCAAATTGTGATGACAGGTGTCATGGGGCCTTGTGATGACATTGATCATCTAGGAATTGTGATGAAAGGTATCATGGAGCACTGAGATGACTGGGGGAATGAACCATTGTTATGAAAATTGTCCTGGATTATCGTGATGACAGCAGTCAAGGAGAATTGTGATGACAGGGATTATGCAGCATTGTGTTGACAAGGGTATGGACTATTGTGATGACAATGGTCGTGGAGCAAAGTGATGTAAGTTTTCATCGAACATCGTGATGAAAAGTGCCTGGGAGCATTGTGACGATAAAGGCCGTTGAGCATTGTGATGACAAGTGTCATGGAGCATTGTAATGAAAGGTTTCATTGTGCACTGTGATGAAAAGGGGGATGGAGTATTGTGATGAAACTGGTCCTGGAGCATTGTGATAACAAATTCATGGAGCATTGTGATGACAGGCATCATGGAGCATTGTGATGACAAGTGTCATGCAATATTGTGCTGACACAGATCATGGAGCATTTTGATGAGAGTGGCCTTGGAAGACAGTGAGGCGAGACGTCATGGGGAATTAGGGTGACAGTGGTCAAGGAGCATTGTGATGAAAGTGTTCATGGAGCAATGCGATTATCAGGACAATGGAGCATTGTGAATACAAAGGCCATGGAACATTGAGATAACAGAGTTCATGGAGCATTGTGATGACAAGTGTCCTGGAACCTAGTGATGACACGGTTCATACAGCATTGAGATGTCAAGGGCCAAGGCAAATTGTGATGACACGTGTCATGGGGCCTTGTGATGACATTGGTCATCTTGCATTGTGATGACAGTTGTCATGTAGAATTTTGATTAAAGGTATCATGGAGTACTGTGATGACAAAGGACAAGGAATATTTTGATGACAAGGGTCATTGAGCAATGGGATGACACAGGAAAGGCGTATTATGATCACAAGTGTTCTGGAGCATTGTGATGACAAGGGCATGGAGCATTCTAATTACAAGGGCCATGGAGCATTGTGATGTCAACGGCATGGAGCATTGTGATGACAGGGTTCTTGGAGCATTGTGATGACAATGGTCATCAAGCATTGTGGTGACAGGGGTCAAAGAGCATTGTGATGAGAAAAACCATAGAGCATAGTGATGTCAGAGGCCATGGAACATTGTGATGACAAGGCCATGGACCATTGTTATGACAAGGGTCATGGAGCATTGTGATGACAAATGACGTGGAGCATTGTGATGACAAGTGTCATGGGGCATTTTGATGACACTGGCATGGAGCATTATGATGACAAGAGTTCTGGAGCATTTTGATGACAAGCGCATGGAGCATTGTGATGACAGGGCCCATGGAACATTGTGATGAAAAGGACAGGGAACATTGTGATGAATGGGTTCATGGAGCATTGTGATGAAGGTGCCATGGAGCATTGAGATGACAGGCGTCATTAGGAATGGAGATGACATTGGTCATGGATCATTGTGATGAAAGTGATCATGGAGCAATATGATAACAGGGGCCATGGAGCATTGTGATGACAGGTGTATTGGAGCATTGTGATGAAAGTCGTCATGGATCATTGTGATGACATGTGCCCTGGAACACTGTGATGACACGGTTCATCGAGTATTGTGATGACAAGGGTCATAGCAAATTGTGATGACAGGTGTCATGGGGCCTTGTGATGACATTGATCATCTAGGAATTGTGATGAAAGGTATCATGGAGCACTGAGATGACTGGGGGAATGAACCATTGTTATGAAAATTGTCCTGGATTATCGTGATGACAGCAGTCAAGGAGAATTGTGATGACAGGGATTATGCAGCATTGTGTTGACAAGGGTATGGACTATTGTGATGACAATGGTCGTGGAGCAAAGTGATGTAAGTTTTCATGGAACATCGTGATGAAAAGTGCCTGGGAGCATTGTGACGATAAAGGCCGTTGAGCATTGTGATGACAAGTGTCATGGAGCATTGTAATGAAAGGTTTCATTGTGCACTGTGATGAAAAGGGGGATGGAGTATTGTGATGAAACTGGTCCTGGAGCATTGTGATAACAAATTCATGGAGCATTGTGATGACAGGCATCATGGAGCATTGTGATGACAAGTGTCATGCAATATTGTGCTGACACAGATCATGGAGCATTTTGATGAGAGTGGCCTTGGAAGACAGTGAGGCGAGACGTCATGGGGAATTAGGGTGACAGTGGTCAAGGAGCATTGTGATGAAAGTGTTCATGGAGCAATGCGATTATCAGGACAATGGAGCATTGTGAATACAAAGGCCATGGAACATTGAGATAACAGAGTTCATGGAGCATTGTGATGACAAGTGTCCTGGAACCTAGTGATGACACGGTTCATACAGCATTGAGATGTCAAGGGCCAAGGCGAATTGTGATGACACGTGTCATGGGGCCTTGTGATGACATTGGTCATCTTGCATTGTGATGACAGTTGTCATGTAGAATTTTGATTAAAGGTATCATGGAGCACTGTGATGACAAAGGACAAGGAATATTTTGATGACAAGGGTCATTGAGCAATGGGATGACACAGGAAAGGCGTATTATGATCACAAGTGTTCTGGAGCATTGTGATGACAAGGGCATGGAGCATTCTAATTACAAGGGCCATGGAGCATTGTGATGTCAACGGCATGGAGCATTGTGATGACAGGGTTCTTGGAGCATTGTGATGACAATGGTCATCAAGCATTGTGGTGACAGGGGTCAAAGAGCATTGTGATGAGAAAAACCATAGAGCATAGTGATGTCAGAGGCCATGGAACATTGTGATGAGAAAAACCATAGAGCATAGTGATGTCAGAGGCCATGGAACATTGTGATGACAAGGCCATGGACCATTGTTATGACAAGGGTCATGGATCATTGTGATGACAAATGACGTGGAGCATTGTGATGACAAGTGTCATGGGGCATTTTGATGACATTGGCATGGAGCATTATGATGACAAGAGTTCTGGAGCATTTTGATGACAAGCGCATGGAGCATTGTGATGACAGGGCCCATGGAACATTGTGATGAAAAGGACAGGGAACATTGTGATGAATGGGTTCATGGAGCATTGTGATGAAGGTGCCATGGAGCATTGAGATGACAGGCGTCATTAGGAATGGTGATGACATTGGTCATGGATCATTGTGATGAAAGTGATCATGGAGCAATATGATAACAGGGGCCATGGAGCATTGTGATGACAGGTGTATTGGAGCATTGTGATGAAAGTCGTCATGGATCATTGTGATGACATGTGCCCTGGAACACTGTGATGACACGGTTCATCGAGTATTGTGATGACAAGGGTCATAGCAAATTGTGATGACAGGTGTCATGGGGCCTTGTGATGACATTGATCATCTAGGAATTGTGATGAAAGGTATCATGGAGCACTGAGATGACTGGGGGAATGAACCATTGTTATGAAAATTGTCCTGGATTATCGTGATGACAGCAGTCAAGGAGAATTGTGATGACAGGGATTATGCAGCATTGTGTTGACAAGGGTATGGACTATTGTGATGACAATGGTCGTGGAGCAAAGTGATGTAAGTTTTCATGGAACATCGTGATGAAAAGTGCCTGGGAGCATTGTGACGATAAAGGCCGTTGAGCATTGTGATGACAAGTGTCATGGAGCATTGTAATGAAAGGTTTCATTGTGCACTGTGATGAAAAGGGGGATGGAGTATTGTGATGAAACTGGTCCTGGAGCATTGTGATAACAAATTCATGGAGCATTGTGATGACAGGCATCATGGAGCATTGTGATGACAAGTGTCATGCAATATTGTGCTGACACAGATCATGGAGCATTTTGATGAGAGTGGCCTTGGAAGACAGTGAGGCGAGACGTCATGGGGAATTAGGGTGACAGTGGTCAAGGAGCATTGTGATGAAAGTGTTCATGGAGCAATGCGATTATCAGGACAATGGAGCATTGTGAATACAAAGGCCATGGAACATTGAGATAACAGAGTTCATGGAGCATTGTGATGACAAGTGTCCTGGAACCTAGTGATGACACGGTTCATACAGCATTGAGATGTCAAGGGCCAAGGCGAATTGTGATGACACGTGTCATGGGGCCTTGTGATGACATTGGTCATCTTGCATTGTGATGACAGTTGTCATGTAGAATTTTGATTAAAGGTATCATGGAGCACTGTGATGACAAAGGACAAGGAATATTTTGATGACAAGGGTCATTGAGCAATGGGATGACACAGGAAAGGCGTATTATGATCACAAGTGTTCTGGAGCATTGTGATGACAAGGGCATGGAGCATTCTAATTACAAGGGCCATGGAGCATTGTGATGTCAACGGCATGGAGCATTGTGATGACAGGGTTCTTGGAGCATTGTGATGACAATGGTCATCAAGCATTGTGATGACAGGGGTCAAAGAGCATTGTGATGAGAAAAACCATAGAGCATAGTGATGTCAGAGGCCATGGAACATTGTGATGACAAGGCCATGGACCATTGTTATGACAAGGGTCATGGAGCATTGTGATGACAAATGACGTGGAGCATTGTGATGACAAGTGTCATGGGGCATTTTGATGACACTGGCATGGAGCATTATGATGACAAGAGTTCTGGAGCATTTTGATGACAAGCGCATGGAGCATTGTGATGACAGGGCCCATGGAACATTGTGATGAAAAGGACAGGGAACATTGTGATGAATGGGTTCATGGAGCATTGTGATGAAGGTGCCATGGAGCATTGAGATGACAGGCGCCATTAGGAATGGTGATGACATTGGTCATGGATCATTGTGATGAAAGTGATCATGGAGCAATATGATAACAGGGGCCATGGAGCATTGTGATGACAGGTGTATTGGAGCATTGTGATGAAAGTCGTCATGGATCATTGTGATGACATGTGCCCTGGAACACTGTGATGACACGGTTCATCGAGTATTGTGATGACAAGGGTCATAGCAAATTGTGATGACAGGTGTCATGGGGCCTTGTGATGACATTGATCATATAGGAATTGTGATGAAAGGTATCATGGAGCACTGAGATGACTGGGGGAATGAACCATTGTTATGAAAATTGTCCTGGATTATCGTGATGACAGCAGTCAAGGAGAATTGTGATGACAGGGATTATGCAGCATTGTGTTGACAAGGGTATGGACTATTGTGATGACAATGGTCGTGGAGCAAAGTGATGTAAGTTTTCATGGAACATCGTGATGAAAAGTGCCTGGGAGCATTGTGACGATAAAGGCCATTGAGCATTGTGATGACAAGTGTCATGGAGCATTGTAATGAAAGGTTTCATTGTGCACTGTGATGAAAAGGGGGATGGAGTATTGTGATGAAACTGGTCCTGGAGCATTGTGATAACAAATTCATGGAGCATTGTGATGACAGGCATCATGGAGCATTGTGATGACAAGTGTCATGCAATATTGTGCTGACACAGATCATGGAGCATTTTGATGAGAGTGGCCTTGGAAGACAGTGAGGTGAGACGTCATGGGGAATTAGGGTGACAGTGGTCAAGGAGCATTGTGATGAAAGTGTTCATGGAGCAATGCGATTATCAGGACAATGGAGCATTGTGTATACAAAGGCCATGGAACATTGAGATAACAGAGTTCATGGAGCATTGTGATGACAAGTGTCCTGGAACCTAGTGATGACACGGTTCACACAGCATTGAGATGTCCAGGGCCAAGGCGAATTGTGATGACACGTGTCATGGGGCCTTGTGATGACATTGGTCATCTTGCATTGTGATGACAGTTGTCATGTAGAATTTTGATTAAAGGTATCATGGAGCACTGTGATGACAAAGGACAAGGAATATTTTGATGACAAGGGTCATTGAGCAATGGGATGACACAGGAAAGGCGTATTATGATCACAAGTGTTCTGGAGCATTGTGATGACAAGGGCATGGAGCATTCTAATTACAAGGGCCATGGAGCATTGTGATGTCAACGGCATGGAGCATTGTGATGACAGGGTTCTTGGAGCATTGTGATGACAATGGTCATCAAGCATTGTGATGACAGGGGTCAAAGAGCATTGTGATGAGAAAAACCATAGAGCATAGTGATGTCAGAGGCCATGGAACATTGTGATGACAAGGCCATGGACCATTGTTATGACAAGGGTCATGGAGCATTGTGATGACAAATGACGTGGAGCATTGTGATGACAAGTGTCATGGGGCATTTTGATGACATTGGCATGGAGCATTATGATGACAAGAGTTCTGGAGCATTTTGATGACAAGCGCATGGAGCATTGTGATGACAGGGCCCATGGAACATTGTGATGAAAAGGACAGGGAACATTGTGATGAATGGGTTCATGGAGCATTGTGATGAAGGTGCCATGGAGCATTGAGATGACAGGCGTCATTAGGAATGGTGATGACATTGGTCATGGATCATTGTGATGAAAGTGATCATGGAGCAATATGATAACAGGGGCCATGGAGCATTGTGATGACAGGTGTATTGGAGCATTGTGATGAAAGTCGTCATGGATCATTGTGATGACATGTGCCCTGGAACACTGTGATGACACGGTTCATCGAGTATTGTGATGACAAGGGTCATAGCAAATTGTGATGACAGGTGTCATGGGGCCTTGTGATGACATTGATCATCTAGGAATTGTGATGAAAGGTATCATGGAGCACTGAGATGACTGGGGGAATGAACCATTGTTCTGAAAATTGTCCTGGATTATCGTGATGACAGCAGTCAAGGAGAATTGTGATGACAGGGATTATGCAGCATTGTGTTGACAAGGGTATGGACTATTGTGATGACAATGGTCGTGGAGCAAAGTGATGTAAGTTTTCATGGAACATCGTGATGAAAAGTGCCTGGGAGCATTGTGACGATAAAGGCCGTTGAGCATTGTGATGACAAGTGTCATGGAGCATTGTAATGAAAGGTTTCATTGTGCACTGTGATGAAAAGGGGCATGGAGTATTGTGATGAAACTGGTCCTGGAGCACTGTGATAACAAATTCATGGAGCATTGTGATGACAGGCATCATGGAGCATTGTGATGACAAGTGTCATGCAATATTGTGCTGACACAGATCATGGAGCATTTTGATGAGAGTGGCCTTGGAAGACAGTGAGGCGAGACGTCATGGGGAATTAGGGTGACAGTGGTCAAGGAACATTGTAATGAAAGTGTTAATGGAGCAATGCGATTATCAGGACAATGGAGCATTGTGAATACAAAGGCCATGGAACATTGAGATAACAGAGTTCATGGAGCATTGTGATGACAAGTGTCCTGGAACCTAGTGATGACACGGTTCATACAGCATTGAGATGTCAAGGGCCAAGGCGAATTGTGATGACACGTGTCATGGGGCCTTGTGATGACATTGGTCATCTTGCATTGTGATGACAGTTGTCATGTAGAATTTTGATTAAAGGTATCATGGAGCACTGTGATGACAAAGGACAAGGAATATTTTGATGAGAAGGCTCATTGAGCAATGGGATGACACAGGAAAGGCGTATTATGATCACAAGTGTTCTGGAGCATTGTGATGACAAGGGCATGGAGCATTCTAATTACAAGGGCCATGGAGCATTGTGATGTCAACGGCATGGAGCATTGTGATGACAGGGTTCTTGGAGCACTGTGATGACAATGGTCATCAAGCATTGTGATGACAGGGGTCAAAGAGCATTGTGATGAGAAAAACCATAGAGCATAGTGATGTCAGAGGCCATGGAACATTGTGATGACAAGGCCATGGACCATTGTTATGACAAGGGTCATGGAGCATTGTGATGACAAATGACGTGGAGCATTGTGATGACAAGTGTCATGGGGCATTTTGATGACACTGGCATGGAGCATTATGATGACAAGAGTTCTGGAGCATTTTGATGACAAGCGCATGGAGCATTGTGATGACAGGGCCCATGGAACATTGTGATGAAAAGGACAGGGAACATTGTGATGAATGGGTTCATGGAGCATTGTGATGAAGGTGCCATGGAGCATTGAGATGACAGGCGTCATTAGGAATGGTGATGACATTGGTCATGGATCATTGTGATGAAAGTGATCATGGAGCAATATGATAACAGGGGCCATGGAGCATTGTGATGACAGGTGTATTGGAGCATTGTGATGAAAGTCGTCATGGATCATTGTGATGACATGTGCCCTGGAACACTGTGATGACACGGTTCATCGAGTATTGTGATGACAAGGGTCATAGCAAATTGTGATGACAGGTGTCATGGGGCCTTGTGATGACATTGATCATCTAGGAATTGTGATGAAAGGTATCATGGAGCACTGAGATGACTGGGGGAATGAACCATTGTTATTAAAATTGTCCTGGATTATCGTGATGACAGCAGTCAAGGAGAATTGTGATGACAGGGATTATGCAGCATTGTGTTGACAAGGGTATGGACTATTGTGATGACAATGGTCGTGGAGCAAAGTGATGTAAGTTTTCATGGAACATCGTGATGAAAAGTGCCTGGGAGCATTGTGACGATAAAGGCCATTGAGCATTGTGATGACAAGTGTCATGGAGCATTGTAATGAAAGGTTTCATTGTGCACTGTGATGAAAAGGGGGATGGAGTATTGTGATGAAACTGGTCCTGGAGCATTGTGATAACAAATTCATGGAGCATTGTGATGACAGGCATCATGGAGCATTGTGATGACAAGTGTCATGCAATATTGTGCTGACACAGATCATGGAGCATTTTGATGAGAGTGGCCTTGGAAGACAGTGAGGTGAGACGTCATGGGGAATTAGGGTGACAGTGGTCAAGGAGCATTGTGATGAAAGTGTTCATGGAGCAATGCGATTATCAGGACAATGGAGCATTGTGTATACAAAGGCCATGGAACATTGAGATAACAGAGTTCATGGAGCATTGTGATGACAAGTGTCCTGGAACCTAGTGATGACACGGTTCACACAGCATTGAGATGTCCAGGGCCAAGGCGAATTGTGATGACACGTGTCATGGGGCCTTGTGATGACATTGGTCATCTTGCATTGTGATGACAGTTGTCATGTAGAATTTTGATTAAAGGTATCATGGAGCACTGTGATGACAAAGGACAAGGAATATTTTGATGACAAGGGTCATTGAGCAATGGGATGACACAGGAAAGGCGTATTATGATCACAAGTGTTCTGGAGCATTGTGATGACAAGGGCATGGAGCATTCTAATTACAAGGGCCATGGAGCATTGTGATGTCAACGGCATGGAGCATTGTGATGACAGGGTTCTTGGAGCATTGTGATGACAATGGTCATCAAGCATTGTGATGACATGGGTCAAAGAGCATTGTGATGAGAAAAACCATAGAGCATAGTGATGTCAGAGGCCATGGAACATTGTGATGACAAGGCCATGGACCATTGTTATGACAAGGGTCATGGAGCATTGTGATGACAAATGACGTGGAGCATTGTGATGACAAGTGTCATGGGGCATTTTGATGACATTGGCATGGAGCATTATGATGACAAGAGTTCTGGAGCATTTTGATGACAAGCGCATGGAGCATTGTGATGACAGGGCCCATGGAACATTGTGATGAAAAGGACAGGGAACATTGTGATGAATGGGTTCATGGAGCATTGTGATGAAGGTGCCATGGAGCATTGAGATGACAGGCGTCATTAGGAATGGTGATGACATTGGTCATGGATCATTGTGATGAAAGTGATCATGGAGCAATATGATAACAGGGGCCATGGAGCATTGTGATGACAGGTGTATTGGAGCATTGTGATGAAAGTCATCATGGATCATTGTGATGACATGTGCCCTGGAACACTGTGATGACACGGTTCATCGAGTATTGTGATGACAAGGGTCATAGCAAATTGTGATGACAGGTGTCATGGGGCCTTGTGATGACATTGATCATCTAGGAATTGTGATGAAAGGTATCATGGAGCACTGAGATGACTGGGGGAATGAACCATTGTTATGAAAATTGTCCTGGATTATCGTGATGACAGCAGTCAAGGAGAATTGTGATGACAGGGATTATGCAGCATTGTGTTGACAAGGGTATGGACTATTGTGATGACAATGGTCGTGGAGCAAAGTGATGTAAGTTTTCATCGAACATCGTGATGAAAAGTGCCTGGGAGCATTGTGACGATAAAGGCCGTTGAGCATTGTGATGACAAGTGTCATGGAGCATTGTAATGAAAGGTTTCATTGTGCACTGTGATGAAAAGGGGGATGGAGTATTGTGATGAAACTGGTCCTGGAGCATTGTGATAACAAATTCATGGAGCATTGTGATGACAGGCATCATGGAGCATTCTGATGACAAGTGTCATGCAATATTGTGCTTACACAGATCATGGAGCATTTTGATGAGAGTGGCCTTGGAAGACAGTGAGGCGAGACGTCATGGGGAATTAGGGTGACAGTGGTCAAGGAACATTGTGATGAAAGTGTTCATGGAGCAATGCGATTATCAGGACAATGGAGCATTGTGAATACAAAGGCCATGGAACATTGAGATAACAGAGTTCATGGAGCATTGTGATGACAAGTGTCCTGGAACCTAGTGATGACACGGTTCATACAGCATTGAGATGTCAAGGGCCAAGGCGAATTGTGATGACACGTGTCATGGGGCCTTGTGATGACATTGGTCATCTTGCATTGTGATGACAGTTGTCATGTAGAATTTTGATTAAAGGTATCATGGAGCACTGTGATGACAAAGGACAAGGAATATTTTGATGACAAGGGTCATTGAGCAATGGGATGACACAGGAAAGGCGTATTATGATCACAAGTGTTCTGGAGCATTGTGATGACAAGGGCATGGAGCATTCTAATTACAAGGGCCATGGAGCATTGTGATGTCAACGGCATGGAGCATTGTGATGACAGGGTTCTTGGAGCATTGTGATGACAATGGTCATCAAGCATTGTGATGACAGGGGTCAAAGAGCATTGTGATGAGAAAAACCATAGAGCATAGTGATGTCAGAGGCCATGGAACATTGTGATGACAAGGCCATGGACCATTGTTATGACAAGGGTCATGGAGCATTGTGATGACAAATGACGTGGAGCATTGTGATGACAAGTGTCATGGGGCATTTTGATGACACTGGCATGGAGCATTATGATGACAAGAGTTCTGGAGCATTTTGATGACAAGCGCATGGAGCATTGTGATGACAGGGCCCATGGAACATTGTGATGAAAAGGACAGGGAACATTGTGATGAATGGGTTCATGGAGCATTGTGATGAAGGTGCCATGGAGCATTGAGATGACAGGCGTCATTAGGAATGGTGATGACATTGGTCATGGATCATTGTGATGAAAGTGATCATGGAGCAATATGATAACAGGGGCCATGGAGCATTGTGATGACAGGTGTATTGGAGCATTGTGATGAAAGTCGTCATGGATCATTGTGATGACATGTGCCCTGGAACACTGTGATGACACGGTTCATCGAGTATTGTGATGACAAGGGTCATAGCAAATTGTGATGACAGGTGTCATGGGGCCTTGTGATGACATTGATCATCTAGGAATTGTGATGAAAGGTATCATGGAGCACTGAGATGACTGGGGGAATGAACCATTGTTATTAAAATTGTCCTGGATTATCGTGATGACAGCAGTCAAGGAGAATTGTGATGACAGGGATTATGCAGCATTGTGTTGACAAGGGTATGGACTATTGTGATGACAATGGTCGTGGAGCAAAGTGATGTAAGTTTTCATGGAACATCGTGATGAAAAGTGCCTGGGAGCATTGTGACGATAAAGGCCATTGAGCATTGTGATGACAAGTGTCATGGAGCATTGTAATGAAAGGTTTCATTGTGCACTGTGATGAAAAGGGGGATGGAGTATTGTGATGAAACTGGTCCTGGAGCATTGTGATAACAAATTCATGGAGCATTGTGATGACAGGCATCATGGAGCATTGTGATGACAAGTGTCATGCAATATTGTGCTGACACAGATCATGGAGCATTTTGATGAGAGTGGCCTTGGAAGACAGTGAGGTGAGACGTCATGGGGAATTAGGGTGACAGTGGTCAAGGAGCATTGTGATGAAAGTGTTCATGGAGCAATGCGATTATCAGGACAATGGAGCATTGTGTATACAAAGGCCATGGAACATTGAGATAACAGAGTTCATGGAGCATTGTGATGACAAGTGTCCTGGAACCTAGTGATGACACGGTTCACACAGCATTGAGATGTCCAGGGCCAAGGCGAATTGTGATGACACGTGTCATGGGGCCTTGTGATGACATTGGTCATCTTGCATTGTGATGACAGTTGTCATGTAGAATTTTGATTAAAGGTATCATGGAGCACTGTGATGACAAAGGACAAGGAATATTTTGATGACAAGGGTCATTGAGCAATGGGATGACACAGGAAAGGCGTATTATGATCACAAGTGTTCTGGAGCATTGTGATGACAAGGGCATGGAGCATTCTAATTACAAGGGCCATGGAGCATTGTGATGTCAACGGCATGGAGCATTGTGATGACAGGGTTCTTGGAGCATTGTGATGACAATGGTCATCAAGCATTGTGATGACATGGGTCAAAGAGCATTGTGATGAGAAAAACCATAGAGCATAGTGATGTCAGAGGCCATGGAACATTGTGATGACAAGGCCATGGACCATTGTTATGACAAGGGTCATGGAGCATTGTGATGACAAATGACGTGGAGCATTGTGATGACAAGTGTCATGGGGCATTTTGATGACATTGGCATGGAGCATTATGATGACAAGAGTTCTGGAGCATTTTGATGACAAGCGCATGGAGCATTGTGATGACAGGGCCCATGGAACATTGTGATGAAAAGGACAGGGAACATTGTGATGAATGGGTTCATGGAGCATTGTGATGAAGGTGCCATGGAGCATTGAGATGACAGGCGTCATTAGGAATGGTGATGACATTGGTCATGGATCATTGTGATGAAAGTGATCATGGAGCAATATGATAACAGGGGCCATGGAGCATTGTGATGACAGGTGTATTGGAGCATTGTGATGAAAGTCATCATGGATCATTGTGATGACATGTGCCCTGGAACACTGTGATGACACGGTTCATCGAGTATTGTGATGACAAGGGTCATAGCAAATTGTGATGACAGGTGTCATGGGGCCTTGTGATGACATTGATCATCTAGGAATTGTGATGAAAGGTATCATGGAGCACTGAGATGACTGGGGGAATGAACCATTGTTATGAAAATTGTCCTGGATTATCGTGATGACAGCAGTCAAGGAGAATTGTGATGACAGGGATTATGCAGCATTGTGTTGACAAGGGTATGGACTATTGTGATGACAATGGTCGTGGAGCAAAGTGATGTAAGTTTTCATCGAACATCGTGATGAAAAGTGCCTGGGAGCATTGTGACGATAAAGGCCGTTGAGCATTGTGATGACAAGTGTCATGGAGCATTGTAATGAAAGGTTTCATTGTGCACTGTGATGAAAAGGGGGATGGAGTATTGTGATGAAACTGGTCCTGGAGCATTGTGATAACAAATTCATGGAGCATTGTGATGACAGGCATCATGGAGCATTCTGATGACAAGTGTCATGCAATATTGTGCTTACACAGATCATGGAGCATTTTGATGAGAGTGGCCTTGGAAGACAGTGAGGCGAGACGTCATGGGGAATTAGGGTGACAGTGGTCAAGGAACATTGTGATGAAAGTGTTCATGGAGCAATGCGATTATCAGGACAATGGAGCATTGTGAATACAAAGGCCATGGAACATTGAGATAACAGAGTTCATGGAGCATTGTGATGACAAGTGTCCTGGAACCTAGTGATGACACGGTTCATACAGCATTGAGATGTCAAGGGCCAAGGCGAATTGTGATGACACGTGTCATGGGGCCTTGTGATGACATTGGTCATCTTGCATTGTGATGACAGTTGTCATGTAGAATTTTGATTAAAGGTATCATGGAGCACTGTGATGACAAAGGACAAGGAATATTTTGATGACAAGGGTCATTGAGCAATGGGATGACACAGGAAAGGCGTATTATGATCACAAGTGTTCTGGAGCATTGTGATGACAAGGGCATGGAGCATTCTAATTACAAGGGCCATGGAGCATTGTGATGTCAACGGCATGGAGCATTGTGATGACAGGGTTCTTGGAGCATTGTGATGACAATGGTCATCAAGCATTGTGATGACAGGGGTCAAAGAGCATTGTGATGAGAAAAACCATAGAGCATAGTGATGTCAGAGGCCATGGAACATTGTGATGACAAGGCCATGGACCATTGTTATGACAAGGGTCATGGAGCATTGTGATGACAAATGACGTGGAGCATTGTGATGACAAGTGTCATGGGGCATTTTGATGACACTGGCATGGAGCATTATGATGACAAGAGTTCTGGAGCATTTTGATGACAAGCGCATGGAGCATTGTGATGACAGGGCCCATGGAACATTGTGATGAAAAGGACAGGGAACATTGTGATGAATGGGTTCATGGAGCATTGTGATGAAGGTGCCATGGAGCATTGAGATGACAGGCGTCATTAGGAATGGTGATGACATTGGTCATGGATCATTGTGATGAAAGTGATCATGGAGCAATATGATAACAGGGGCCATGGAGCATTGTGATGACAGGTGTATTGGAGCATTGTGATGAAAGTCGTCATGGATCATTGTGATGACATGTGCCCTGGAACACTGTGATGACACGGTTCATCGAGTATTGTGATGACAAGGGTCATAGCAAATTGTGATGACAGGTGTCATGGGGCCTTGTGATGACATTGATCATCTAGGAATTGTGATGAAAGGTATCATGGAGCACTGAGATGACTGGGGGAATGAACCATTGTTATTAAAATTGTCCTGGATTATCGTGATGACAGCAGTCAAGGAGAATTGTGATGACAGGGATTATGCAGCATTGTGTTGACAAGGGTATGGACTATTGTGATGACAATGGTCGTGGAGCAAAGTGATGTAAGTTTTCATCGAACATCGTGATGAAAAGTGCCTGGGAGCATTGTGACGATAAAGGCCGTTGAGCATTGTGATGACAAGTGTCATGGAGCATTGTAATGAAAGGTTTCATTGTGCACTGTGATGAAAAGGGGGATGGAGTATTGTGATGAAACTGGTCCTGGAGCATTGTGATAACAAATTCATGGAGCATTGTGATGACAGGCATCATGGAGCATTGTGATGACAAGTGTCATGCAATATTGTGCTGACACAGATCATGGAGCATTTTGATGAGAGTGGCCTTGGAAGACAGTGAGGCGAGACGTCATGGGGAATTAGGGTGACAGTGGTCAAGGAGCATTGTGATGAAAGTGTTCATGGAGCAATGCGATTATCAGGACAATGGAGCATTGTGTATAAAAAGGCCATGGAACATTGAGATAACAGAGTTCATGGAGCATTGTGATGACAAGTGTCCTGGAACCTAGTGATGACACGGTTCACACAGCATTGAGATGTCCAGGGCCAAGGCGAATTGTGATGACACGTGTCATGGGGCCTTGTGATGACATTGGTCATCTTGCATTGTGATGACAGTTGTCATGTAGAATTTTGATTAAAGGTATCATGGAGCACTGTGATGACAAAGGACAAGGAATATTTTGATGACAAGGGTCATTGAGCAATGGGATGACACAGGAAAGGCGTATTATGATCACAAGTGTTCTGGAGCATTGTGATGACAAGGGCATGGAGCATTCTAATTACAAGGGCCATGGAGCATTGTGATGTCAACGGCATGGAGCATTGTGATGACAGGGTTCTTGGAGCATTGTGATGACAATGGTCAACAAGCATTGTGGTGACAGGGGTCAAAGAGCATTGTGATGAGAAAAACCATAGAGCATAGTGATGTCAGAGGCCATGGAACATTGTGATGACAAGGCCATGGACCATTGTTATGACAAGGGTCATGGAGCATTGTGATGACAAATGACGTGGAGCATTGTGATGACAAGTGTCATGGGGCATTTTGATGACATTGGCATGGAGCATTATGATGACAAGAGTTCTGGAGCATTTTGATGACAAGCGCATGGAGCATTGTGATGACAGGGCCCATGGAACATTGTGATGAAAAGGACAGGGAACATTGCGATGAATGGGTTCATGGAGCATTGTGATGAAGGTGCCATGGAGCATTGAGATGACAGGCGTCATTAGGAATGGTGATGACATTGGTCATGGATCATTGTGATGAAAGTGATCATGGAGCAATATGATAACAGGGGCCATGGAGCATTGTGATGACAGGTGTATTGGAGCATTGTGATGAAAGTCGTCATGGATCATTGTGATGACATGTGCCCTGGAACACTGTGATGACACGGTTCATCGAGTATTGTGATGACAAGGGTCATAGCAAATTGTGATGACAGGTGTCATGGGGCCTTGTGATGACATTGATCATCTAGGAATTGTGATGAAAGGTATCATGGAGCACTGAGATGACTGGGGGAATGAACCATTGTTATGAAAATTGTCCTGGATTATCGTGATGACAGCAGTCAAGGAGAATTGTGATGACAGGGATTATGCAGCATTGTGTTGACAAGGGTATGGACTATTGTGATGACAATGGTCGTGGAGCAAAGTGATGTAAGTTTTCATGGAACATCGTGATGAAAAGTGCCTGGGAGCATTGTGACGATAAAGGCCGCTGAGCATTGTGATGACAAGTGTCATGGAGCATTGTAATGAAAGGTTTCATTGTGCACTGTGATGAAAAGGGGGATGGAGTATTGTGATGAAACTGGTCCTGGAGCATTGTGATAACAAATTCATGGAGCATTGTGATGACAGGCATCATGGAGCATTGTGATGACAAGTGTCATGCAATATTGTGCTGACACAGATCATGGAGCATTTTGATGAGAGTGGCCTTGGAAGACAGTGAGGCGAGACGTCATGGGGAATTAGGGTGACAGTGGTCAAGGAGCATTGTGATGAAAGTGTTCATGGAGCAATGCGATTATCAGGACAATGGAGCATTGTGAATACAAAGGCCATGGAACATTGAGATAACAGAGTTCATGGAGCATTGTGATGACAAGTGTCCTGGAACCTAGTGATGACACGGTTCATACAGCATTGAGATGTCAAGGGCCAAGGCGAATTGTGATGACACGTGTCATGGGGCCTTGTGATGACATTGGTCATCTTGCATTGTGATGACAGTTGTCATGTAGAATTTTGAGTAAAGGTATCATGGAGCACTGTGATGACAAAGGACAAGGAATATTTTGATGACAAGGGTCATTGAGCAATGGGATGACACAGGAAAGGCGTATTATGATCACAAGTGTTCTGGAGCATTGTGATGACAAGGGCATGGAGCATTCTAATTACAAGGGCCATGGAGCATTGTGATGTCAACGGCATGGAGCATTGTGATGACAGGGTTCTTGGAGCATTGTGATGACAATGGTCATCAAGCATTGTGATGACAGGGGTCAAAGAGCATTGTGATGAGAAAAACCATAGAGCATAGTGATGTCAGAGGCCATGGAACATTGTGATGACAAGGCCATGGACCATTGTTATGACAAGGGTCATGGAGCATTGTGATGACAAATGACGTGGAGCATTGTGATGACAAGTGTCATGGGGCATTTTGATGACACTGGCATGGAGCATTATGATGACAAGAGTTCTGGAGCATTTTGATGACAAGCGCATGGAGCATTGTGATGACAGGGCCCATGGAACATTGTGATGAAAAGGACAGGGAACATTGTGATGAATGGGTTCATGGAGCATTGTGATGAAGGTGCCATGGAGCATTGAGATGACAGGCGTCATTAGGAATGGTGATGACATTGGTCATGGATCATTGTGATGAAAGTGATCATGGAGCAATATGATAACAGGGGCCATGGAGCATTGTGATGACAGGTGTATTGGAGCATTGTGATGAAAGTCGTCATGGATCATTGTGATGACATGTGCCCTGGAACACTGTGATGACACGGTTCATCGAGTATTGTGATGACAAGGGTCATAGCAAATTGTGATGACAGGTGTCATGGGGCCTTGTGATGACATTGATCATCTAGGAATTGTGATGAAAGGTATCATGGAGCACTGAGATGACTGGGGGAATGAACCATTGTTATTAAAATTGTCCTGGATTATCGTGATGACAGCAGTCAAGGAGAATTGTGATGACAGGGATTATGCAGCATTGTGTTGACAAGGGTATGGACTATTGTGATGACAATGGTCGTGGAGCAAAGTGATGTAAGTTTTCATCGAACATCGTGATGAAAAGTGCCTGGGAGCATTGTGACGATAAAGGCCGTTGAGCATTGTGATGACAAGTGTCATGGAGCATTGTAATGAAAGGTTTCATTGTGCACTGTGATGAAAAGGGGGATGGAGTATTGTGATGAAACTGGTCCTGGAGCATTGTGATAACAAATTCATGGAGCATTGTGATGACAGGCATCATGGAGCATTGTGATGACAAGTGTCATGCAATATTGTGCTGACACAGATCATGGAGCATTTTGATGAGAGTGGCCTTGGAAGACAGTGAGGCGAGACGTCATGGGGAATTAGGGTGACAGTGGTCAAGGAGCATTGTGATGAAAGTGTTCATGGAGCAATGCGATTATCAGGACAATGGAGCATTGTGTATAAAAAGGCCATGGAACATTGAGATAACAGAGTTCATGGAGCATTGTGATGACAAGTGTCCTGGAACCTAGTGATGACACGGTTCACACAGCATTGAGATGTCCAGGGCCAAGGCGAATTGTGATGACACGTGTCATGGGGCCTTGTGATGACATTGGTCATCTTGCATTGTGATGACAGTTGTCATGTAGAATTTTGATTAAAGGTATCATGGAGCACTGTGATGACAAAGGACAAGGAATATTTTGATGACAAGGGTCATTGAGCAATGGGATGACACAGGAAAGGCGTATTATGATCACAAGTGTTCTGGAGCATTGTGATGACAAGGGCATGGAGCATTCTAATTACAAGGGCCATGGAGCATTGTGATGTCAACGGCATGGAGCATTGTGATGACAGGGTTCTTGGAGCATTGTGATGACAATGGTCATCAAGCATTGTGATGACAGGGGTCAAAGAGCATTGTGATGAGAAAAACCATAGAGCATAGTGATGTCAGAGGCCATGGAACATTGTGATGACAAGGCCATGGACCATTGTTATGACAAGGGTCATGGAGCATTGTGATGACAAATGACGTGGAGCATTGTGATGACAAGTGTCATGGGGCATTTTGATGACATTGGCATGGAGCATTATGATGACAAGAGTTCTGGAGCATTTTGATGACAAGCGCATGGAGCATTGTGATGACAGGGCCCATGGAACATTGTGATGAAAAGGACAGGGAACATTGTGATGAATGGGTTCATGGAGCATTGTGATGAAGGTGCCATGGAGCATTGAGATGACAGGCGTCATTAGGAATGGTGATGACATTGGTCATGGATCATTGTGATGAAAGTGATCATGGAGCAATATGATAACAGGGGCCATGGAGCATTGTGATGACAGGTGTATTGGAGCATTGTGATGAAAGTCGTCATGGATCATTGTGATGACATGTGCCCTGGAACACTGTGATGACACGGTTCATCGAGTATTGTGATGACAAGGGTCATAGCAAATTGTGATGACAGGTGTCATGGGGCCTTGTGATGACATTGATCATCTAGGAATTGTGATGAAAGGTATCATGGAGCACTGAGATGACTGGGGGAATGAACCATTGTTCTGAAAATTGTCCTGGATTATCGTGATGACAGCAGTCAAGGATAATTGTGATGACAGGGATTATGCAGCATTGTGTTGACAAGGGTATGGACTATTGTGATGACAATGGTCGTGGAGCA
This sequence comes from Balaenoptera physalus, assembly GCF_965194825.1. Lineage (NCBI taxonomy): Eukaryota > Metazoa > Chordata > Mammalia > Artiodactyla > Balaenopteridae > Balaenoptera > Balaenoptera physalus. The sequence goes on from NC_138900.1 coordinate 26,338,051, forward strand.
AAGTGATGTAAGTTTTCATGGAACATCGTGATGAAAAGTGCCTGGGAGCATTGTGACGATAAAGGCCGTTGAGCATTGTGATGACAAGTGTCATGGAGCATTGTAATGAAAGGTTTCATTGTGCACTGTGATGAAAAGGGGGATGGAGTATTGTGATGAAACTGGTCCTGGAGCATTGTGATAACAAATTCATGGAGCATTGTGATGACAGGCATCATGGAGCATTGTGATGACAAGTGTCATGCAATATTGTGCTGACACAGATCATGGAGCATTTTGATGAGAGTGGCCTTGGAAGACAGTGAGGCGAGACGTCATGGGGAATTAGGGTGACAGTGGTCAAGGAACATTGTAATGAAAGTGTTCATGGAGCAATGCGATTATCAGGACAATGGAGCATTGTGAATACAAAGGCCATGGAACATTGAGATAACAGAGTTCATGGAGCATTGTGATGACAAGTGTCCTGGAACCTAGTGATGACACGGTTCATACAGCATTGAGATGTCAAGGGCCAAGGCGAATTGTGATGACACGTGTCATGGGGCCTTGTGATGACATTGGTCATCTTGCATTGTGATGACAGTTGTCATGTAGAATTTTGATTAAAGGTATCATGGAGCACTGTGATGACAAAGGACAAGGAATATTTTGATGAGAAGGCTCATTGAGCAATGGGATGACACAGGAAAGGCGTATTATGATCACAAGTGTTCTGGAGCATTGTGATGACAAGGGCATGGAGCATTCTAATTACAAGGGCCATGGAGCATTGTGATGTCAACGGCATGGAGCATTGTGATGACAGGGTTCTTGGAGCATTGTGATGACAATGGTCATCAAGCATTGTGATGACAGGGGTCAAAGAGCATTGTGATGAGAAAAACCATAGAGCATAGTGATGTCAGAGGCCATGGAACATTGTGATGACAAGGCCATGGACCATTGTTATGACAAGGGTCATGGAGCATTGTGATGACAAATGACGTGGAGCATTGTGATGACAAGTGTCATGGGGCATTTTGATGACACTGGCATGGAGCATTATGATGACAAGAGTTCTGGAGCATTTTGATGACAAGCGCATGGAGCATTGTGATGACAGGGCCCATGGAACATTGTGATGAAAAGGACAGGGAACATTGTGATGAATGGGTTCATGGAGCATTGTGATGAAGGTGCCATGGAGCATTGAGATGACAGGCGTCATTAGGAATGGTGATGACATTGGTCATGGATCATTGTGATGAAAGTGATCATGGAGCAATATGATAACAGGGGCCATGGAGCATTGTGATGACAGGTGTATTGGAGCATTGTGATGAAAGTCGTCATGGATCATTGTGATGACATGTGCCCTGGAACACTGTGATGACACGGTTCATCGAGTATTGTGATGACAAGGGTCATAGCAAATTGTGATGACAGGTGTCATGGGGCCGTGTGATGACATTGATCATCTAGGAATTGTGATGAAAGGTATCATGGAGCACTGAGATGACTGGGGGAATGAACCATTGTTATGAAAATTGTCCTGGATTATGGTGATGACAGCAGTCAAGGAGAATTGTGATGACAGGGATTATGCAGCATTGTGTTGACAAGGGTATGGACTATTGTGATGACAATGGTCGTGGAGCAAAGTGATGTAAGTTTTCATGGAACATCGTGATGAAAAGTGCCTGGGAGCATTGTGACGATAAAGGCCATTGAGCATTGTGATGACAAGTGTCATGGAGCATTGTAATGAAAGGTTTCATTGTGCACTGTGATGAAAAGGGGGATGGAGTATTGTGATGAAACTGGTCCTGGAGCATTGTGATAACAAATTCATGGAGCATTGTGATGACAGGCATCATGGAGCATTGTGATGACAAGTGTCATGCAATATTGTGCTGACACAGATCATGGAGCATTTTGATGAGAGTGGCCTTGGAAGACAGTGAGGTGAGACGTCATGGGGAATTAGGGTGACAGTGGTCAAGGAGCATTGTGATGAAAGTGTTCATGGAGCAATGCGATTATCAGGACAATGGAGCATTGTGTATACAAAGGCCATGGAACATTGAGATAACAGAGTTCATGGAGCATTGTGATGACAAGTGTCCTGGAACTTAGTGATGACACGGTTCACACAGCATTGAGATGTCCAGGGCCAAGGCGAATTGTGATGACACGTGTCATGGGGCCTTGTGATGACATTGGTCATCTTGCATTGTGATGACAGTTGTCATGTAGAATTTTGATTAAAGGTATCATGGAGCACTGTGATGACAAAGGACAAGGAATATTTTGATGACAAGGGTCATTGAGCAATGGGATGACACAGGAAAGGCGTATTATGATCACAAGTGTTTTGGAGCATTGTGATGACAAGGGCATGGAGCATTCTAATTACAAGGGCCATGGAGCATTGTGATGTCAACGGCATGGAGCATTGTGATGACAGGGTTCTTGGAGCATTGTGATGACAATGGTCATCAAGCATTGTGATGACATGGGTCAAAGAGCATTGTGATGAGAAAAACCATAGAGCATAGTGATGTCAGAGGCCATGGAACATTGTGATGACAAGGCCATGGACCATTGTTATGACAAGGGTCATGGAGCATTGTGATGACAAATGACGTGGAGCATTGTGATGACAAGTGTCATGGGGCATTTTGATGACATTGGCATGGAGCATTATGATGACAAGAGTTCTGGAGCATTTTGATGACAAGCGCATGGAGCATTGTGATGACAGGGCCCATGGAACATTGTGATGAAAAGGACAGGGAACATTGTGATGAATGGGTTCATGGAGCATTGTGATGAAGGTGCCATGGAGCATTGAGATGACAGGCGTCATTAGGAATGGTGATGACATTGGTCATGGATCATTGTGATGAAAGTGATCATGGAGCAATATGATAACAGGGGCCATGGAGCATTGTGATGACAGGTGTATTGGAGCATTGTGATGAAAGTCGTCATGGATCATTGTGATGACATGTGCCCTGGAACACTGTGATGACACGGTTCATCGAGTATTGTGATGACAAGGGTCATAGCAAATTGTGATGACAGGTGTCATGGGGCCTTGTGATGACATTGATCATCTAGGAATTGTGATGAAAGGTATCATGGAGCACTGAGATGACTGGGGGAATGAACCATTGTTATGAAAATTGTCCTGGATTATCGTGATGACAGCAGTCAAGGAGAATTGTGATGACAGGGATTATGCAGCATTGTGTTGACAAGGGTATGGACTATTGTGATGACAATGGTCGTGGAGCAAAGTGATGTAAGTTTTCATCGAACATCGTGATGAAAAGTGCCTGGGAGCATTGTGACGATAAAGGCCGTTGAGCATTGTGATGACAAGTGTCATGGAGCATTGTAATGAAAGGTTTCATTGTGCACTGTGATGAAAAGGGGGATGGAGTATTGTGATGAAACTGGTCCTGGAGCATTGTGATAACAAATTCATGGAGCATTGTGATGACAGGCATCATGGACCATTCTGATGACAAGTGTCATGCAATATTGTGCTGACACAGATCATGGAGCATTTTGATGAGAGTGGCCTTGGAAGACAGTGAGGCGAGACGTCATGGGGAATTAGGGTGACAGTGGTCAAGGAACATTGTGATGAAAGTGTTCATGGAGCAATGCGATTATCAGGACAATGGAGCATTGTGAATACAAAGGCCATGGAACATTGAGATAACAGAGTTCATGGAGCATTGTGATGACAAGTGTCCTGGAACCTAGTGATGACACGGTTCATACAGCATTGAGATGTCAAGGGCCAAGGCGAATTGTGATGACACGTGTCATGGGGCCTTGTGATGACATTGGTCATCTTGCATTGTGATGACAGTTGTCATGTAGAATTTTGATTAAAGGTATCATGGAGCACTGTGATGACAAAGGACAAGGAATATTTTGATGAGAAGGCTCATTGAGCAATGGGATGACACAGGAAAGGCGTATTATGATCACAAGTGTTCTGGAGCATTGTGATGACAAGGGCATGGAGCATTCTAATTACAAGGGCCATGGAGCATTGTGATGTCAACGGCATGGAGCATTGTGATGACAGGGTTCTTGGAGCATTGTGATGACAATGGTCATCAAGCATTGTGATGACAGGGGTCAAAGAGCATTGTGATGAGAAAAACCATAGAGCATAGTGATGTCAGAGGCCATGGAACATTGTGATGACAAGGCCATGGACCATTGTTATGACAAGGGTCATGGAGCATTGTGATGACAAATGACGTGGAGCATTGTGATGACAAGTGTCATGGGGCATTTTGATGACACTGGCATGGAGCATTATGATGACAAGAGTTCTGGAGCATTTTGATGACAAGCGCATGGAGCATTGTGATGACAGGGCCCATGGAACATTGTGATGAAAAGGACAGGGAACATTGTGATGAATGGGTTCATGGAGCATTGTGATGAAGGTGCCATGGAGCATTGAGATGACAGGCGTCATTAGGAATGGTGATGACATTGGTCATGGATCATTGTGATGAAAGTGATCATGGAGCAATATGATAACAGGGGCCATGGAGCATTGTGATGACAGGTGTATTGGAGCATTGTGATGAAAGTCGTCATGGATCATTGTGATGACATGTGCCCTGGAACACTGTGATGACACGGTTCATCGAGTATTGTGATGACAAGGGTCATAGCAAATTGTGATGACAGGTGTCATGGGGCCTTGTGATGACATTGATCATCTAGGAATTGTGATGAAAGGTATCATGGAGCACTGAGATGACTGGGGGAATGAACCATTGTTATGAAAATTGTCCTGGATTATCGTGATGACAGCAGTCAAGGAGAATTGTGATGACAGGGATTGTGCAGCATTGTGTTGACAAGGGTATGGACTATTGTGATGACAATGGTCGTGGAGCAAAGTGATGTAAGTTTTCATGGAATATCGTGATGAAAAGTGCCTGGGAGCATTGTGACGATAAAGGCCGTTGAGCATTGTGATGACAAGTGTCATGGAGCATTGTAATGAAAGGTTTCATTGTGCACTGTGATGAAAAGGGGGATGGAGTATTGTGATGAAACTGGTCCTGGAGCATTGTGATAACAAATTCATGGAGCATTGTGATGACAGGCATCATGGAGCATTCTGATGACAAGTGTCATGCAATATTGTGCTGACACAGATCATGGAGCATTTTGATGAGAGTGGCCTTGGAAGACAGTGAGGCGAGACGTCATGGGGAATTAGGGTGACAGTGGTCAAGGAGCATTGTGATGAAAGTGTTCATGGAGCAATGCGATTATCAGGACAATGGAGCATTGTGTATACAAAGGCCATGGAACATTGAGATAACAGGGTTCATGGAGCATTGTGATGACAAGTGTCCTGGAACCTAGTGATGACACGGTTCACACAGCATTGAGATGTCCAGGGCCAAGGCGAATTGTGATGACATGTGTCATGGGGCCTTGTGATGACATTGGTCATCTTGCATTGTGATGACAGTTGTCATGTAGAATTTTGATTAAAGGTATCATGGAGCACTGTGATGACAAAGGACAAGGAATATTTTGATGACAAGGGTCATTGAGCAATGGGATGACACAGGAAAGGCGTATTATGATCACAAGTGTTCTGGAGCATTGTGATGACAAGGGCATGGAGCATTCTAATTACAAGGGCCATGGAACATTGTGATGTCAACGGCATGGAGCATTGTGATGACAGCGTTCTTGGAGCATTGTGATGAGAAAAACCATAGAGCATAGTGATGTCAGAGGCCATGGAACATTGTGATGACAAGGCCATGGACCATTGTTATGACAAGGGTCATGGAGCATTGTGATGACAAATGACGTGGAGCATTGTGATGACAAGTGTCATGGGGCATTTTGATGACATTGGCATGGAGCATTATGATGACAAGAGTTCTGGAGCATTTTGATGACAAGCGCATGGAGCATTGTGATGACAGGGCCCATGGAACATTGTGATGAAAAGGACAGGGAACATTGTGATGAATGGGTTCATGGAGCATTGTGATGAAGGTGCCATGGAGCATTGAGATGACAGGCGTCATTAGGAATGGTGATGACATTGGTCATGGATCATTGTGATGAAAGTGATCATGGAGCAATATGATAACAGGGGCCATGGAGCATTGTGATGACAGGTGTATTGGAGCATTGTGATGAAAGTCGTCATGGATCATTGTGATGACATGTGCCCTGGAACACTGTGATGACACGGTTCATCGAGTATTGTGATGACAAGGGTCATAGCAAATTGTGATGACAGGTGTCATGGGGCCTTGTGATGACATTGATCATCTAGGAATTGTGATGAAAGGTATCATGGAGCACTGAGATGACTGGGGGAATGAACCATTGTTATGAAAATTGTCCTGGATTATCGTGATGACAGCAGTCAAGGAGAATTGTGATGACAGGGATTATGCAGCATTGTGTTGACAAGGGTATGGACTATTGTGATGACAATGGTCGTGGAGCAAAGTGATGTAAGTTTTCATCGAACATCGTGATGAAAAGTGCCTGGGAGCATTGTGACGATAAAGGCCGTTGAGCATTGTGATGACAAGTGTCATGGAGCATTGTAATGAAAGGTTTCATTGTGCACTGTGATGAAAAGGGGGATGGAGTATTGTGATGAAACTGGTCCTGGAGCATTGTGATAACAAATTCATGGAGCATTGTGATGACAGACATCATGGAGCATTGTGATGACAAGTGTCATGCAATATTGTGCTGACACAGATCATGGAGCATTTTGATGAGAGTGGCCTTGGAAGACAGTGAGGCGAGACGTCATGGGGAATTAGGGTGACAGTGGTCAAGGAACATTGTGATGAAAGTGTTCATGGAGCAATGCGATTATCAGGACAATGGAGCATTGTGAATACAAAGGCCATGGAACATTGAGATAACAGAGTTCATTTAGCATTGTGATGACAAGTGTCCTGGAACCTAGTGATGACACGGTTCATACAGCATTGAGATGTCAAGGGCCAAGGCGAATTGTGATGACACGTGTCATGGGGCCTTGTGATGACATTGGTCATCTTGCATTGTGATGACAGTTGTCATGTAGAATTTTGATTAAAGGTATCATGGAGCACTGTGATGACAAAGGACAAGGAATATTTTGATGAGAAGGCTCATTGAGCAATGGGATGACACAGGAAAGGCGTATTATGATCACAAGTGTTCTGGAGCATTGTGATGACAAGGGCATGGAGCATTCTAATTACAAGGGCCATGGAGCATTGTGATGTCAACGGCATGGAGCATTGTGATGACAGGGTTCTTGGAGCATTGTGATGACAATGGTCATCAAGCATTGTGATGACAGGGGTCAAAGAGCATTGTGATGAGAAAAACCATAGAGCATAGTGATGTCAGAGGCCATGGAACATTGTGATGACAAGGCCATGGACCATTGTTATGACAAGGGTCATGGAGCATTGGGATGACAAATGACGTGGAGCATTGTGATGACAAGTGTCATGGGGCATTTTGATGACACTGGCATGGAGCATTATGATGACAAGAGTTCTGGAGCATTTTGATGACAAGCGCATGGAGCATTGTGATGACAGGGCCCATGGAACATTGTGATGAAAAGGACAGGGAACATTGTGATGAATGGGTTCATGGAGCATTGTGATGAAGGTGCCATGGAGCATTGAGATGACAGGCGTCATTAGGAATGGTGATGACATTGGTCATGGATCATTGTGATGAAAGTGATCATGGAGCAATATGATAACAGGGGCCATGGAGCATTGTGATGACAGGTGTATTGGAGCATTGTGATGAAAGTCGTCATGGATCATTGTGATGACATGTGCCCTGGAACACTGTGATGACACGGTTCATCGAGTATTGTGATGACAAGGGTCATAGCAAATTGTGATGACAGGTGTCATGGGGCCTTGTGATGACATTGATCATCTAGGAATTGTGATGAAAGGTATCATGGAGCACTGAGATGACTGGGGGAATGAACCATTGTTATGAAAATTGTCCTGGATTATCGTGATGACAGCAGTCAAGGAGAATTGTGATGACAGGGATTATACAGCATTGTGTTGACAAGGGTATGGACTATTGTGATGACAATGGTCGTGGAGCAAAGTGATGTAAGTTTTCATCGAACATCGTGATGAAAAGTGCCTGGGAGCATTGTGACGATAAAGGCCGTTGAGCATTGTGATGACAAGTGTCATAGAGCATTGTAATGAAAGGTTTCATTGTGCACTGTGATGAAAAGGGGGATGGAGTATTGTGATGAAACTGGTCCTGGAGCATTGTGATAACAAATTCATGGAGCATTGTGATGACAGACATCATGGAGCATTCTGATGACAAGTGTCATGCAATATTGTGCTGACACAGATCATGGAGCATTTTGATGAGAGTGGCCTTGGAAGACAGTGAGGCGAGACGTCATGGGGAATTAGGGTGACAGTGGTCAAGGAACATTGTGATGAAAGTGTTCATGGAGCAATGCAATTATCAGGACAATGGAGCATTGTGAATACAAAGGCCATGGAACATTGAGATAACAGAGTTCATGGAGCATTGTGATGACAAGTGTCCTGGAACCTAGTGATGACACGGTTCATACAGCATTGAGATGTCAAGGGCCAAGGCGAATTGTGATGACACGTGTCATGGGGCCTTGTGATGACATTGGTCATCTTGCATTGTGATGACAGTTGTCATGTAGAATTTTGATTAAAGGTATCATGGAGCACTGTGATGACAAAGGACAAGGAATATTTTGATGAGAAGGCTCATTGAGCAATGGGATGACACAGGAAAGGCGTATTATGATCACAAGTGTTCTGGAGCATTGTGATGACAAGGGCATGGAGCATTCTAATTACAAGGGCCATGGAGCATTGTGATGTCAACGGCATGGAGCATTGTGATGACAGGGTTCTTGGAGCATTGTGATGACAATGGTCATCAAGCATTGTGATGACAGGGGTCAAAGAGCATTGTGATGAGAAAAACCATAGAGCATAGTGATGTCAGAGGCCATGGAACATTGTGATGACAAGGCCATGGACCATTGTTATGACAAGGGTCATGGAGCATTGTGATGACAAATGACGTGGAGCATTGTGATGACAAGTGTCATGGGGCATTTTGATGACACTGGCATGGAGCATTATGATGACAAGAGTTCTGGAGCATTTTGATGACAAGCGCATGGAGCATTGTGATGACAGGGCCCATGGAACATTGTGATGAAAAGGACAGGGAACATTGTGATGAATGGGTTCATGGAGCATTGTGATGAAGGTGCCATGGAGCATTGAGATGACAGGCGTCATTAGGAATGGTGATGACATTGGTCATGGATCATTGTGATGAAAGTGATCATGGAGCAATATGATAACAGGGGCCATGGAGCATTGTGATGACAGGTGTATTGGAGCATTGTGATGAAAGTCGTCATGGATCATTGTGATGACATGTGCCCTGGAACACTGTGATGACACGGTTCATCGAGTATTGTGATGACAAGGGTCATAGCAAATTGTGATGACAGGTGTCATGGGGCCTTGTGATGACATTGATCATCTAGGAATTGTGATGAAAGGTATCATGGAGCACTGAGATGACTGGGGGAATGAACCATTGTTATGAAAATTGTCCTGGATTATCGTGATGACAGCAGTCAAGGATAATTGTGATGACAGGGATTATGCAGCATTGTGTTGACAAGGGTATGGACTATTGTGATGACAATGGTCGTGGAGCAAAGTGATGTAAGTTTTCATCGAACATCGTGATGAAAAGTGCCTGGGAGCATTGTGACGATAAAGGCCGTTGAGCATTGTGATGACAAGTGTCATGGAGCATTGTAATGAAAGGTTTCATTGTGCACTGTGATGAAAAGGGGGATGGAGTATTGTGATGAAACTGGTCCTGGAGCATTGTGATAACAAATTCATGGAGCATTGTGATGACAGGCATCATGGAGCATTGTGATGACAAGTGTCATGCAATATTGTGCTGACACAGATCATGGAGCATTTTGATGAGAGTGGCCTTGGAAGACAGTGAGGCGAGACGTCATGGGGAATTAGGGTGACAGTGGTCAAGGAGCATTGTGATGAAAGTGTTCATGGAGCAATGCGATTATCAGGACAATGGAGCATTGTGTATACAAAGGCCATGGAACATTGAGATAACAGAGTTCATGGAGCATTGTGATGACAAGTGTCCTGGAACCTAGTGATGACACGGTTCACACAGCATTGAGATGTCCAGGGCCAAGGCGAATTGTGATGACACGTGTCATGGGGCCTTGTGATGACATTGGTCATCTTGCATTGTGATGACAGTTGTCATGTAGAATTTTGATTAAAGGTATCATGGAGCACTGTGATGACAAAGGACAAGGAATATTTTGATGACAAGGGTCATTGAGCAATGGGATGACACAGGAAAGGCGTATTATGATCACAAGTGTTCTGGAGCATTGTGATGACAAGGGCATGGAGCATTCTAATTACAAGGGCCATGGAGCATTGTGATGTCAACGGCATGGAGCATTGTGATGACAGGGTTCTTGGAGCATTGTGATGACAATGGTCAACAAGCATTGTGGTGACAGGGGTCAAAGAGCATTGTGATGAGAAAAACCATAGAGCATAGTGATGTCAGAGGCCATGGAACATTGTGATGACAAGGCCATGGACCATTGTTATGACAAGGGTCATGGAGCATTGTGATGACAAATGACGTGGAGCATTGTGATGACAAGTGTCATGGGGCATTTTGATGACATTGGCATGGAGCATTATGATGACAAGAGTTCTGGAGCATTTTGATGACAAGCGCATGGAGCATTGTGATGACAGGGCCCATGGAACATTGTGATGAAAAGGACAGGGAACATTGCGATGAATGGGTTCATGGAGCATTGTGATGAAGGTGCCATGGAGCATTGAGATGACAGGCGTCATTAGGAATGGTGATGACATTGGTCATGGATCATTGTGATGAAAGTGATCATGGAGCAATATGATAACAGGGGCCATGGAGCATTGTGATGACAGGTGTATTGGAGCATTGTGATGAAAGTCGTCATGGATCATTGTGATGACATGTGCCCTGGAACACTGTGATGACACGGTTCATCGAGTATTGTGATGACAAGGGTCATAGCAAATTGTGATGACAGGTGTCATGGGGCCTTGTGATGACATTGATCATCTAGGAATTGTGATGAAAGGTATCATGGAGCACTGAGATGACTGGGGGAATGAACCATTGTTCTGAAAATTGTCCTGGATTATCGTGATGACAGCAGTCAAGGAGAATTGTGATGACAGGGATTATGCAGCATTGTGTTGACAAGGGTATGGACTATTGTGATGACAATGGTCGTGGAGCAAAGTGATGTAAGTTTTCATGGAACATCGTGATGAAAAGTGCCTGGGAGCATTGTGACGATAAAGGCCGTTGAGCATTGTGATGACAAGTGTCATGGAGCATTGTAATGAAAGGTTTCATTGTGCACTGTGATGAAAAGGGGGATGGAGTATTGTGATGAAACTGGTCCTGGAGCATTGTGATAACAAATTCATGGAGCATTGTGATGACAGGCATCATGGAGCATTGTGATGACAAGTGTCATGCAATATTGTGCTGACACAGATCATGGAGCATTTTGATGAGAGTGGCCTTGGAAGACAGTGAGGCGAGACGTCATGGGGAATTAGGGTGACAGTGGTCAAGGAGCATTGTGATGAAAGTGTTCATGGAGCAATGCGATTATCAGGACAATGGAGCATTGTGAATACAAAGGCCATGGAACATTGAGATAACAGAGTTCATGGAGCATTGTGATGACAAGTGTCCTGGAACCTAGTGATGACACGGTTCATACAGCATTGAGATGTCCAGGGCCAAGGCGAATTGTGATGACACGTGTCATGGGGCCTTGTGATGACATTGGTCATCTTGCATTGTGATGACAGTTGTCATGTAGAATTTTGATTAAAGGTATCATGGAGCACTGTGATGACAAAGGACAAGGAATATTTTGATGACAAGGGTCATTGAGCAATGGGATGACACAGGAAAGGCGTATTATGATCACAAGTGTTCTGGAGCATTGTGATGACAAGGGCATGGAGCATTCTAATTACAAGGGCCATGGAGCATTGTGATGTCAACGGCATGGAGCATTGTGATGACAGGGTTCTTGGAGCATTGTGATGACAATGGTCATCAAGCATTGTGATGACAGGGGTCAAAGAGCATTGTGATGAGAAAAACCATAGAGCATAGTGATGTCAGAGGCCATGGAACATTGTGATGACAAGGCCATGGACCACTGTTATGACAAGGGTCATGGAGCATTGTGATGACAAATGACGTGGAGCATTGTGATGACAAGTGTCATGGGGCATTTTGATGACACTGGCATGGAGCATTATGATGACAAGAGTTCTGGAGCATTTTGATGACAAGCGCATGGAGCATTGTGATGACAGGGCCCATGGAACATTGTGATGAAAAGGACAGGGAACATTGTGATGAATGGGTTCATGGAGCATTGTGATGAAGGTGCCATGGAGCATTGAGATGACAGGCGTCATTAGGAATGGTGATGACATTGGTCATGGATCATTGTGATGAAAGTGATCATGGAGCAATATGATAACAGGGGCCATGGAGCATTGTGATGACAGGTGTATTGGAGCATTGTGATGAAAGTCGTCATGGATCATTGTGATGACATGTGCCCTGGAACACTGTGATGACACGGTTCATCGAGTATTGTGATGACAAGGGTCATAGCAAATTGTGATGACAGGTGTCATGGGGCCTTGTGATGACATTGATCATCTAGGAATTGTGATGAAAGGTATCATGGAGCACTGAGATGACTGGGGGAATGAACCATTGTTATGAAAATTGTCCTGGATTATCGTGATGACAGCAGTCAAGGAGAATTGTGATGACAGGGATTATGCAGCATTGTGTTGACAAGGGTATGGACTATTGTGATGACAATGGTCGTGGAGCAAAGTGATGTAAGTTTTCATGGAACATCGTGATGAAAAGTGCCTGGGAGCATTGTGACGATAAAGGCCGTTGAGCATTGTGATGACAAGTGTCATGGAGCATTGTAATGAAAGGTTTCATTGTGCACTGTGATGAAAAGGGGGATGGAGTATTGTGATGAAACTGGTCCTGGAGCATTGTGATAACAAATTCATGGAGCATTGTGATGACAGGCATCATGGAGCATTGTGATGACAAGTGTCATGCAATATTGTGCTGACACAGACCATGGAGCATTTTGATGAGAGTGGCCTTGGAAGACAGTGAGGCGAGACGTCATGGGGAATTAGGGTGACAGTGGTCAAGGAGCATTGTGATGAAAGTGTTCATGGAGCAATGCGATTATCAGGACAATGGAGCATTGTGTATACAAAGGCCATGGAACATTGAGATAACAGAGTTCATGGAGCATTGTGATGACAAGTGTCCTGGAACCTAGTGATGACACGGTTCACACAGCATTGAGATGTCCAGGGCCAAGGCGAATTGTGATGACACATGTCATGGGGCCTTGTGATGACATTGGTCATCTTGCATTGTGATGACAGTTGTCATGTAGAATTTTGATTAAAGGTATCATGGAGCACTGTGATGACAAAGGACAAGGAATATTTTGATGACAAGGGTCATTGAGCAATGGGATGACACAGGAAAGGCGTATTATGATCACAAGTGTTCTGGAGCATTGTGATGACAAGGGCATGGAGCATTCTAATTACAAGGGCCATGGAGCATTGTGATGTCAACGGCATGGAGCATTGTGATGACAGGGTTCTTGGAGCATTGTGATGACAATGGTCATCAAGCATTGTGATGACAGGGGTCAAAGAGCATTGTGATGAGAAAAACCATAGAGCATAGTGATGTCAGAGGCCATGGAACATTGTGATGACAAGGCCATGGACCATTGTTATGACAAGGGTCATGGAGCATTGTGATGACAAATGACGTGGAGCATTGTGATGACAAGTGTCATGGGGCATTTTGATGACACTGGCATGGAGCATTATGATGACAAGAGTTCTGGAGCATTTTGATGACAAGCGCATGGAGCATTGTGATGACAGGGCCCATGGAACATTGTGATGAAAAGGACAGGGAACATTGTGATGAATGGGTTCATGGAGCATTGTGATGAAGGTGCCATGGAGCATTGAGATAACAGGCGTCATTAGGAATGGTGATGACATTGGTCATGGATCATTGTGATGAAAGTGATCATGGAGCAATATGATAACAGGGGCCATGGAGCATTGTGATGACAGGTGTATTGGAGCATTGTGATGAAAGTCGTCATGGATCATTGTGATGACATGTGCCCTGGAACACTGTGATGACACGGTTCATCGAGTATTGTGATGACAAGGGTCATAGCAAATTGTGATGACAGGTGTCATGGGGCCTTGTGATGACATTGATCATCTAGGAATTGTGATGAAAGGTATCATGGAGCACTGAGATGACTGGGGGAATGAGCCATTGTTATGAAAATTGTCCTGGATTATCGTGATGACAGCAGTCAAGGAGAATTGTGATGACAGGGATTATGCAGCATTGTGTTGACAAGGGTATGGACTATTGTGATGACAATGGTCGTGGAGCAAAGTGATGTAAGTTTTCATCGAACATCGTGATGAAAAGTGCCTGGGAGCATTGTGACGATAAAGGCCGTTGAGCATTGTGATGACAAGTGTCATGGAGCATTGTAATGAAAGGTTTCATTGTGCACTGTGATGAAAAGGGGGATGGAGTATTGTGATGAAACTGGTCCTGGAGCATTGTGATAACAAATTCATGGAGCATTGTGATGACAGGCATCATGGAGCATTGTGATGACAAGTGTCATGCAATATTGTGCTGACACAGATCATGGAGCATTTTGATGAGAGTGGCCTTGGAAGACAGTGAGGCGAGACGTCATGGGGAATTAGGGTGACAGTGGTCAAGGAGCATTGTGATGAAAGTGTTCATGGAGCAATGCGATTATCAGGACAATGGAGCATTGTGTATACAAAGGCCATGGAACATTGAGATAACAGAGTTCATGGAGCATTGTGATGACAAGTGTCCTGGAACCTAGTGATGACACGGTTCACACAGCATTGAGATGTCCAGGGCCAAGGCGAATTGTGATGACACGTGTCATGGGGCCTTGTGATGACATTGGTCATCTTGCATTGTGATGACAGTTGTCATGTAGAATTTTGATTAAAGGTATCATGGAGCACTGTGATGACAAAGGACAAGGAATATTTTGATGACAAGGGTCATTGAGCAATGGGATGACACAGGAAAGGCGTATTATGATCACAAGTGTTCTGGAGCATTGTGATGACAAGGGCATGGAGCATTCTAATTACAAGGGCCATGGAGCATTGTGATGTTAACGGCATGGAGCATTGTGATGACAGGGTTCTTGGAGCATTGTGATGACAATGGTCATCAAGCATTGTGATGACAGGGGTCAAAGAGCATTGTGATGAGAAAAACCATAGAGCATAGTGATGTCAGAGGCCATGGAACATTGTGATGACAAGGCCATGGACCATTGTTATGACAAGGGTCATGGAGCATTGTGATGACAAATGACGTGGAGCATTGTGATGACAAGTGTCATGGGGCATTTTGATGACATTGGCATGGAGCATTATGATGACAAGAGTTCTGGAGCATTTTGATGACAAGCGCATGGAGCATTGTGATGACAGGGCCCATGGAACATTGTGATGAAAAGGACAGGGAACATTGTGATGAATGGGTTCATGGAGCATTGTGATGAAGGTGCCATGGAGCATTGAGATGACAGGCGTCATTAGGAATGGTGATGACATTGGTCATGGATCATTGTGATGAAAGTGATCATGGAGCAATATGATAACAGGGGCCATGGAGCATTGTGATGACAGGTGTATTGGAGCATTGTGATGAAAGTCGTCATGGATCATTGTGATGACATGTGCCCTGGAACACTGTGATGACACGGTTCATCGAGTATTGTGATGACAAGGGTCATAGCAAATTGTGATGACAGGTGTCATGGGGCCTTGTGATGACATTGATCATCTAGGAATTGTGATGAAAGGTATCATGGAGCACTGAGATGACTGGGGGAATGAACCATTGTTATGAAAATTGTCCTGGATTATCGTGATGACAGCAGTCAAGGAGAATTGTGATGACAGGGATTATGCAGCATTGTGTTGACAAGGGTATGGACTATTGTGATGACAATGGTCGTGGAGCAAAGTGATGTAAGTTTTCATGGAACATCGTGATGAAAAGTGCCTGGGAGCATTGTGACGATAAAGGCCGTTGAGCATTGTGATGACAAGTGTCATGGAGCATTGTAATGAAAGGTTTCATTGTGCACTGTGATGAAAAGGGGGATGGAGTATTGTGATGAAACTGGTCCTGGAGCATTGTGATAACAAATTCATGGAGCATTGTGATGACAGGCATCATGGAGCATTGTGATGACAAGTGTCATGCAATATTGTGCTGACACAGATCATGGAGCATTTTGATGAGAGTGGCCTTGGAAGACAGTGAGGCGAGACGTCATGGGGAATTAGGGTGACAGTGGTCAAGGAGCATTGTGATGAAAGTGTTCATGGAGCAATGCGATTATCAGGACAATGGAGCATTGTGAATACAAAGGCCATGGAACATTGAGATAACAGAGTTCATGGAGCATTGTGATGACAAGTGTCCTGGAACCTAGTGATGACACGGTTCATACAGCATTGAGATGTCAAGGGCCAAGGCGAATTGTGATGACACGTGTCATGGGGCCTTGTGATGACATTGGTCATCTTGCATTGTGATGACAGTTGTCATGTAGAATTTTGATTAAAGGTATCATGGAGCACTGTGATGACAAAGGACAAGGAATATTTTGATGACAAGGGTCATTGAGCAATGGGATGACACAGGAAAGGCGTATTATGATCACAAGTGTTCTGGAGCATTGTGATGACAAGGGCATGGAGCATTCTAATTACAAGGGCCATGGAGCATTGTGATGTCAACGGCATGGAGCATTGTGATGACAGGGTTCTTGGAGCATTGTGATGACAATGGTCATCAAGCATTGTGATGACAGGGGTCAAAGAGCATTGTGATGAGAAAAACCATAGAGCATAGTGATGTCAGAGGCCATGGAACATTGTGATGACAAGGCCATGGACCATTGTTATGACAAGGGTCATGGAGCATTGTGATGACAAATGACGTGGAGCATTGTGATGACAAGTGTCATGGGGCATTTTGATGACATTGGCATGGAGCATTATGATGACAAGAGTTCTGGAGCATTTTGATGACAAGCGCATGGAGCATTGTGATGACAGGGCCCATGGAACATTGTGATGAAAAGGACAGGGAACATTGTGATGAATGGGTTCATGGAGCATTGTGATGAAGGTGCCATGGAGCATTGAGATGACAGGCGTCATTAGGAATGGTGATGACATTGGTCATGGATCATTGTGATGAAAGTGATCATGGAGCAATATGATAACAGGGGCCATGGAGCATTGTGATGACAGGTGTATTGGAGCATTGTGATGAAAGTCGTCATGGATCATTGTGATGACATGTGCCCTGGAACACTGTGATGACACGGTTCATCGAGTATTGTGATGACAAGGGTCATAGCAAATTGTGATGACAGGTGTCATGGGGCCTTGTGATGACATTGATCATCTAGGAATTGTGATGAAAGGTATCATGGAGCACTGAGATGACTGGGGGAATGAACCATTGTTATGAAAATTGTCCTGGATTATCGTGATGACAGCAGTCAAGGAGAATTGTGATGACAGGGATTATGCAGCATTGTGTTGACAAGGGTATGGACTATTGTGATGACAATGGTCTTGGAGCAAAGTGATGTAAGTTTTCATGGAACATCGTGATGAAAAGTGCCTGGGAGCATTGTGACGATAAAGGCCGTTGAGCATTGTGATGACAAGTGTCATGGAGCATTGTAATGAAAGGTTTCATTGTGCACTGTGATGAAAAGGGGGATGGAGTATTGTGATGAAACTGGTCCTGGAGCATTGTGATAACAAATTCATGGAGCATTGTGATGACAGGCATCATGGAGCATTGTGATGACAAGTGTCATGCAATATTGTGCTGACACAGATCATGGAGCATTTTGATGAGAGTGGCCTTGGAAGACAGTGAGGCGAGACGTCATGGGGAATTAGGGTGACAGTGGTCAAGGAGCATTGTGATGAAAGTGTTCATGGAGCAATGCGATTATCAGGACAATGGAGCATTGTGAATACAAAGGCCATGGAACATTGAGATAACAGAGTTCATGGAGCATTGTGATGACAAGTGTCCTGGAACCTAGTGATGACACGGTTCATACAGCATTGAGATGTCAAGGGCCAAGGCGAATTGTGATGACACGTGTCATGGGGCCTTGTGATGACATTGGTCATCTTGCATTGTGATGACAGTTGTCATGTAGAATTTTGATTAAAGGTATCATGGAGCACTGTGATGACAAAGGACAAGGAATATTTTGATGACAAGGGTCATTGAGCAATGGGATGACACAGGAAAGGCGTATTATGATCACAAGTGTTCTGGAGCATTGTGATGACAAGGGCATGGAGCATTCTAATTACAAGGGCCATGGAGCATTGTGATGTCAACGGCATGGAGCATTGTGATGACAGGGTTCTTGGAGCATTGTGATGACAATGGTCATCAAGCATTGTGGTGACAGGGGTCAAAGAGCATTGTGATGAGAAAAACCATAGAGCATAGTGATGTCAGAGGCCATGGAACATTGTGATGACAAGGCCATGGACCATTGTTATGACAAGGGTCATGGAGCATTGTGATGACAAATGACGTGGAGCATTGTGATGACAAGTGTCATGGGGCATTTTGATGACACTGGCATGGAGCATTATGATGACAAGAGTTCTGGAGCATTTTGATGACAAGCGCATGGAGCATTGTGATGACAGGGCCCATGGAACATTGTGATGTAAAGGACAGGGAACATTGTGATGAATGGGTTCATGGAGCATTGTGATGAAGGTGCCATGGAGCATTGAGATGACAGGCGTCATTAGGAATGGTGATGACATTGGTCATGGATCATTGTGATGAAAGTGATCATGGAGCAATATGATAACAGGGGCCATGGAGCATTGTGATGACAGGTGTATTGGAGCATTGTGATGAAAGTCGTCATGGATCATTGTGATGACATGTGCCCTGGAACACTGTGATGACACGGTTCATCGAGTATTGTGATGACAAGGGTCATAGCAAATTGTGATGACAGGTGTCATGGGGCCTTGTGATGACATTGATCATCTAGGAATTGTGATGAAAGGTATCATGGAGCACTGAGATGACTGGGGGAATGAACCATTGTTATGAAAATTGTCCTGAATTATCGTGATGACAGCAGTCAAGGAGAATTGTGATGACAGGGATTATGCAGCATTGTGTTGACAAGGGTATGGACTATTGTGATGACAATGGTCGTGGAGCAAAGTGATGTAAGTTTTCATCGAACATCGTGATGAAAAGTGCCTGGGAGCATTGTGACGATAAAGGCCGTTGAGCATTGTGATGACAAGTGTCATGGAGCATTGTAATGAAAGGTTTCATTGTGCACTGTGATGAAAAGGGGGATGGAGTATTGTGATGAAACTGGTCCTGGAGCATTGTGATAACAAATTCATGGAGCATTGTGATGACAGGCATCATGGAGCATTGTGATGACAAGTGTCATGCAATATTGTGCTGACACAGATCATGGAGCATTTTGATGAGAGTGGCCTTGGAAGACAGTGAGGCGAGACGTCATGGGGAATTAGGGTGACAGTGGTCAAGGAGCATTGTGATGAAAGTGTTCATGGAGCAATGCGATTATCAGGACAATGGAGCATTGTGAATACAAAGGCCATGGAACATTGAGATAACAGAGTTCATGGAGCATTGTGATGACAAGTGTCCTGGAACCTAGTGATGACACGGTTCATACAGCATTGAGATGTCAAGGGCCAAGGCAAATTGTGATGACACGTGTCATGGGGCCTTGTGATGACATTGGTCATCTTGCATTGTGATGACAGTTGTCATGTAGAATTTTGATTAAAGGTATCATGGAGTACTGTGATGACAAAGGACAAGGAATATTTTGATGACAAGGGTCATTGAGCAATGGGATGACACAGGAAAGGCGTATTATGATCACAAGTGTTCTGGAGCATTGTGATGACAAGGGCATGGAGCATTCTAATTACAAGGGCCATGGAGCATTGTGATGTCAACGGCATGGAGCATTGTGATGACAGGGTTCTTGGAGCATTGTGATGACAATGGTCATCAAGCATTGTGGTGACAGGGGTCAAAGAGCATTGTGATGAGAAAAACCATAGAGCATAGTGATGTCAGAGGCCATGGAACATTGTGATGACAAGGCCATGGACCATTGTTATGACAAGGGTCATGGAGCATTGTGATGACAAATGACGTGGAGCATTGTGATGACAAGTGTCATGGGGCATTTTGATGACACTGGCATGGAGCATTATGATGACAAGAGTTCTGGAGCATTTTGATGACAAGCGCATGGAGCATTGTGATGACAGGGCCCATGGAACATTGTGATGAAAAGGACAGGGAACATTGTGATGAATGGGTTCATGGAGCATTGTGATGAAGGTGCCATGGAGCATTGAGATGACAGGCGTCATTAGGAATGGAGATGACATTGGTCATGGATCATTGTGATGAAAGTGATCATGGAGCAATATGATAACAGGGGCCATGGAGCATTGTGATGACAGGTGTATTGGAGCATTGTGATGAAAGTCGTCATGGATCATTGTGATGACATGTGCCCTGGAACACTGTGATGACACGGTTCATCGAGTATTGTGATGACAAGGGTCATAGCAAATTGTGATGACAGGTGTCATGGGGCCTTGTGATGACATTGATCATCTAGGAATTGTGATGAAAGGTATCATGGAGCACTGAGATGACTGGGGGAATGAACCATTGTTATGAAAATTGTCCTGGATTATCGTGATGACAGCAGTCAAGGAGAATTGTGATGACAGGGATTATGCAGCATTGTGTTGACAAGGGTATGGACTATTGTGATGACAATGGTCGTGGAGCAAAGTGATGTAAGTTTTCATCGAACATCGTGATGAAAAGTGCCTGGGAGCATTGTGACGATAAAGGCCGTTGAGCATTGTGATGACAAGTGTCATGGAGCATTGTAATGAAAGGTTTCATTGTGCACTGTGATGAAAAGGGGGATGGAGTATTGTGATGAAACTGGTCCTGGAGCATTGTGATAACAAATTCATGGAGCATTGTGATGACAGGCATCATGGAGCATTGTGATGACAAGTGTCATGCAATATTGTGCTGACACAGATCATGGAGCATTTTGATGAGAGTGGCCTTGGAAGACAGTGAGGCGAGACGTCATGGGGAATTAGGGTGACAGTGGTCAAGGAGCATTGTGATGAAAGTGTTCATGGAGCAATGCGATTATCAGGACAATGGAGCATTGTGAATACAAAGGCCATGGAACATTGAGATAACAGAGTTCATGGAGCATTGTGATGACAAGTGTCCTGGAACCTAGTGATGACACGGTTCATACAGCATTGAGATGTCAAGGGCCAAGGCGAATTGTGATGACACGTGTCATGGGGCCTTGTGATGACATTGGTCATCTTGCATTGTGATGACAGTTGTCATGTAGAATTTTGATTAAAGGTATCATGGAGCACTGTGATGACAAAGGACAAGGAATATTTTGATGACAAGGGTCATTGAGCAATGGGATGACACAGGAAAGGCGTATTATGATCACAAGTGTTCTGGAGCATTGTGATGACAAGGGCATGGAGCATTCTAATTACAAGGGCCATGGAGCATTGTGATGTCAACGGCATGGAGCATTGTGATGACAGGGTTCTTGGAGCATTGTGATGACAATGGTCATCAAGCATTGTGGTGACAGGGGTCAAAGAGCATTGTGATGAGAAAAACCATAGAGCATAGTGATGTCAGAGGCCATGGAACATTGTAATGAGAAAAACCATAGAGCATAGTGATGTCAGAGGCCATGGAACATTGTGATGACAAGGCCATGGACCATTGTTATGACAAGGGTCATGGATCATTGTGATGACAAATGACGTGGAGCATTGTGATGACAAGTGTCATGGGGCATTTTGATGACATTGGCATGGAGCATTATGATGACAAGAGTTCTGGAGCATTTTGATGACAAGCGCATGGAGCATTGTGATGACAGGGCCCATGGAACATTGTGATGAAAAGGACAGGGAACATTGTGATGAATGGGTTCATGGAGCATTGTGATGAAGGTGCCATGGAGCATTGAGATGACAGGCGTCATTAGGAATGGTGATGACATTGGTCATGGATCATTGTGATGAAAGTGATCATGGAGCAATATGATAACAGGGGCCATGGAGCATTGTGATGACAGGTGTATTGGAGCATTGTGATGAAAGTCGTCATGGATCATTGTGATGACATGTGCCCTGGAACACTGTGATGACACGGTTCATCGAGTATTGTGATGACAAGGGTCATAGCAAATTGTGATGACAGGTGTCATGGGGCCTTGTGATGACATTGATCATCTAGGAATTGTGATGAAAGGTATCATGGAGCACTGAGATGACTGGGGGAATGAACCATTGTTATGAAAATTGTCCTGGATTATCGTGATGACAGCAGTCAAGGAGAATTGTGATGACAGGGATTATGCAGCATTGTGTTGACAAGGGTATGGACTATTGTGATGACAATGGTCGTGGAGCAAAGTGATGTAAGTTTTCATGGAACATCGTGATGAAAAGTGCCTGGGAGCATTGTGACGATAAAGGCCGTTGAGCATTGTGATGACAAGTGTCATGGAGCATTGTAATGAAAGGTTTCATTGTGCACTGTGATGAAAAGGGGGATGGAGTATTGTGATGAAACTGGTCCTGGAGCATTGTGATAACAAATTCATGGAGCATTGTGATGACAGGCATCATGGAGCATTGTGATGACAAGTGTCATGCAATATTGTGCTGACACAGATCATGGAGCATTTTGATGAGAGTGGCCTTGGAAGACAGTGAGGCGAGACGTCATGGGGAATTAGGGTGACAGTGGTCAAGGAGCATTGTGATGAAAGTGTTCATGGAGCAATGCGATTATCAGGACAATGGAGCATTGTGAATACAAAGGCCATGGAACATTGAGATAACAGAGTTCATGGAGCATTGTGATTACAAGTGTCCTGGAACCTAGTGATGACACGGTTCATACAGCATTGAGATGTCAAGGGCCAAGGCGAATTGTGATGACACGTGTCATGGGGCCTTGTGATGACATTGGTCATCTTGCATTGTGATGACAGTTGTCATGTAGAATTTTGATTAAAGGTATCATGGAGCACTGTGATGACAAAGGACAAGGAATATTTTGATGACAAGGGTCATTGAGCAATGGGATGACACAGGAAAGGCGTATTATGATCACAAGTGTTCTGGAGCATTGTGATGACAAGGGCATGGAGCATTCTAATTACAAGGGCCATGGAGCATTGTGATGTCAACGGCATGGAGCATTGTGATGACAGGGTTCTTGGAGCATTGTGATGACAATGGTCATCAAGCATTGTGATGACAGGGGTCAAAGAGCATTGTGATGAGAAAAACCATAGAGCATAGTGATGTCAGAGGCCATGGAACATTGTGATGACAAGGCCATGGACCATTGTTATGACAAGGGTCATGGAGCATTGTGATGACAAATGACGTGGAGCATTGTGATGACAAGTGTCATGGGGCATTTTGATGACACTGGCATGGAGCATTATGATGACAAGAGTTCTGGAGCATTTTGATGACAAGCGCATGGAGCATTGTGATGACAGGGCCCATGGAACATTGTGATGAAAAGGACAGGGAACATTGTGATGAATGGGTTCATGGAGCATTGTGATGAAGGTGCCATGGAGCATTGAGATGACAGGCGCCATTAGGAATGGTGATGACATTGGTCATGGATCATTGTGATGAAAGTGATCATGGAGCAATATGATAACAGGGGCCATGGAGCATTGTGATGACAGGTGTATTGGAGCATTGTGATGAAAGTCGTCATGGATCATTGTGATGACATGTGCCCTGGAACACTGTGATGACACGGTTCATCGAGTATTGTGATGACAAGGGTCATAGCAAATTGTGATGACAGGTGTCATGGGGCCTTGTGATGACATTGATCATCTAGGAATTGTGATGAAAGGTATCATGGAGCACTGAGATGACTGGGGGAATGAACCATTGTTATGAAAATTGTCCTGGATTATCGTGATGACAGCAGTCAAGGAGAATTGTGATGACAGGGATTATGCAGCATTGTGTTGACAAGGGTATGGACTATTGTGATGACAATGGTCGTGGAGCAAAGTGATGTAAGTTTTCATGGAACATCGTGATGAAAAGTGCCTGGGAGCATTGTGACGATAAAGGCCATTGAGCATTGTGATGACAAGTGTCATGGAGCATTGTAATGAAAGGTTTCATTGTGCACTGTGATGAAAAGGGGGATGGAGTATTGTGATGAAACTGGTCCTGGAGCATTGTGATAACAAATTCATGGAGCATTGTGATGACAGGCATCATGGAGCATTGTGATGACAAGTGTCATGCAATATTGTGCTGACACAGATCATGGAGCATTTTGATGAGAGTGGCCTTGGAAGACAGTGAGGTGAGACGTCATGGGGAATTAGGGTGACAGTGGTCAAGGAGCATTGTGATGAAAGTGTTCATGGAGCAATGCGATTATCAGGACAATGGAGCATTGTGTATACAAAGGCCATGGAACATTGAGATAACAGAGTTCATGGAGCATTGTGATGACAAGTGTCCTGGAACCTAGTGATGACACGGTTCACACAGCATTGAGATGTCCAGGGCCAAGGCGAATTGTGATGACACGTGTCATGGGGCCTTGTGATGACATTGGTCATCTTGCATTGTGATGACAGTTGTCATGTAGAATTTTGATTAAAGGTATCATGGAGCACTGTGATGACAAAGGACAAGGAATATTTTGATGACAAGGGTCATTGAGCAATGGGATGACACAGGAAAGGCGTATTATGATCACAAGTGTTCTGGAGCATTGTGATGACAAGGGCATGGAGCATTCTAATTACAAGGGCCATGGAGCATTGTGATGTCAACGGCATGGAGCATTGTGATGACAGGGTTCTTGGAGCATTGTGATGACAATGGTCATCAAGCATTGTGATGACAGGGGTCAAAGAGCATTGTGATGAGAAAAACCATAGAGCATAGTGATGTCAGAGGCCATGGAACATTGTGATGACAAGGCCATGGACCATTGTTATGACAAGGGTCATGGAGCATTGTGATGACAAATGACGTGGAGCATTGTGATGACAAGTGTCATGGGGCATTTTGATGACATTGGCATGGAGCATTATGATGACAAGAGTTCTGGAGCATTTTGATGACAAGCGCATGGAGCATTGTGATGACAGGGCCCATGGAACATTGTGATGAAAAGGACAGGGAACATTGTGATGAATGGGTTCATGGAGCATTGTGATGAAGGTGCCATGGAGCATTGAGATGACAGGCGTCATTAGGAATGGTGATGACATTGGTCATGGATCATTGTGATGAAAGTGATCATGGAGCAATATGATAACAGGGGCCATGGAGCATTGTGATGACAGGTGTATTGGAGCATTGTGATGAAAGTCGTCATGGATCATTGTGATGACATGTGCCCTGGAACACTGTGATGACACGGTTCATCGAGTATTGTGATGACAAGGGTCATAGCAAATTGTGATGACAGGTGTCATGGGGCCTTGTGATGACATTGATCATCTAGGAATTGTGATGAAAGGTATCATGGAGCACTGAGATGACTGGGGGAATGAACCATTGTTCTGAAAATTGTCCTGGATTATCGTGATGACAGCAGTCAAGGAGAATTGTGATGACAGGGATTATGCAGCATTGTGTTGACAAGGGTATGGACTATTGTGATGACAATGGTCGTGGAGCAAAGTGATGTAAGTTTTCATGGAACATCGTGATGAAAAGTGCCTGGGAGCATTGTGACGATAAAGGCCGTTGAGCATTGTGATGACAAGTGTCATGGAGCATTGTAATGAAAGGTTTCATTGTGCACTGTGATGAAAAGGGGGATGGAGTATTGTGATGAAACTGGTCCTGGAGCACTGTGATAACAAATTCATGGAGCATTGTGATGACAGGCATCATGGAGCATTGTGATGACAAGTGTCATGCAATATTGTGCTGACACAGATCATGGAGCATTTTGATGAGAGTGGCCTTGGAAGACAGTGAGGCGAGACGTCATGGGGAATTAGGGTGACAGTGGTCAAGGAACATTGTAATGAAAGTGTTCATGGAGCAATGCGATTATCAGGACAATGGAGCATTGTGAATACAAAGGCCATGGAACATTGAGATAACAGAGTTCATGGAGCATTGTGATGACAAGTGTCCTGGAACCTAGTGATGACACGGTTCATACAGCATTGAGATGTCAAGGGCCAAGGCGAATTGTGATGACACGTGTCATGGGGCCTTGTGATGACATTGGTCATCTTGCATTGTGATGACAGTTGTCATGTAGAATTTTGATTAAAGGTATCATGGAGCACTGTGATGACAAAGGACAAGGAATATTTTGATGACAAGGGTCATTGAGCAATGGGATGACACAGGAAAGGCGTATTATGATCACAAGTGTTCTGGAGCATTGTGATGACAAGGGCATGGAGCATTCTAATTACAAGGGCCATGGAGCATTGTGATGTCAACGGCATGGAGCATTGTGATGACAGGGTTCTTGGAGCATTGTGATGACAATGGTCATCAAGCATTGTGATGACAGGGGTCAAAGAGCATTGTGATGAGAAAAACCATAGAGCATAGTGATGTCAGAGGCCATGGAACATTGTGATGACAAGGCCATGGACCATTGTTATGACAAGGGTCATGGAGCATTGTGATGACAAATGACGTGGAGCATTGTGATGACAAGTGTCATGGGGCATTTTGATGACATTGGCATGGAGCATTATGATGACAAGAGTTCTGGAGCATTTTGATGACAAGCGCATGGAGCATTGTGATGACAGGGCCCATGGAACATTGTGATGAAAAGGACAGGGAACATTGTGATGAATGGGTTCATGGAGCATTGTGATGAAGGTGCCATGGAGCATTGAGATGACAGGCGTCATTAGGAATGGTGATGACATTGGTCATGGATCATTGTGATGAAAGTGATCATGGAGCAATATGATAACAGGGGCCATGGAGCATTGTGATGACAGGTGTATTGGAGCATTGTGATGAAAGTCGTCATGGATCATTGTGATGACATGTGCCCTGGAACACTGTGATGACACGGTTCATCGAGTATTGTGATGACAAGGGTCATAGCAAATTGTGATGACAGGTGTCATGGGGCCTTGTGATGACATTGATCATCTAGGAATTGTGATGAAAGGTATCATGGAGCACTGAGATGACTGGGGGAATGAACCATTGTTCTGAAAATTGTCCTGGATTATCGTGATGACAGCAGTCAAGGAGAATTGTGATGACAGGGATTATGCAGCATTGTGTTGACAAGGGTATGGACTATTGTGATGACAATGGTCGTGGAGCAAAGTGATGTAAGTTTTCATGGAACATCGTGATGAAAAGTGCCTGGGAGCATTGTGACGATAAAGGCCGTTGAGCATTGTGATGACAAGTGTCATGGAGCATTGTAATGAAAGGTTTCATTGTGCACTGTGATGAAAAGGGGGATGGAGTATTGTGATGAAACTGGTCCTGGAGCACTGTGATAACAAATTCATGGAGCATTGTGATGACAGGCATCATGGAGCATTGTGATGACAAGTGTCATGCAATATTGTGCTGACACAGATCATGGAGCATTTTGATGAGAGTGGCCTTGGAAGACAGTGAGGCGAGACGTCATGGGGAATTAGGGTGACAGTGGTCAAGGAACATTGTAATGAAAGTGTTCATGGAGCAATGCGATTATCAGGACAATGGAGCATTGTGAATA
Source organism: Balaenoptera physalus (assembly GCF_965194825.1). NCBI lineage: Eukaryota > Metazoa > Chordata > Mammalia > Artiodactyla > Balaenopteridae > Balaenoptera > Balaenoptera physalus. Next base: position 26,366,356 of record NC_138900.1, read on the forward strand.
CAAAGGCCATGGAACATTGAGATAACAGAGTTCATGGAGCATTGTGATGACAAGTGTCCTGGAACCTAGTGATGACACGGTTCATACAGCATTGAGATGTCAAGGGCCAAGGCGAATTGTGATGACACGTGTCATGGGGCCTTGTGATGACATTGGTCATCTTGCATTGTGATGACAGTTGTCATGTAGAATTTTGATTAAAGGTATCATGGAGCACTGTGATGACAAAGGACAAGGAATATTTTGATGAGAAGGCTCATTGAGCAATGGGATGACACAGGAAAGGCGTATTATGATCACAAGTGTTATGGAGCATTGTGATGACAAGGGCATGGAGCATTCTAATTACAAGGGCCATGGAGCATTGTGATGTCAACGGCATGGAGCATTGTGATGACAGGGTTCTTGGAGCACTGTGATGACAATGGTCATCAAGCATTGTGATGACAGGGGTCAAAGAGCATTGTGATGAGAAAAACCATAGAGCATAGTGATGTCAGAGGCCATGGAACATTGTGATGACAAGGCCATGGACCATTGTTATGACAAGGGTCATGGAGCATTGTGATGACAAATGACGTGGAGCATTGTGATGACAAGTGTCATGGGGCATTTTGATGACACTGGCATGGAGCATTATGATGACAAGAGTTCTGGAGCATTTTGATGACAAGCGCATGGAGCATTGTGATGACAGGGCCCATGGAACATTGTGATGAAAAGGACAGGGAACATTGTGATGAATGGGTTCATGGAGCATTGTGATGAAGGTGCCATGGAGCATTGAGATGACAGGCGTCATTAGGAATGGTGATGACATTGGTCATGGATCATTGTGATGAAAGTGATCATGGAGCAATATGATAACAGAGGCCATGGAGCATTGTGATGACAGGTGTATTGGAGCATTGTGATGAAAGTCGTCATGGATCATTGTGATGACATGTGCCCTGGAACACTGTGATGACACGGTTCATCGAGTATTGTGATGACAAGGGTCATAGCAAATTGTGATGACAGGTGTCATGGGGCCTTGTGATGACATTGATCATCTAGGAATTGTGATGAAAGGTATCATGGAGCACTGAGATGACTGGGGGAATGAACCATTGTTATTAAAATTGTCCTGGATTATCGTGATGACAGCAGTCAAGGAGAATTGTGATGACAGGGATTATGCAGCATTGTGTTGACAAGGGTATGGACTATTGTGATGACAATGGTCGTGGAGCAAAGTGATGTAAGTTTTCATGGAACATCGTGATGAAAAGTGCCTGGGAGCATTGTGACGATAAAGGCCATTGAGCATTGTGATGACAAGTGTCATGGAGCATTGTAATGAAAGGTTTCATTGTGCACTGTGATGAAAAGGGGGATGGAGTATTGTGATGAAACTGGTCCTGGAGCATTGTGATAACAAATTCATGGAGCATTGTGATGACAGGCATCATGGAGCATTGTGATGACAAGTGTCATGCAATATTGTGCTGACACAGATCATGGAGCATTTTGATGAGAGTGGCCTTGGAAGACAGTGAGGTGAGACGTCATGGGGAATTAGGGTGACAGTGGTCAAGGAGCATTGTGATGAAAGTGTTCATGGAGCAATGCGATTATCAGGACAATGGAGCATTGTGTATACAAAGGCCATGGAACATTGAGATAACAGAGTTCATGGAGCATTGTGATGACAAGTGTCCTGGAACCTAGTGATGACACGGTTCACACAGCATTGAGATGTCCAGGGCCAAGGCGAATTGTGATGACACGTGTCATGGGGCCTTGTGATGACATTGGTCATCTTGCATTGTGATGACAGTTGTCATGTAGAATTTTGATTAAAGGTATCATGGAGCACTGTGATGACAAAGGACAAGGAATATTTTGATGACAAGGGTCATTGAGCAATGGGATGACACAGGAAAGGCGTATTATGATCACAAGTGTTCTGGAGCATTGTGATGACAAGGGCATGGAGCATTCTAATTACAAGGGCCATGGAGCATTGTGATGTCAACGGCATGGAGCATTGTGATGACAGGGTTCTTGGAGCATTGTGATGACAATGGTCATCAAGCATTGTGATGACATGGGTCAAAGAGCATTGTGATGAGAAAAACCATAGAGCATAGTGATGTCAGAGGCCATGGAACATTGTGATGACAAGGCCATGGACCATTGTTATGACAAGGGTCATGGAGCATTGTGATGACAAATGACGTGGAGCATTGTGATGACAAGTGTCATGGGGCATTTTGATGACATTGGCATGGAGCATTATGATGACAAGAGTTCTGGAGCATTTTGATGACAAGCGCATGGAGCATTGTGATGACAGGGCCCATGGAACATTGTGATGAAAAGGACAGGGAACATTGTGATGAATGGGTTCATGGAGCATTGTGATGAAGGTGCCATGGAGCATTGAGATGACAGGCGTCATTAGGAATGGTGATGACATTGGTCATGGATCATTGTGATGAAAGTGATCATGGAGCAATATGATAACAGGGGCCATGGAGCATTGTGATGACAGGTGTATTGGAGCATTGTGATGAAAGTCATCATGGATCATTGTGATGACATGTGCCCTGGAACACTGTGATGACACGGTTCATCGAGTATTGTGATGACAAGGGTCATAGCAAATTGTGATGACAGGTGTCATGGGGCCTTGTGATGACATTGATCATCTAGGAATTGTGATGAAAGGTATCATGGAGCACTGAGATGACTGGGGGAATGAACCATTGTTATGAAAATTGTCCTGGATTATCGTGATGACAGCAGTCAAGGAGAATTGTGATGACAGGGATTATGCAGCATTGTGTTGACAAGGGTATGGACTATTGTGATGACAATGGTCGTGGAGCAAAGTGATGTAAGTTTTCATCGAACATCGTGATGAAAAGTGCCTGGGAGCATTGTGACGATAAAGGCCGTTGAGCATTGTGATGACAAGTGTCATGGAGCATTGTAATGAAAGGTTTCATTGTGCACTGTGATGAAAAGGGGGATGGAGTATTGTGATGAAACTGGTCCTGGAGCATTGTGATAACAAATTCATGGAGCATTGTGATGACAGGCATCATGGAGCATTCTGATGACAAGTGTCATGCAATATTGTGCTTACACAGATCATGGAGCATTTTGATGAGAGTGGCCTTGGAAGACAGTGAGGCGAGACGTCATGGGGAATTAGGGTGACAGTGGTCAAGGAACATTGTGATGAAAGTGTTCATGGAGCAATGCGATTATCAGGACAATGGAGCATTGTGAATACAAAGGCCATGGAACATTGAGATAACAGAGTTCATGGAGCATTGTGATGACAAGTGTCCTGGAACCTAGTGATGACACGGTTCATACAGCATTGAGATGTCAAGGGCCAAGGCGAATTGTGATGACACGTGTCATGGGGCCTTGTGATGACATTGGTCATCTTGCATTGTGATGACAGTTGTCATGTAGAATTTTGATTAAAGGTATCATGGAGCACTGTGATGACAAAGGACAAGGAATATTTTGATGACAAGGGTCATTGAGCAATGGGATGACACAGGAAAGGCGTATTATGATCACAAGTGTTCTGGAGCATTGTGATGACAAGGGCATGGAGCATTCTAATTACAAGGGCCATGGAGCATTGTGATGTCAACGGCATGGAGCATTGTGATGACAGGGTTCTTGGAGCATTGTGATGACAATGGTCATCAAGCATTGTGATGACAGGGGTCAAAGAGCATTGTGATGAGAAAAACCATAGAGCATAGTGATGTCAGAGGCCATGGAACATTGTGATGACAAGGCCATGGACCATTGTTATGACAAGGGTCATGGAGCATTGTGATGACAAATGACGTGGAGCATTGTGATGACAAGTGTCATGGGGCATTTTGATGACACTGGCATGGAGCATTATGATGACAAGAGTTCTGGAGCATTTTGATGACAAGCGCATGGAGCATTGTGATGACAGGGCCCATGGAACATTGTGATGAAAAGGACAGGGAACATTGTGATGAATGGGTTCATGGAGCATTGTGATGAAGGTGCCATGGAGCATTGAGATGACAGGCGTCATTAGGAATGGTGATGACATTGGTCATGGATCATTGTGATGAAAGTGATCATGGAGCAATATGATAACAGGGGCCATGGAGCATTGTGATGACAGGTGTATTGGAGCATTGTGATGAAAGTCGTCATGGATCATTGTGATGACATGTGCCCTGGAACACTGTGATGACACGGTTCATCGAGTATTGTGATGACAAGGGTCATAGCAAATTGTGATGACAGGTGTCATGGGGCCTTGTGATGACATTGATCATCTAGGAATTGTGATGAAAGGTATCATGGAGCACTGAGATGACTGGGGGAATGAACCATTGTTATGAAAATTGTCCTGGATTATCGTGATGACAGCAGTCAAGGAGAATTGTGATGACAGGGATTATGCAGCATTGTGTTGACAAGGGTATGGACTATTGTGATGACAATGGTCGTGGAGCAAAGTGATGTAAGTTTTCATCGAACATCGTGATGAAAAGTGCCTGGGAGCATTGTGACGATAAAGGCCGTTGAGCATTGTGATGACAAGTGTCATGGAGCATTGTAATGAAAGGTTTCATTGTGCACTGTGATGAAAAGGGGGATGGAGTATTGTGATGAAACTGGTCCTGGAGCATTGTGATAACAAATTCATGGAGCATTGTGATGACAGGCATCATGGAGCATTGTGATGACAAGTGTCATGCAATATTGTGCTGACACAGATCATGGAGCATTTTGATGAGAGTGGCCTTGGAAGACAGTGAGGCGAGACGTCATGGGGAATTAGGGTGACAGTGGTCAAGGAGCATTGTGATGAAAGTGTTCATGGAGCAATGCGATTATCAGGACAATGGAGCATTGTGAATACAAAGGCCATGGAACATTGAGATAACAGAGTTCATGGAGCATTGTGATGACAAGTGTCCTGGAACCTAGTGATGACACGGTTCATACAGCATTGAGATGTCAAGGGCCAAGGCAAATTGTGATGACACGTGTCATGGGGCCTTGTGATGACATTGGTCATCTTGCATTGTGATGACAGTTGTCATGTAGAATTTTGATTAAAGGTATCATGGAGTACTGTGATGACAAAGGACAAGGAATATTTTGATGACAAGGGTCATTGAGCAATGGGATGACACAGGAAAGGCGTATTATGATCACAAGTGTTCTGGAGCATTGTGATGACAAGGGCATGGAGCATTCTAATTACAAGGGCCATGGAGCATTGTGATGTCAACGGCATGGAGCATTGTGATGACAGGGTTCTTGGAGCATTGTGATGACAATGGTCATCAAGCATTGTGGTGACAGGGGTCAAAGAGCATTGTGATGAGAAAAACCATAGAGCATAGTGATGTCAGAGGCCATGGAACATTGTGATGACAAGGCCATGGACCATTGTTATGACAAGGGTCATGGAGCATTGTGATGACAAATGACGTGGAGCATTGTGATGACAAGTGTCATGGGGCATTTTGATGACACTGGCATGGAGCATTATGATGACAAGAGTTCTGGAGCATTTTGATGACAAGCGCATGGAGCATTGTGATGACAGGGCCCATGGAACATTGTGATGAAAAGGACAGGGAACATTGTGATGAATGGGTTCATGGAGCATTGTGATGAAGGTGCCATGGAGCATTGAGATGACAGGCGTCATTAGGAATGGAGATGACATTGGTCATGGATCATTGTGATGAAAGTGATCATGGAGCAATATGATAACAGGGGCCATGGAGCATTGTGATGACAGGTGTATTGGAGCATTGTGATGAAAGTCGTCATGGATCATTGTGATGACATGTGCCCTGGAACACTGTGATGACACGGTTCATCGAGTATTGTGATGACAAGGGTCATAGCAAATTGTGATGACAGGTGTCATGGGGCCTTGTGATGACATTGATCATCTAGGAATTGTGATGAAAGGTATCATGGAGCACTGAGATGACTGGGGGAATGAACCATTGTTATGAAAATTGTCCTGGATTATCGTGATGACAGCAGTCAAGGAGAATTGTGATGACAGGGATTATGCAGCATTGTGTTGACAAGGGTATGGACTATTGTGATGACAATGGTCGTGGAGCAAAGTGATGTAAGTTTTCATGGAACATCGTGATGAAAAGTGCCTGGGAGCATTGTGACGATAAAGGCCGTTGAGCATTGTGATGACAAGTGTCATGGAGCATTGTAATGAAAGGTTTCATTGTGCACTGTGATGAAAAGGGGGATGGAGTATTGTGATGAAACTGGTCCTGGAGCATTGTGATAACAAATTCATGGAGCATTGTGATGACAGGCATCATGGAGCATTGTGATGACAAGTGTCATGCAATATTGTGCTGACACAGATCATGGAGCATTTTGATGAGAGTGGCCTTGGAAGACAGTGAGGCGAGACGTCATGGGGAATTAGGGTGACAGTGGTCAAGGAACATTGTGATGAAAGTGTTCATGGAGCAATGCGATTATCAGGACAATGGAGCATTGTGAATACAAAGGCCATGGAACATTGAGATAACAGAGTTCATGGAGCATTGTGATGACAAGTGTCCTGGAACCTAGTGATGACACGGTTCATACAGCATTGAGATGTCAAGGGCCAAGGCGAATTGTGATGACACGTGTCATGGGGCCTTGTGATGACATTGGTCATCTTGCATTGTGATGACAGTTGTCATGTAGAATTTTGATTAAAGGTATCATGGAGCACTGTGATGACAAAGGACAAGGAATATTTTGATGAGAAGGCTCATTGAGCAATGGGATGACACAGGAAAGGCGTATTATGATCACAAGTGTTCTGGAGCATTGTGATGACAAGGGCATGGAGCATTCTAATTACAAGGGCCATGGAGCATTGTGATGTCAACGGCATGGAGCATTGTGATGACAGGGTTCTTGGAGCATTGTGATGACAATGGTCATCAAGCATTGTGATGACAGGGGTCAAAGAGCATTGTGATGAGAAAAACCATAGAGCATAGTGATGTCAGAGGCCATGGAACATTGTGATGACAAGGCCATGGACCATTGTTATGACAAGGGTCATGGAGCATTGTGATGACAAATGACGTGGAGCATTGTGATGACAAGTGTCATGGGGCATTTTGATGACACTGGCATGGAGCATTATGATGACAAGAGTTCTGGAGCATTTTGATGACAAGCGCATGGAGCATTGTGATGACAGGGCCCATGGAACATTGTGATGAAAAGGACAGGGAACATTGTGATGAATGGGTTCATGGAGCATTGTGATGAAGGTGCCATGGAGCATTGAGATGACAGGCGCCATTAGGAATGGTGATGACATTGGTCATGGATCATTGTGATGAAAGTGATCATGGAGCAATATGATAACAGGGGCCATGGAGCATTGTGATGACAGGTGTATTGGAGCATTGTGATGAAAGTCGTCATGGATCATTGTGATGACATGTGCCCTGGAACACTGTGATGACACGGTTCATCGAGTATTGTGATGACAAGGGTCATAGCAAATTGTGATGACAGGTGTCATGGGGCCTTGTGATGACATTGATCATCTAGGAATTGTGATGAAAGGTATCATGGAGCACTGAGATGACTGGGGGAATGAACCATTGTTATGAAAATTGTCCTGGATTATCGTGATGACAGCAGTCAAGGAGAATTGTGATGACAGGGATTATGCAGCATTGTGTTGACAAGGGTATGGACTATTGTGATGACAATGGTCGTGGAGCAAAGTGATGTAAGTTTTCATGGAACATCGTGATGAAAAGTGCCTGGGAGCATTGTGACGATAAAGGCCATTGAGCATTGTGATGACAAGTGTCATGGAGCATTGTAATGAAAGGTTTCATTGTGCACTGTGATGAAAAGGGGGATGGAGTATTGTGATGAAACTGGTCCTGGAGCATTGTGATAACAAATTCATGGAGCATTGTGATGACAGGCATCATGGAGCATTGTGATGACAAGTGTCATGCAATATTGTGCTGACACAGATCATGGAGCATTTTGATGAGAGTGGCCTTGGAAGACAGTGAGGTGAGACGTCATGGGGAATTAGGGTGACAGTGGTCAAGGAGCATTGTGATGAAAGTGTTCATGGAGCAATGCGATTATCAGGACAATGGAGCATTGTGTATACAAAGGCCATGGAACATTGAGATAACAGAGTTCATGGAGCATTGTGATGACAAGTGTCCTGGAACCTAGTGATGACACGGTTCACACAGCATTGAGATGTCCAGGGCCAAGGCGAATTGTGATGACACGTGTCATGGGGCCTTGTGATGACATTGGTCATCTTGCATTGTGATGACAGTTGTCATGTAGAATTTTGATTAAAGGTATCATGGAGCACTGTGATGACAAAGGACAAGGAATATTTTGATGACAAGGGTCATTGAGCAATGGGATGACACAGGAAAGGCGTATTATGATCACAAGTGTTCTGGAGCATTGTGATGACAAGGGCATGGAGCATTCTAATTACAAGGGCCATGGAGCATTGTGATGTCAACGGCATGGAGCATTGTGATGACAGGGTTCTTGGAGCATTGTGATGACAATGGTCATCAAGCATTGTGATGACAGGGGTCAAAGAGCATTGTGATGAGAAAAACCATAGAGCATAGTGATGTCAGAGGCCATGGAACATTGTGATGACAAGGCCATGGACCATTGTTATGACAAGGGTCATGGAGCATTGTGATGACAAATGACGTGGAGCATTGTGATGACAAGTGTCATGGGGCATTTTGATGACATTGGCATGGAGCATTATGATGACAAGAGTTCTGGAGCATTTTGATGACAAGCGCATGGAGCATTGTGATGACAGGGCCCATGGAACATTGTGATGAAAAGGACAGGGAACATTGTGATGAATGGGTTCATGGAGCATTGTGATGAAGGTGCCATGGAGCATTGAGATGACAGGCGTCATTAGGAATGGTGATGACATTGGTCATGGATCATTGTGATGAAAGTGATCATGGAGCAATATGATAACAGGGGCCATGGAGCATTGTGATGACAGGTGTATTGGAGCATTGTGATGAAAGTCGTCATGGATCATTGTGATGACATGTGCCCTGGAACACTGTGATGACACGGTTCATCGAGTATTGTGATGACAAGGGTCATAGCAAATTGTGATGACAGGTGTCATGGGGCCTTGTGATGACATTGATCATCTAGGAATTGTGATGAAAGGTATCATGGAGCACTGAGATGACTGGGGGAATGAACCATTGTTCTGAAAATTGTCCTGGATTATCGTGATGACAGCAGTCAAGGAGAATTGTGATGACAGGGATTATGCAGCATTGTGTTGACAAGGGTATGGACTATTGTGATGACAATGGTCGTGGAGCAAAGTGATGTAAGTTTTCATGGAACATCGTGATGAAAAGTGCCTGGGAGCATTGTGACGATAAAGGCCGTTGAGCATTGTGATGACAAGTGTCATGGAGCATTGTAATGAAAGGTTTCATTGTGCACTGTGATGAAAAGGGGGATGGAGTATTGTGATGAAACTGGTCCTGGAGCACTGTGATAACAAATTCATGGAGCATTGTGATGACAGGCATCATGGAGCATTGTGATGACAAGTGTCATGCAATATTGTGCTGACACAGATCATGGAGCATTTTGATGAGAGTGGCCTTGGAAGACAGTGAGGCGAGACGTCATGGGGAATTAGGGTGACAGTGGTCAAGGAACATTGTAATGAAAGTGTTCATGGAGCAATGCGATTATCAGGACAATGGAGCATTGTGAATACAAAGGCCATGGAACATTGAGATAACAGAGTTCATGGAGCATTGTGATGACAAGTGTCCTGGAACCTAGTGATGACACGGTTCATACAGCATTGAGATGTCAAGGGCCAAGGCGAATTGTGATGACACGTGTCATGGGGCCTTGTGATGACATTGGTCATCTTGCATTGTGATGACAGTTGTCATGTAGAATTTTGATTAAAGGTATCATGGAGCACTGTGATGACAAAGGACAAGGAATATTTTGATGACAAGGGTCATTGAGCAATGGGATGACACAGGAAAGGCGTATTATGATCACAAGTGTTCTGGAGCATTGTGATGACAAGGGCATGGAGCATTCTAATTACAAGGGCCATGGAGCATTGTGATGTCAACGGCATGGAGCATTGTGATGACAGGGTTCTTGGAGCATTGTGATGACAATGGTCATCAAGCATTGTGATGACAGGGGTCAAAGAGCATTGTGATGAGAAAAACCATAGAGCATAGTGATGTCAGAGGCCATGGAACATTGTGATGACAAGGCCATGGACCATTGTTATGACAAGGGTCATGGAGCATTGTGATGACAAATGACGTGGAGCATTGTGATGACAAGTGTCATGGGGCATTTTGATGACACTGGCATGGAGCATTATGATGACAAGAGTTCTGGAGCATTTTGATGACAAGCGCATGGAGCATTGTGATGACAGGGCCCATGGAACATTGTGATGAAAAGGACAGGGAACATTGTGATGAATGGGTTCATGGAGCATTGTGATGAAGGTGCCATGGAGCATTGAGATGACAGGCGCCATTAGGAATGGTGATGACATTGGTCATGGATCATTGTGATGAAAGTGATCATGGAGCAATATGATAACAGGGGCCATGGAGCATTGTGATGACAGGTGTATTGGAGCATTGTGATGAAAGTCGTCATGGATCATTGTGATGACATGTGCCCTGGAACACTGTGATGACACGGTTCATCGAGTATTGTGATGACAAGGGTCATAGCAAATTGTGATGACAGGTGTCATGGGGCCTTGTGATGACATTGATCATCTAGGAATTGTGATGAAAGGTATCATGGAGCACTGAGATGACTGGGGGAATGAACCATTGTTATGAAAATTGTCCTGGATTATCGTGATGACAGCAGTCAAGGAGAATTGTGATGACAGGGATTATGCAGCATTGTGTTGACAAGGGTATGGACTATTGTGATGACAATGGTCGTGGAGCAAAGTGATGTAAGTTTTCATGGAACATCGTGATGAAAAGTGCCTGGGAGCATTGTGACGATAAAGGCCATTGAGCATTGTGATGACAAGTGTCATGGAGCATTGTAATGAAAGGTTTCATTGTGCACTGTGATGAAAAGGGGGATGGAGTATTGTGATGAAACTGGTCCTGGAGCATTGTGATAACAAATTCATGGAGCATTGTGATGACAGGCATCATGGAGCATTGTGATGACAAGTGTCATGCAATATTGTGCTGACACAGATCATGGAGCATTTTGATGAGAGTGGCCTTGGAAGACAGTGAGGTGAGACGTCATGGGGAATTAGGGTGACAGTGGTCAAGGAGCATTGTGATGAAAGTGTTCATGGAGCAATGCGATTATCAGGACAATGGAGCATTGTGTATACAAAGGCCATGGAACATTGAGATAACAGAGTTCATGGAGCATTGTGATGACAAGTGTCCTGGAACCTAGTGATGACACGGTTCACACAGCATTGAGATGTCCAGGGCCAAGGCGAATTGTGATGACACGTGTCATGGGGCCTTGTGATGACATTGGTCATCTTGCATTGTGATGACAGTTGTCATGTAGAATTTTGATTAAAGGTATCATGGAGCACTGTGATGACAAAGGACAAGGAATATTTTGATGACAAGGGTCATTGAGCAATGGGATGACACAGGAAAGGCGTATTATGATCACAAGTGTTCTGGAGCATTGTGATGACAAGGGCATGGAGCATTCTAATTACAAGGGCCATGGAGCATTGTGATGTCAACGGCATGGAGCATTGTGATGACAGGGTTCTTGGAGCATTGTGATGACAATGGTCATCAAGCATTGTGATGACAGGGGTCAAAGAGCATTGTGATGAGAAAAACCATAGAGCATAGTGATGTCAGAGGCCATGGAACATTGTGATGACAAGGCCATGGACCATTGTTATGACAAGGGTCATGGAGCATTGTGATGACAAATGACGTGGAGCATTGTGATGACAAGTGTCATGGGGCATTTTGATGACATTGGCATGGAGCATTATGATGACAAGAGTTCTGGAGCATTTTGATGACAAGCGCATGGAGCATTGTGATGACAGGGCCCATGGAACATTGTGATGAAAAGGACAGGGAACATTGTGATGAATGGGTTCATGGAGCATTGTGATGAAGGTGCCATGGAGCATTGAGATGACAGGCGTCATTAGGAATGGTGATGACATTGGTCATGGATCATTGTGATGAAAGTGATCATGGAGCAATATGATAACAGGGGCCATGGAGCATTGTGATGACAGGTGTATTGGAGCATTGTGATGAAAGTCGTCATGGATCATTGTGATGACATGTGCCCTGGAACACTGTGATGACACGGTTCATCGAGTATTGTGATGACAAGGGTCATAGCAAATTGTGATGACAGGTGTCATGGGGCCTTGTGATGACATTGATCATCTAGGAATTGTGATGAAAGGTATCATGGAGCACTGAGATGACTGGGGGAATGAACCATTGTTCTGAAAATTGTCCTGGATTATCGTGATGACAGCAGTCAAGGAGAATTGTGATGACAGGGATTATGCAGCATTGTGTTGACAAGGGTATGGACTATTGTGATGACAATGGTCGTGGAGCAAAGTGATGTAAGTTTTCATGGAACATCGTGATGAAAAGTGCCTGGGAGCATTGTGACGATAAAGGCCGTTGAGCATTGTGATGACAAGTGTCATGGAGCATTGTAATGAAAGGTTTCATTGTGCACTGTGATGAAAAGGGGGATGGAGTATTGTGATGAAACTGGTCCTGGAGCACTGTGATAACAAATTCATGGAGCATTGTGATGACAGGCATCATGGAGCATTGTGATGACAAGTGTCATGCAATATTGTGCTGACACAGATCATGGAGCATTTTGATGAGAGTGGCCTTGGAAGACAGTGAGGCGAGACGTCATGGGGAATTAGGGTGACAGTGGTCAAGGAACATTGTAATGAAAGTGTTCATGGAGCAATGCGATTATCAGGACAATGGAGCATTGTGAATACAAAGGCCATGGAACATTGAGATAACAGAGTTCATGGAGCATTGTGATGACAAGTGTCCTGGAACCTAGTGATGACACGGTTCATACAGCATTGAGATGTCAAGGGCCAAGGCGAATTGTGATGACACGTGTCATGGGGCCTTGTGATGACATTGGTCATCTTGCATTGTGATGACAGTTGTCATGTAGAATTTTGATTAAAGGTATCATGGAGCACTGTGATGACAAAGGACAAGGAATATTTTGATGAGAAGGCTCATTGAGCAATGGGATGACACAGGAAAGGCGTATTATGATCACAAGTGTTCTGGAGCATTGTGATGACAAGGGCATGGAGCATTCTAATTACAAGGGCCATGGAGCATTGTGATGTCAACGGCATGGAGCATTGTGATGACAGGGTTCTTGGAGCACTGTGATGACAATGGTCATCAAGCATTGTGATGACAGGGGTCAAAGAGCATTGTGATGAGAAAAACCATAGAGCATAGTGATGTCAGAGGCCATGGAACATTGTGATGACAAGGCCATGGACCATTGTTATGACAAGGGTCATGGAGCATTGTGATGACAAATGACGTGGAGCATTGTGATGACAAGTGTCATGGGGCATTTTGATGACACTGGCATGGAGCATTATGATGACAAGAGTTCTGGAGCATTTTGATGACAAGCGCATGGAGCATTGTGATGACAGGGCCCATGGAACATTGTGATGAAAAGGACAGGGAACATTGTGATGAATGGGTTCATGGAGCATTGTGATGAAGGTGCCATGGAGCATTGAGATGACAGGCGTCATTAGGAATGGTGATGACATTGGTCATGGATCATTGTGATGAAAGTGATCATGGAGCAATATGATAACAGAGGCCATGGAGCATTGTGATGACAGGTGTATTGGAGCATTGTGATGAAAGTCGTCATGGATCATTGTGATGACATGTGCCCTGGAACACTGTGATGACACGGTTCATCGAGTATTGTGATGACAAGGGTCATAGCAAATTGTGATGACAGGTGTCATGGGGCCTTGTGATGACATTGATCATCTAGGAATTGTGATGAAAGGTATCATGGAGCACTGAGATGACTGGGGGAATGAACCATTGTTATTAAAATTGTCCTGGATTATCGTGATGACAGCAGTCAAGGAGAATTGTGATGACAGGGATTATGCAGCATTGTGTTGACAAGGGTATGGACTATTGTGATGACAATGGTCGTGGAGCAAAGTGATGTAAGTTTTCATGGAACATCGTGATGAAAAGTGCCTGGGAGCATTGTGACGATAAAGGCCATTGAGCATTGTGATGACAAGTGTCATGGAGCATTGTAATGAAAGGTTTCATTGTGCACTGTGATGAAAAGGGGGATGGAGTATTGTGATGAAACTGGTCCTGGAGCATTGTGATAACAAATTCATGGAGCATTGTGATGACAGGCATCATGGAGCATTGTGATGACAAGTGTCATGCAATATTGTGCTGACACAGATCATGGAGCATTTTGATGAGAGTGGCCTTGGAAGACAGTGAGGTGAGACGTCATGGGGAATTAGGGTGACAGTGGTCAAGGAGCATTGTGATGAAAGTGTTCATGGAGCAATGCGATTATCAGGACAATGGAGCATTGTGTATACAAAGGCCATGGAACATTGAGATAACAGAGTTCATGGAGCATTGTGATGACAAGTGTCCTGGAACCTAGTGATGACACGGTTCACACAGCATTGAGATGTCCAGGGCCAAGGCGAATTGTGATGACACGTGTCATGGGGCCTTGTGATGACATTGGTCATCTTGCATTGTGATGACAGTTGTCATGTAGAATTTTGATTAAAGGTATCATGGAGCACTGTGATGACAAAGGACAAGGAATATTTTGATGACAAGGGTCATTGAGCAATGGGATGACACAGGAAAGGCGTATTATGATCACAAGTGTTCTGGAGCATTGTGATGACAAGGGCATGGAGCATTCTAATTACAAGGGCCATGGAGCATTGTGATGTCAACGGCATGGAGCATTGTGATGACAGGGTTCTTGGAGCATTGTGATGAGAAAAACCATAGAGCATAGTGATGTCAGAGGCCATGGAACATTGTGATGACAAGGCCATGGACCATTGTTATGAGAAGGGTCATGGAGCATTGTGATGACAAATGACGTGGAGCATTGTGATGACAAGTGTCATGGGGCATTTTGATGACATTGGCATGGAGCATTATGATGACAAGAGTTCTGGAGCATTTTGATAACAAGCGCATGGAGCATTGTGATGACAGGGCCCATGGAACATTGTGATGAAAAGGACAGGGAACATTGTGATGAATGGGTTCATGGAGCATTGTGATGAAGGTGCCATGGAGCATTGAGATGACAGGCGTCATTAGGAATGGTGATGACATTGGTCATGGATCATTGTGATGAAAGTGATCATGGAGCAATATGATAACAGGGGCCATGGAGCATTGTGATGACAGGTGTATTGGAGCATTGTGATGAAAGTCGTCATGGATCATTGTGATGACATGTGCCCTGGAACACTGTGATGACACGGTTCATCGAGTATTGTGATGACAAGGGTCATAGCAAATTGTGATGACAGGTGTCATGGGGCCTTGTGATGACATTGATCATCTAGGAATTGTGATGAAAGGTATCATGGAGCACTGAGATGACTGGGGGAATGAACCATTGTTATGAAAATTGTCCTGGATTATCGTGATGACAGCAGTCAAGGAGAATTGTGATGACAGGGATTATGCAGCATTGTGTTGACAAGGGTATGGACTATTGTGATGACAATGGTCGTGGAGCAAAGTGATGTAAGTTTTCATCGAACATCGTGATGAAAAGTGCCTGGGAGCATTGTGACGATAAAGGCCGTTGAGCATTGTGATGACAAGTGTCATGGAGCATTGTAATGAAAGGTTTCATTGTGCACTGTGATGAAAAGGGGGATGGAGTATTGTGATGAAACTGGTCCTGGAGCATTGTGATAACAAATTCATGGAGCATTGTGATGACAGGCATCATGGAGCATTGTGATGACAAGTGTCATGCAATATTGTGCTGACACAGATCATGGAGCATTTTGATGAGAGTGGCCTTGGAAGACAGTGAGGCGAGACGTCATGGGGAATTAGGGTGACAGTGGTCAAGGAGCATTGTGATGAAAGTGTTCATGGAGCAATGCGATTATCAGGACAATGGAGCATTGTGTATAAAAAGGCCATGGAACATTGAGATAACAGAGTTCATGGAGCATTGTGATGACAAGTGTCCTGGAACCTAGTGATGACACGGTTCACACAGCATTGAGATGTCCAGGGCCAAGGCGAATTGTGATGACACGTGTCATGGGGCCTTGTGATGACATTGGTCATCTTGCATTGTGATGACAGTTGTCATGTAGAATTTTGATTAAAGGTATCATGGAGCACTGTGATGACAAAGGACAAGGAATATTTTGATGACAAGGGTCATTGAGCAATGGGATGACACAGGAAAGGCGTATTATGATCACAAGTGTTCTGGAGCATTGTGATGACAAGGGCATGGAGCATTCTAATTACAAGGGCCATGGAGCATTGTGATGTCAACGGCATGGAGCATTGTGATGACAGGGTTCTTGGAGCATTGTGATGACAATGGTCAACAAGCATTGTGGTGACAGGGGTCAAAGAGCATTGTGATGAGAAAAACCATAGAGCATAGTGATGTCAGAGGCCATGGAACATTGTGATGACAAGGCCATGGACCATTGTTATGACAAGGGTCATGGAGCATTGTGATGACAAATGACGTGGAGCATTGTGATGACAAGTGTCATGGGGCATTTTGATGACATTGGCATGGAGCATTATGATGACAAGAGTTCTGGAGCATTTTGATGACAAGCGCATGGAGCATTGTGATGACAGGGCCCATGGAACATTGTGATGAAAAGGACAGGGAACATTGCGATGAATGGGTTCATGGAGCATTGTGATGAAGGTGCCATGGAGCATTGAGATGACAGGCGTCATTAGGAATGGTGATGACATTGGTCATGGATCATTGTGATGAAAGTGATCATGGAGCAATATGATAACAGGGGCCATGGAGCATTGTGATGACAGGTGTATTGGAGCATTGTGATGAAAGTCGTCATGGATCATTGTGATGACATGTGCCCTGGAACACTGTGATGACACGGTTCATCGAGTATTGTGATGACAAGGGTCATAGCAAATTGTGATGACAGGTGTCATGGGGCCTTGTGATGACATTGATCATCTAGGAATTGTGATGAAAGGTATCATGGAGCACTGAGATGACTGGGGGAATGAACCATTGTTATGAAAATTGTCCTGGATTATCGTGATGACAGCAGTCAAGGAGAATTGTGATGACAGGGATTATGCAGCATTGTGTTGACAAGGGTATGGACTATTGTGATGACAATGGTCGTGGAGCAAAGTGATGTAAGTTTTCATCGAACATCGTGATGAAAAGTGCCTGGGAGCATTGTGACGATAAAGGCCGCTGAGCATTGTGATGACAAGTGTCATGGAGCATTGTAATGAAAGGTTTCATTGTGCACTGTGATGAAAAGGGGGATGGAGTATTGTGATGAAACTGGTCCTGGAGCATTGTGATAACAAATTCATGGAGCATTGTGATGACAGGCATCATGGAGCATTGTGATGACAAGTGTCATGCAATATTGTGCTGACACAGATCATGGAGCATTTTGATGAGAGTGGCCTTGGAAGACAGTGAGGCGAGACGTCATGGGGAATTAGGGTGACAGTGGTCAAGGAGCATTGTGATGAAAGTGTTCATGGAGCAATGCGATTATCAGGACAATGGAGCATTGTGAATACAAAGGCCATGGAACATTGAGATAACAGAGTTCATGGAGCATTGTGATGACAAGTGTCCTGGAACCTAGTGATGACACGGTTCATACAGCATTGAGATGTCAAGGGCCAAGGCGAATTGTGATGACACGTGTCATGGGGCCTTGTGATGACATTGGTCATCTTGCATTGTGATGACAGTTGTCATGTAGAATTTTGAGTAAAGGTATCATGGAGCACTGTGATGACAAAGGACAAGGAATATTTTGATGACAAGGGTCATTGAGCAATGGGATGACACAGGAAAGGCGTATTATGATCACAAGTGTTCTGGAGCATTGTGATGACAAGGGCATGGAGCATTCTAATTACAAGGGCCATGGAGCATTGTGATGTCAACGGCATGGAGCATTGTGATGACAGGGTTCTTGGAGCATTGTGATGACAATGGTCATCAAGCATTGTGGTGACAGGGGTCAAAGAGCATTGTGATGAGAAAAACCATAGAGCATAGTGATGTCAGAGGCCATGGAACATTGTGATGACAAGGCCATGGACCATTGTTATGACAAGGGTCATGGAGCATTGTGATGACAAATGACGTGGAGCATTGTGATGACAAGTGTCATGGGGCATTTTGATGACATTGGCATGGAGCATTATGATGACAAGAGTTCTGGAGCATTTTGATGACAAGCGCATGGAGCATTGTGATGACAGGGCCCATGGAACATTGTGATGAAAAGGACAGGGAACATTGTGATGAATGGGTTCATGGAGCATTGTGATGAAGGTGCCATGGAGCATTGAGATGACAGGCGTCATTAGGAATGGTGATGACATTGGTCATGGATCATTGTGATGAAAGTGATCATGGAGCAATATGATAACAGGGGCCATGGAGCATTGTGATGACAGGTGTATTGGAGCATTGTGATGAAAGTCGTCATGGATCATTGTGATGACATGTGCCCTGGAACACTGTGATGACACGGTTCATCGAGTATTGTGATGACAAGGGTCATAGCAAATTGTGATGACAGGTGTCATGGGGCCTTGTGATGACATTGATCATCTAGGAATTGTGATGAAAGGTATCATGGAGCACTGAGATGACTGGGGGAATGAACCATTGTTATGAAAATTGTCCTGGATTATCGTGATGACAGCAGTCAAGGAGAATTGTGATGACAGGGATTATGCAGCATTGTGTTGACAAGGGTATGGACTATTGTGATGACAATGGTCGTGGAGCAAAGTGATGTAAGTTTTCATCGAACATCGTGATGAAAAGTGCCTGGGAGCATTGTGACGATAAAGGCCGTTGAGCATTGTGATGACAAGTGTCATGGAGCATTGTAATGAAAGGTTTCATTGTGCACTGTGATGAAAAGGGGGATGGAGTATTGTGATGAAACTGGTCCTGGAGCATTGTGATAACAAATTCATGGAGCATTGTGATGACAGGCATCATGGAGCATTGTGATGACAAGTGTCATGCAATATTGTGCTGACACAGATCATGGAGCATTTTGATGAGAGTGGCCTTGGAAGACAGTGAGGCGAGACGTCATGGGGAATTAGGGTGACAGTGGTCAAGGAACATTGTGATGAAAGTGTTCATGGAGCAATGCGATTATCAGGACAATGGAGCATTGTGAATACAAAGGCCATGGAACATTGAGATAACAGAGTTCATGGAGCATTGTGATGACAAGTGTCCTGGAACCTAGTGATGACACGGTTCATACAGCATTGAGATGTCCAGGGCCAAGGCGAATTGTGATGACACGTGTCATGGGGCCTTGTGATGACATTGGTCATCTTGCATTGTGATGACAGTTGTCATGTAGAATTTTGATTAAAGGTATCATGGAGCACTGTGATGACAAAGGACAAGGAATATTTTGATGACAAGGGTCATTGAGCAATGGGATGACACAGGAAAGGCGTATTATGATCACAAGTATTCTGGAGCATTGTGATGACAAGGGCATGGAGCATTCTAATTACAAGGGCCATGGAGCATTGTGATGTCAACGGCATGGAGCATTGTGATGACAGGGTTCTTGGAGCATTGTGATGACAATGGTCATCAAGCATTGTGATGACAGGGGTCAAAGAGCATTGTGATGAGAAAAACCATAGAGCATAGTGATGTCAGAGGCCATGGAACATTGTGATGACAAGGCCATGGACCATTGTTATGACAAGGGTCATGGAGCATTGTGATGACAAATGACGTGGAGCATTGTGATGACAAGTGTCATGGGGCATTTTGATGACACTGGCATGGAGCATTATGATGACAAGAGTTCTGGAGCATTTTGATGACAAGCGCATGGAGCATTGTGATGACAGGGCCCATGGAACATTGTGATGAAAAGGACAGGGAACATTGTGATGAATGGGTTCATGGAGCATTGTGATGAAGGTGCCATGGAGCATTGAGATGACAGGCGTCATTAGGAATGGTGATGACATTGGTCATGGATCATTGTGATGAAAGTGATCATGGAGCAATATGATAACAGGGGCCATGGAGCATTGTGATGACAGGTGTATTGGAGCATTGTGATGAAAGTCGTCATGGATCATTGTGATGACATGTGCCCTGGAACACTGTGATGACACGGTTCATCGAGTATTGTGATGACAAGGGTCATAGCAAATTGTGATGACAGGTGTCATGGGGCCTTGTGATGACATTGATCATCTAGGAATTGTGATGAAAGGTATCATGGAGCACTGAGATGACTGGGGGAATGAACCATTGTTATGAAAATTGTCCTGGATTATCGTGATGACAGCAGTCAAGGAGAATTGTGATGACAGGGATTATGCAGCATTGTGTTGACAAGGGTATGGACTATTGTGATGACAATGGTCGTGGAGCAAAGTGATGTAAGTTTTCATGGAACATCGTGATGAAAAGTGCCTGGGAGCATTGTGACGATAAAGGCCGTTGAGCATTGTGATGACAAGTGTCATGGAGCATTGTAATGAAAGGTTTCATTGTGCACTGTGATGAAAAGGGGGATGGAGTATTGTGATGAAACTGGTCCTGGAGCATTGTGATAACAAATTCATGGAGCATTGTGATGACAGGCATCATGGAGCATTGTGATGACAAGTGTCATGCAATATTGTGCTGACACAGATCATGGAGCATTTTGATGAGAGTGGCCTTGGAAGACAGTGAGGTGAGACGTCATGGGGAATTAGGGTGACAGTGGTCAAGGAGCATTGTGATGAAAGTGTTCATGGAGCAATGCGATTATCAGGACAATGGAGCATTGTGTATACAAAGGCCATGGAACATTGAGATAACAGAGTTCATGGAGCATTGTGATGACAAGTGTCCTGGAACCTAGTGATGACACGGTTCACACAGCATTGAGATGTCCAGGGCCAAGGCGAATTGTGATGACACGTGTCATGGGGCCTTGTGATGACATTGGTCATCTTGCATTGTGATGACAGTTGTCATGTAGAATTTTGATTAAAGGTATCATGGAGCACTGTGATGACAAAGGACAAGGAATATTTTGATGACAAGGGTCATTGAGCAATGGGATGACACAGGAAAGGCGTATTATGATCACAAGTGTTCTGGAGCATTGTGATGACAAGGGCATGGAGCATTCTAATTACAAGGGCCATGGAGCATTGTGATGTCAACGGCATGGAGCATTGTGATGACAGGGTTCTTGGAGCATTGTGATGACAATGGTCATCAAGCATTGTGATGACAGGGCTCAAAGAGCATTGTGATGAGAAAAACCATAGAGCATAGTGATGTCAGAGGCCATGGAACATTGTGATGACAAGGCCATGGACCATTGTTATGACAAGGGTCATGGAGCATTGTGATGACAAATGACGTGGAGCATTGTGATGACAAGTGTCATGGGGCATTTTGATGACATTGGCATGGAGCATTATGATGACAAGAGTTCTGGAGCATTTTGATGACAAGCGCATGGAGCATTGTGATGACAGGGCCCATGGAACATTGTGATGAAAAGGACAGGGAACATTGTGATGAATGGGTTCATGGAGCATTGTGATGAAGGTGCCATGGAGCATTGAGATGACAGGCGTCATTAGGAATGGTGATGACATTGGTCATGGATCATTGTGATGAAAGTGATCATGGAGCAATATGATAACAGGGGCCATGGAGCATTGTGATGACAGGTGTATTGGAGCATTGTGATGAAAGTCGTCATGGATCATTGTGATGACATGTGCCCTGGAACACTGTGATGACACGGTTCATCGAGTATTGTGATGACAAGGGTCATAGCAAATTGTGATGACAGGTGTCATGGGGCCTTGTGATGACATTGATCATCTAGGAATTGTGATGAAAGGTATCATGGAGCACTGAGATGACTGGGGGAATGAACCATTGTTCTGAAAATTGTCCTGGATTATCGTGATGACAGCAGTCAAGGAGAATTGTGATGACAGGGATTATGCAGCATTGTGTTGACAAGGGTATGGACTATTGTGATGACAATGGTCGTGGAGCAAAGTGATGTAAGTTTTCATGGAACATCGTGATGAAAAGTGCCTGGGAGCATTGTGACGATAAAGGCCGTTGAGCATTGTGATGACAAGTGTCATGGAGCATTGTAATGAAAGGTTTCATTGTGCACTGTGATGAAAAGGGGGATGGAGTATTGTGATGAAACTGGTCCTGGAGCATTGTGATAACAAATTCATGGAGCATTGTGATGACAGGCATCATGGAGCATTGTGATGACAAGTGTCATGCAATATTGTGCTGACACAGATCATGGAGCATTTTGATGAGAGTGGCCTTGGAAGACAGTGAGGCGAGACGTCATGGGGAATTAGGGTGACAGTGGTCAAGGAACATTGTAATGAAAGTGTTCATGGAGCAATGCGATTATCAGGACAATGGAGCATTGTGAATACAAAGGCCATGGAACATTGAGATAACAGAGTTCATGGAGCATTGTGATGACAAGTGTCCTGGAACCTAGTGATGACACGGTTCATACAGCATTGAGATGTCAAGGGCCAAGGCGAATTGTGAGGACACGTGTCATGGGGCCTTGTGATGACATTGGTCATCTTGCATTGTGATGACAGTTGTCATGTAGAATTTTGATTAAAGGTATCATGGAGCACTGTGATGACAAAGGACAAGGAATATTTTGATGAGAAGGCTCATTGAGCAATGGGATGACACAGGAAAGGCGTATTATGATCACAAGTGTTCTGGAGCATTGTGATGACAAGGGCATGGAGCATTCTAATTACAAGGGCCATGGAGCATTGTGATGTCAACGGCATGGAGCATTGTGATGACAGGGTTCTTGGAGCATTGTGATGACAATGGTCATCAAGCATTGTGATGACAGGGGTCAAAGAGCATTGTGATGAGAAAAACCATAGAGCATAGTGATGTCAGAGGCCATGGAACATTGTGATGACAAGGCCATGGACCATTGTTATGACAAGGGTCATGGAGCATTGTGATGACAAATGACGTGGAGCATTGTGATGACAAGTGTCATGGGGCATTTTGATGACACTGGCATGGAGCATTATGATGACAAGAGTTCTGGAGCATTTTGATGACAAGCGCATGGAGCATTGTGATGACAGGGCCCATGGAACATTGTGATGAAAAGGACAGGGAACATTGTGATGAATGGGTTCATGGAGCATTGTGATGAAGGTGCCATGGAGCATTGAGATGACAGGCGTCATTAGGAATGGTGATGACATTGGTCATGGATCATTGTGATGAAAGTGATCATGGAGCAATATGATAACAGGGGCCATGGAGCATTGTGATGACAGGTGTATTGGAGCATTGTGATGAAAGTCGTCATGGATCATTGTGATGACATGTGCCCTGGAACACTGTGATGACACGGTTCATCGAGTATTGTGATGACAAGGGTCATAGCAAATTGTGATGACAGGTGTCATGGGGCCGTGTGATGACATTGATCATCTAGGAATTGTGATGAAAGGTATCATGGAGCACTGAGATGACTGGGGGAATGAACCATTGTTATGAAAATTGTCCTGGATTATCGTGATGACAGCAGTCAAGGAGAATTGTGATGACAGGGATTATGCAGCATTGTGTTGACAAGGGTATGGACTATTGTGATGACAATGGTCGTGGAGCAAAGTGATGTAAGTTTTCATGGAACATCGTGATGAAAAGTGCCTGGGAGCATTGTGACGATAAAGGCCATTGAGCATTGTGATGACAAGTGTCATGGAGCATTGTAATGAAAGGTTTCATTGTGCACTGTGATGAAAAGGGGGATGGAGTATTGTGATGAAACTGGTCCTGGAGCATTGTGATAACAAATTCATGGAGCATTGTGATGACAGGCATCATGGAGCATTGTGATGACAAGTGTCATGCAATATTGTGCTGACACAGATCATGGAGCATTTTGATGAGAGTGGCCTTGGAAGACAGTGAGGTGAGACGTCATGGGGAATTAGGGTGACAGTGGTCAAGGAGCATTTTGATGAAAGTGTTCATGGAGCAATGCGATTATCAGGACAATGGAGCATTGTGTATACAAAGGCCATGGAACATTGAGATAACAGAGTTCATGGAGCATTGTGATGACAAGTGTCCTGGAACTTAGTGATGACACGGTTCACACAGCATTGAGATGTCCAGGGCCAAGGCGAATTGTGATGACACGTGTCATGGGGCCTTGTGATGACATTGGTCATCTTGCATTGTGATGACAGTTGTCATGTAGAATTTTGATTAAAGGTATCATGGAGCACTGTGATGACAAAGGACAAGGAATATTTTGATGACAAGGGTCATTGAGCAATGGGATGACACAGGAAAGGCGTATTATGATCACAAGTGTTTTGGAGCATTGTGATGACAAGGGCATGGAGCATTCTAATTACAAGGGCCATGGAGCATTGTGATGTCAACGGCATGGAGCATTGTGATGACAGGGTTCTTGGAGCATTGTGATGACAATGGTCATCAAGCATTGTGATGACATGGGTCAAAGAGCATTGTGATGAGAAAAACCATAGAGCATAGTGATGTCAGAGGCCATGGAACATTGTGATGACAAGGCCATGGACCATTGTTATGACAAGGGTCATGGAGCATTGTGATGACAAATGACGTGGAGCATTGTGATGACAAGTGTCATGGGGCATTTTGATGACATTGGCATGGAGCATTATGATGACAAGAGTTCTGGAGCATTTTGATGACAAGCGCATGGAGCATTGTGATGACAGGGCCCATGGAACATTGTGATGAAAAGGACAGGGAACATTGTGATGAATGGGTTCATGGAGCATTGTGATGAAGGTGCCATGGAGCATTGAGATGACAGGCGTCATTAGGAATGGTGATGACATTGGTCATGGATCATTGTGATGAAAGTGATCATGGAGCAATATGATAACAGGGGCCATGGAGCATTGTGATGACAGGTGTATTGGAGCATTGTGATGAAAGTCGTCATGGATCATTGTGATGACATGTGCCCTGGAACACTGTGATGACACGGTTCATCGAGTATTGTGATGACAAGGGTCATAGCAAATTGTGATGACAGGTGTCATGGGGCCTTGTGATGACATTGATCATCTAGGAATTGTGATGAAAGGTATCATGGAGCACTGAGATGACTGGGGGAATGAACCATTGTTATGAAAATTGTCCTGGATTATCGTGATGACAGCAGTCAAGGAGAATTGTGATGACAGGGATTATGCAGCATTGTGTTGACAAGGGTATGGACTATTGTGATGACAATGGTCGTGGAGCAAAGTGATGTAAGTTTTCATCGAACATCGTGATGAAAAGTGCCTGGGAGCATTGTGACGATAAAGGCCGTTGAGCATTGTGATGACAAGTGTCATGGAGCATTGTAATGAAAGGTTTCATTGTGCACTGTGATGAAAAGGGGGATGGAGTATTGTGATGAAACTGGTCCTGGAGCATTGTGATAACAAATTCATGGAGCATTGTGATGACAGGCATCATGGACCATTCTGATGACAAGTGTCATGCAATATTGTGCTGACACAGATCATGGAGCATTTTGATGAGAGTGGCCTTGGAAGACAGTGAGGCGAGACGTCATGGGGAATTAGGGTGACAGTGGTCAAGGAGCATTGTGATGAAAGTGTTCATGGAGCAATGCGATTATCAGGACAATGGAGCATTGTGAATACAAAGGCCATGGAACATTGAGATAACAGAGTTCATGGAGCATTGTGATGACAAGTGTCCTGGAACCTAGTGATGACACGGTTCATACAGCATTGAGATGTCAAGGGCCAAGGCGAATTGTGATGACACGTGTCATGGGGCCTTGTGATGACATTGGTCATCTTGCATTGTGATGACAGTTGTCATGTAGAATTTTGATTAAAGGTATCATGGAGCACTGTGATGACAAAGGACAAGGAATATTTTGATGAGAAGGCTCATTGAGCAATGGGATGACACAGGAAAGGCGTATTATGATCACAAGTGTTCTGGAGCATTGTGATGACAAGGGCATGGAGCATTCTAATTACAAGGGCCATGGAGCATTGTGATGTCAACGGCATGGAGCATTGTGATGACAGGGTTCTTGGAGCATTGTGATGACAATGGTCATCAAGCATTGTGATGACAGGGGTCAAAGAGCATTGTGATGAGAAAAACCATAGAGCATAGTGATGTCAGAGGCCATGGAACATTGTGATGACAAGGCCATGGACCATTGTTATGACAAGGGTCATGGAGCATTGTGATGACAAATGACGTGGAGCATTGTGATGACAAGTGTCATGGGGCATTTTGATGACACTGGCATGGAGCATTATGATGACAAGAGTTCTGGAGCATTTTGATGACAAGCGCATGGAGCATTGTGATGA
Source organism: Balaenoptera physalus (assembly GCF_965194825.1). NCBI lineage: Eukaryota > Metazoa > Chordata > Mammalia > Artiodactyla > Balaenopteridae > Balaenoptera > Balaenoptera physalus. Next base: position 26,393,256 of record NC_138900.1, read on the forward strand.
CAGGGCCCATGGAACATTGTGATGAAAAGGACAGGGAACATTGTGATGAATGGGTTCATGGAGCATTGTGATGAAGGTGCCATGGAGCATTGAGATGACAGGCGCCATTAGGAATGGTGATGACATTGGTCATGGATCATTGTGATGAAAGTGATCATGGAGCAATATGATAACAGGGGCCATGGAGCATTGTGATGACAGGTGTATTGGAGCATTGTGATGAAAGTCGTCATGGATCATTGTGATGACATGTGCCCTGGAACACTGTGATGACACGGTTCATCGAGTATTGTGATGACAAGGGTCATAGCAAATTGTGATGACAGGTGTCATGGGGCCTTGTGATGACATTGATCATCTAGGAATTGTGATGAAAGGTATCATGGAGCACTGAGATGACTGGGGGAATGAACCATTGTTATGAAAATTGTCCTGGATTATCGTGATGACAGCAGTCAAGGAGAATTGTGATGACAGGGATTATGCAGCATTGTGTTGACAAGGGTATGGACTATTGTGATGACAATGGTCGTGGAGCAAAGTGATGTAAGTTTTCATGGAACATCGTGATGAAAAGTGCCTGGGAGCATTGTGACGATAAAGGCCATTGAGCATTGTGATGACAAGTGTCATGGAGCATTGTAATGAAAGGTTTCATTGTGCACTGTGATGAAAAGGGGGATGGAGTATTGTGATGAAACTGGTCCTGGAGCATTGTGATAACAAATTCATGGAGCATTGTGATGACAGGCATCATGGAGCATTGTGATGACAAGTGTCATGCAATATTGTGCTGACACAGATCATGGAGCATTTTGATGAGAGTGGCCTTGGAAGACAGTGAGGTGAGACGTCATGGGGAATTAGGGTGACAGTGGTCAAGGAGCATTGTGATGAAAGTGTTCATGGAGCAATGCGATTATCAGGACAATGGAGCATTGTGTATACAAAGGCCATGGAACATTGAGATAACAGAGTTCATGGAGCATTGTGATGACAAGTGTCCTGGAACCTAGTGATGACACGGTTCACACAGCATTGAGATGTCCAGGGCCAAGGCGAATTGTGATGACACGTGTCATGGGGCCTTGTGATGACATTGGTCATCTTGCATTGTGATGACAGTTGTCATGTAGAATTTTGATTAAAGGTATCATGGAGCACTGTGATGACAAAGGACAAGGAATATTTTGATGACAAGGGTCATTGAGCAATGGGATGACACAGGAAAGGCGTATTATGATCACAAGTGTTCTGGAGCATTGTGATGACAAGGGCATGGAGCATTCTAATTACAAGGGCCATGGAGCATTGTGATGTCAACGGCATGGAGCATTGTGATGACAGGGTTCTTGGAGCATTGTGATGACAATGGTCATCAAGCATTGTGATGACAGGGGTCAAAGAGCATTGTGATGAGAAAAACCATAGAGCATAGTGATGTCAGAGGCCATGGAACATTGTGATGACAAGGCCATGGACCATTGTTATGACAAGGGTCATGGAGCATTGTGATGACAAATGACGTGGAGCATTGTGATGACAAGTGTCATGGGGCATTTTGATGACATTGGCATGGAGCATTATGATGACAAGAGTTCTGGAGCATTTTGATGACAAGCGCATGGAGCATTGTGATGACAGGGCCCATGGAACATTGTGATGAAAAGGACAGGGAACATTGTGATGAATGGGTTCATGGAGCATTGTGATGAAGGTGCCATGGAGCATTGAGATGACAGGCGTCATTAGGAATGGTGATGACATTGGTCATGGATCATTGTGATGAAAGTGATCATGGAGCAATATGATAACAGGGGCCATGGAGCATTGTGATGACAGGTGTATTGGAGCATTGTGATGAAAGTCGTCATGGATCATTGTGATGACATGTGCCCTGGAACACTGTGATGACACGGTTCATCGAGTATTGTGATGACAAGGGTCATAGCAAATTGTGATGACAGGTGTCATGGGGCCTTGTGATGACATTGATCATCTAGGAATTGTGATGAAAGGTATCATGGAGCACTGAGATGACTGGGGGAATGAACCATTGTTCTGAAAATTGTCCTGGATTATCGTGATGACAGCAGTCAAGGAGAATTGTGATGACAGGGATTATGCAGCATTGTGTTGACAAGGGTATGGACTATTGTGATGACAATGGTCGTGGAGCAAAGTGATGTAAGTTTTCATGGAACATCGTGATGAAAAGTGCCTGGGAGCATTGTGACGATAAAGGCCGTTGAGCATTGTGATGACAAGTGTCATGGAGCATTGTAATGAAAGGTTTCATTGTGCACTGTGATGAAAAGGGGGATGGAGTATTGTGATGAAACTGGTCCTGGAGCACTGTGATAACAAATTCATGGAGCATTGTGATGACAGGCATCATGGAGCATTGTGATGACAAGTGTCATGCAATATTGTGCTGACACAGATCATGGAGCATTTTGATGAGAGTGGCCTTGGAAGACAGTGAGGCGAGACGTCATGGGGAATTAGGGTGACAGTGGTCAAGGAACATTGTAATGAAAGTGTTCATGGAGCAATGCGATTATCAGGACAATGGAGCATTGTGAATACAAAGGCCATGGAACATTGAGATAACAGAGTTCATGGAGCATTGTGATGACAAGTGTCCTGGAACCTAGTGATGACACGGTTCATACAGCATTGAGATGTCAAGGGCCAAGGCGAATTGTGATGACACGTGTCATGGGGCCTTGTGATGACATTGGTCATCTTGCATTGTGATGACAGTTGTCATGTAGAATTTTGATTAAAGGTATCATGGAGCACTGTGATGACAAAGGACAAGGAATATTTTGATGACAAGGGTCATTGAGCAATGGGATGACACAGGAAAGGCGTATTATGATCACAAGTGTTCTGGAGCATTGTGATGACAAGGGCATGGAGCATTCTAATTACAAGGGCCATGGAGCATTGTGATGTCAACGGCATGGAGCATTGTGATGACAGGGTTCTTGGAGCATTGTGATGACAATGGTCATCAAGCATTGTGATGACAGGGGTCAAAGAGCATTGTGATGAGAAAAACCATAGAGCATAGTGATGTCAGAGGCCATGGAACATTGTGATGACAAGGCCATGGACCATTGTTATGACAAGGGTCATGGAGCATTGTGATGACAAATGACGTGGAGCATTGTGATGACAAGTGTCATGGGGCATTTTGATGACACTGGCATGGAGCATTATGATGACAAGAGTTCTGGAGCATTTTGATGACAAGCGCATGGAGCATTGTGATGACAGGGCCCATGGAACATTGTGATGAAAAGGACAGGGAACATTGTGATGAATGGGTTCATGGAGCATTGTGATGAAGGTGCCATGGAGCATTGAGATGACAGGCGCCATTAGGAATGGTGATGACATTGGTCATGGATCATTGTGATGAAAGTGATCATGGAGCAATATGATAACAGGGGCCATGGAGCATTGTGATGACAGGTGTATTGGAGCATTGTGATGAAAGTCGTCATGGATCATTGTGATGACATGTGCCCTGGAACACTGTGATGACACGGTTCATCGAGTATTGTGATGACAAGGGTCATAGCAAATTGTGATGACAGGTGTCATGGGGCCTTGTGATGACATTGATCATCTAGGAATTGTGATGAAAGGTATCATGGAGCACTGAGATGACTGGGGGAATGAACCATTGTTATGAAAATTGTCCTGGATTATCGTGATGACAGCAGTCAAGGAGAATTGTGATGACAGGGATTATGCAGCATTGTGTTGACAAGGGTATGGACTATTGTGATGACAATGGTCGTGGAGCAAAGTGATGTAAGTTTTCATGGAACATCGTGATGAAAAGTGCCTGGGAGCATTGTGACGATAAAGGCCATTGAGCATTGTGATGACAAGTGTCATGGAGCATTGTAATGAAAGGTTTCATTGTGCACTGTGATGAAAAGGGGGATGGAGTATTGTGATGAAACTGGTCCTGGAGCATTGTGATAACAAATTCATGGAGCATTGTGATGACAGGCATCATGGAGCATTGTGATGACAAGTGTCATGCAATATTGTGCTGACACAGATCATGGAGCATTTTGATGAGAGTGGCCTTGGAAGACAGTGAGTTGAGACGTCATGGGGAATTAGGGTGACAGTGGTCAAGGAGCATTGTGATGAAAGTGTTCATGGAGCAATGCGATTATCAGGACAATGGAGCATTGTGTATACAAAGGCCATGGAACATTGAGATAACAGAGTTCATGGAGCATTGTGATGACAAGTGTCCTGGAACCTAGTGATGACACGGTTCACACAGCATTGAGATGTCCAGGGCCAAGGCGAATTGTGATGACACGTGTCATGGGGCCTTGTGATGACATTGGTCATCTTGCATTGTGATGACAGTTGTCATGTAGAATTTTGATTAAAGGTATCATGGAGCACTGTGATGACAAAGGACAAGGAATATTTTGATGACAAGGGTCATTGAGCAATGGGATGACACAGGAAAGGCGTATTATGATCACAAGTGTTCTGGAGCATTGTGATGACAAGGGCATGGAGCATTCTAATTACAAGGGCCATGGAGCATTGTGATGTCAACGGCATGGAGCATTGTGATGACAGGGTTCTTGGAGCATTGTGATGACAATGGTCATCAAGCATTGTGATGACAGGGGTCAAAGAGCATTGTGATGAGAAAAACCATAGAGCATAGTGATGTCAGAGGCCATGGAACATTGTGATGACAAGGCCATGGACCATTGTTATGACAAGGGTCATGGAGCATTGTGATGACAAATGACGTGGAGCATTGTGATGACAAGTGTCATGGGGCATTTTGATGACATTGGCATGGAGCATTATGATGACAAGAGTTCTGGAGCATTTTGATGACAAGCGCATGGAGCATTGTGATGACAGGGCCCATGGAACATTGTGATGAAAAGGACAGGGAACATTGTGATGAATGGGTTCATGGAGCATTGTGATGAAGGTGCCATGGAGCATTGAGATGACAGGCGTCATTAGGAATGGTGATGACATTGGTCATGGATCATTGTGATGAAAGTGATCATGGAGCAATATGATAACAGGGGCCATGGAGCATTGTGATGACAGGTGTATTGGAGCATTGTGATGAAAGTCGTCATGGATCATTGTGATGACATGTGCCCTGGAACACTGTGATGACACGGTTCATCGAGTATTGTGATGACAAGGGTCATAGCAAATTGTGATGACAGGTGTCATGGGGCCTTGTGATGACATTGATCATCTAGGAATTGTGATGAAAGGTATCATGGAGCACTGAGATGACTGGGGGAATGAACCATTGTTCTGAAAATTGTCCTGGATTATCGTGATGACAGCAGTCAAGGAGAATTGTGATGACAGGGATTATGCAGCATTGTGTTGACAAGGGTATGGACTATTGTGATGACAATGGTCGTGGAGCAAAGTGATGTAAGTTTTCATGGAACATCGTGATGAAAAGTGCCTGGGAGCATTGTGACGATAAAGGCCGTTGAGCATTGTGATGACAAGTGTCATGGAGCATTGTAATGAAAGGTTTCATTGTGCACTGTGATGAAAAGGGGGATGGAGTATTGTGATGAAACTGGTCCTGGAGCACTGTGATAACAAATTCATGGAGCATTGTGATGACAGGCATCATGGAGCATTGTGATGACAAGTGTCATGCAATATTGTGCTGACACAGATCATGGAGCATTTTGATGAGAGTGGCCTTGGAAGACAGTGAGGCGAGACGTCATGGGGAATTAGGGTGACAGTGGTCAAGGAACATTGTAATGAAAGTGTTCATGGAGCAATGCGATTATCAGGACAATGGAGCATTGTGAATACAAAGGCCATGGAACATTGAGATAACAGAGTTCATGGAGCATTGTGATGACAAGTGTCCTGGAACCTAGTGATGACACGGTTCATACAGCATTGAGATGTCAAGGGCCAAGGCGAATTGTGATGACACGTGTCATGGGGCCTTGTGATGACATTGGTCATCTTGCATTGTGATGACAGTTGTCATGTAGAATTTTGATTAAAGGTATCATGGAGCACTGTGATGACAAAGGACAAGGAATATTTTGATGAGAAGGCTCATTGAGCAATGGGATGACACAGGAAAGGCGTATTATGATCACAAGTGTTCTGGAGCATTGTGATGACAAGGGCATGGAGCATTCTAATTACAAGGGCCATGGAGCATTGTGATGTCAACGGCATGGAGCATTGTGATGACAGGGTTCTTGGAGCACTGTGATGACAATGGTCATCAAGCATTGTGATGACAGGGGTCAAAGAGCATTGTGATGAGAAAAACCATAGAGCATAGTGATGTCAGAGGCCATGGAACATTGTGATGACAAGGCCATGGACCATTGTTATGACAAGGGTCATGGAGCATTGTGATGACAAATGACGTGGAGCATTGTGATGACAAGTGTCATGGGGCATTTTGATGACACTGGCATGGAGCATTATGATGACAAGAGTTCTGGAGCATTTTGATGACAAGCGCATGGAGCATTGTGATGACAGGGCCCATGGAACATTGTGATGAAAAGGACAGGGAACATTGTGATGAATGGGTTCATGGAGCATTGTGATGAAGGTGCCATGGAGCATTGAGATGACAGGCGTCATTAGGAATGGTGATGACATTGGTCATGGATCATTGTGATGAAAGTGATCATGGAGCAATATGATAACAGAGGCCATGGAGCATTGTGATGACAGGTGTATTGGAGCATTGTGATGAAAGTCGTCATGGATCATTGTGATGACATGTGCCCTGGAACACTGTGATGACACGGTTCATCGAGTATTGTGATGACAAGGGTCATAGCAAATTGTGATGACAGGTGTCATGGGGCCTTGTGATGACATTGATCATCTAGGAATTGTGATGAAAGGTATCATGGAGCACTGAGATGACTGGGGGAATGAACCATTGTTATTAAAATTGTCCTGGATTATCGTGATGACAGCAGTCAAGGAGAATTGTGATGACAGGGATTATGCAGCATTGTGTTGACAAGGGTATGGACTATTGTGATGACAATGGTCGTGGAGCAAAGTGATGTAAGTTTTCATGGAACATCGTGATGAAAAGTGCCTGGGAGCATTGTGACGATAAAGGCCATTGAGCATTGTGATGACAAGTGTCATGGAGCATTGTAATGAAAGGTTTCATTGTGCACTGTGATGAAAAGGGGGATGGAGTATTGTGATGAAACTGGTCCTGGAGCATTGTGATAACAAATTCATGGAGCATTGTGATGACAGGCATCATGGAGCATTGTGATGACAAGTGTCATGCAATATTGTGCTGACACAGATCATGGAGCATTTTGATGAGAGTGGCCTTGGAAGACAGTGAGGTGAGACGTCATGGGGAATTAGGGTGACAGTGGTCAAGGAGCATTGTGATGAAAGTGTTCATGGAGCAATGCGATTATCAGGACAATGGAGCATTGTGTATACAAAGGCCATGGAACATTGAGATAACAGAGTTCATGGAGCATTGTGATGACAAGTGTCCTGGAACCTAGTGATGACACGGTTCACACAGCATTGAGATGTCCAGGGCCAAGGCGAATTGTGATGACACGTGTCATGGGGCCTTGTGATGACATTGGTCATCTTGCATTGTGATGACAGTTGTCATGTAGAATTTTGATTAAAGGTATCATGGAGCACTGTGATGACAAAGGACAAGGAATATTTTGATGACAAGGGTCATTGAGCAATGGGATGACACAGGAAAGGCGTATTATGATCACAAGTGTTCTGGAGCATTGTGATGACAAGGGCATGGAGCATTCTAATTACAAGGGCCATGGAGCATTGTGATGTCAACGGCATGGAGCATTGTGATGACAGGGTTCTTGGAGCATTGTGATGAGAAAAACCATAGAGCATAGTGATGTCAGAGGCCATGGAACATTGTGATGACAAGGCCATGGACCATTGTTATGAGAAGGGTCATGGAGCATTGTGATGACAAATGACGTGGAGCATTGTGATGACAAGTGTCATGGGGCATTTTGATGACATTGGCATGGAGCATTATGATGACAAGAGTTCTGGAGCATTTTGATAACAAGCGCATGGAGCATTGTGATGACAGGGCCCATGGAACATTGTGATGAAAAGGACAGGGAACATTGTGATGAATGGGTTCATGGAGCATTGTGATGAAGGTGCCATGGAGCATTGAGATGACAGGCGTCATTAGGAATGGTGATGACATTGGTCATGGATCATTGTGATGAAAGTGATCATGGAGCAATATGATAACAGGGGCCATGGAGCATTGTGATGACAGGTGTATTGGAGCATTGTGATGAAAGTCGTCATGGATCATTGTGATGACATGTGCCCTGGAACACTGTGATGACACGGTTCATCGAGTATTGTGATGACAAGGGTCATAGCAAATTGTGATGACAGGTGTCATGGGGCCTTGTGATGACATTGATCATCTAGGAATTGTGATGAAAGGTATCATGGAGCACTGAGATGACTGGGGGAATGAACCATTGTTATGAAAATTGTCCTGGATTATCGTGATGACAGCAGTCAAGGAGAATTGTGATGACAGGGATTATGCAGCATTGTGTTGACAAGGGTATGGACTATTGTGATGACAATGGTCGTGGAGCAAAGTGATGTAAGTTTTCATCGAACATCGTGATGAAAAGTGCCTGGGAGCATTGTGACGATAAAGGCCGCTGAGCATTGTGATGACAAGTGTCATGGAGCATTGTAATGAAAGGTTTCATTGTGCACTGTGATGAAAAGGGGGATGGAGTATTGTGATGAAACTGGTCCTGGAGCATTGTGATAACAAATTCATGGAGCATTGTGATGACAGGCATCATGGAGCATTGTGATGACAAGTGTCATGCAATATTGTGCTGACACAGATCATGGAGCATTTTGATGAGAGTGGCCTTGGAAGACAGTGAGGCGAGACGTCATGGGGAATTAGGGTGACAGTGGTCAAGGAGCATTGTGATGAAAGTGTTCATGGAGCAATGCGATTATCAGGACAATGGAGCATTGTGAATACAAAGGCCATGGAACATTGAGATAACAGAGTTCATGGAGCATTGTGATGACAAGTGTCCTGGAACCTAGTGATGACACGGTTCATACAGCATTGAGATGTCAAGGGCCAAGGCGAATTGTGATGACACGTGTCATGGGGCCTTGTGATGACATTGGTCATCTTGCATTGTGATGACAGTTGTCATGTAGAATTTTGAGTAAAGGTATCATGGAGCACTGTGATGACAAAGGACAAGGAATATTTTGATGACAAGGGTCATTGAGCAATGGGATGACACAGGAAAGGCGTATTATGATCACAAGTGTTCTGGAGCATTGTGATGACAAGGGCATGGAGCATTCTAATTACAAGGGCCATGGAGCATTGTGATGTCAACGGCATGGAGCATTGTGATGACAGGGTTCTTGGAGCATTGTGATGACAATGGTCATCAAGCATTGTGGTGACAGGGGTCAAAGAGCATTGTGATGAGAAAAACCATAGAGCATAGTGATGTCAGAGGCCATGGAACATTGTGATGACAAGGCCATGGACCATTGTTATGACAAGGGTCATGGAGCATTGTGATGACAAATGACGTGGAGCATTGTGATGACAAGTGTCATGGGGCATTTTGATGACATTGGCATGGAGCATTATGATGACAAGAGTTCTGGAGCATTTTGATGACAAGCGCATGGAGCATTGTGATGACAGGGCCCATGGAACATTGTGATGAAAAGGACAGGGAACATTGTGATGAATGGGTTCATGGAGCATTGTGATGAAGGTGCCATGGAGCATTGAGATGACAGGCGTCATTAGGAATGGTGATGACATTGGTCATGGATCATTGTGATGAAAGTGATCATGGAGCAATATGATAACAGGGGCCATGGAGCATTGTGATGACAGGTGTATTGGAGCATTGTGATGAAAGTCGTCATGGATCATTGTGATGACATGTGCCCTGGAACACTGTGATGACACGGTTCATCGAGTATTGTGATGACAAGGGTCATAGCAAATTGTGATGACAGGTGTCATGGGGCCTTGTGATGACATTGATCATCTAGGAATTGTGATGAAAGGTATCATGGAGCACTGAGATGACTGGGGGAATGAACCATTGTTATGAAAATTGTCCTGGATTATCGTGATGACAGCAGTCAAGGAGAATTGTGATGACAGGGATTATGCAGCATTGTGTTGACAAGGGTATGGACTATTGTGATGACAATGGTCGTGGAGCAAAGTGATGTAAGTTTTCATCGAACATCGTGATGAAAAGTGCCTGGGAGCATTGTGACGATAAAGGCCGTTGAGCATTGTGATGACAAGTGTCATGGAGCATTGTAATGAAAGGTTTCATTGTGCACTGTGATGAAAAGGGGGATGGAGTATTGTGATGAAACTGGTCCTGGAGCATTGTGATAACAAATTCATGGAGCATTGTGATGACAGGCATCATGGAGCATTGTGATGACAAGTGTCATGCAATATTGTGCTGACACAGATCATGGAGCATTTTGATGAGAGTGGCCTTGGAAGACAGTGAGGCGAGACGTCATGGGGAATTAGGGTGACAGTGGTCAAGGAACATTGTGATGAAAGTGTTCATGGAGCAATGCGATTATCAGGACAATGGAGCATTGTGAATACAAAGGCCATGGAACATTGAGATAACAGAGTTCATGGAGCATTGTGATGACAAGTGTCCTGGAACCTAGTGATGACACGGTTCATACAGCATTGAGATGTCCAGGGCCAAGGCGAATTGTGATGACACGTGTCATGGGGCCTTGTGATGACATTGGTCATCTTGCATTGTGATGACAGTTGTCATGTAGAATTTTGATTAAAGGTATCATGGAGCACTGTGATGACAAAGGACAAGGAATATTTTGATGACAAGGGTCATTGAGCAATGGGATGACACAGGAAAGGCGTATTATGATCACAAGTATTCTGGAGCATTGTGATGACAAGGGCATGGAGCATTCTAATTACAAGGGCCATGGAGCATTGTGATGTCAACGGCATGGAGCATTGTGATGACAGGGTTCTTGGAGCATTGTGATGACAATGGTCATCAAGCATTGTGATGACAGGGGTCAAAGAGCATTGTGATGAGAAAAACCATAGAGCATAGTGATGTCAGAGGCCATGGAACATTGTGATGACAAGGCCATGGACCATTGTTATGACAAGGGTCATGGAGCATTGTGATGACAAATGACGTGGAGCATTGTGATGACAAGTGTCATGGGGCATTTTGATGACACTGGCATGGAGCATTATGATGACAAGAGTTCTGGAGCATTTTGATGACAAGCGCATGGAGCATTGTGATGACAGGGCCCATGGAACATTGTGATGAAAAGGACAGGGAACATTGTGATGAATGGGTTCATGGAGCATTGTGATGAAGGTGCCATGGAGCATTGAGATGACAGGCGTCATTAGGAATGGTGATGACATTGGTCATGGATCATTGTGATGAAAGTGATCATGGAGCAATATGATAACAGGGGCCATGGAGCATTGTGATGACAGGTGTATTGGAGCATTGTGATGAAAGTCGTCATGGATCATTGTGATGACATGTGCCCTGGAACACTGTGATGACACGGTTCATCGAGTATTGTGATGACAAGGGTCATAGCAAATTGTGATGACAGGTGTCATGGGGCCTTGTGATGACATTGATCATCTAGGAATTGTGATGAAAGGTATCATGGAGCACTGAGATGACTGGGGGAATGAACCATTGTTATGAAAATTGTCCTGGATTATCGTGATGACAGCAGTCAAGGAGAATTGTGATGACAGGGATTATGCAGCATTGTGTTGACAAGGGTATGGACTATTGTGATGACAATGGTCGTGGAGCAAAGTGATGTAAGTTTTCATGGAACATCGTGATGAAAAGTGCCTGGGAGCATTGTGACGATAAAGGCCGTTGAGCATTGTGATGACAAGTGTCATGGAGCATTGTAATGAAAGGTTTCATTGTGCACTGTGATGAAAAGGGGGATGGAGTATTGTGATGAAACTGGTCCTGGAGCATTGTGATAACAAATTCATGGAGCATTGTGATGACAGGCATCATGGAGCATTGTGATGACAAGTGTCATGCAATATTGTGCTGACACAGATCATGGAGCATTTTGATGAGAGTGGCCTTGGAAGACAGTGAGGTGAGACGTCATGGGGAATTAGGGTGACAGTGGTCAAGGAGCATTGTGATGAAAGTGTTCATGGAGCAATGCGATTATCAGGACAATGGAGCATTGTGTATACAAAGGCCATGGAACATTGAGATAACAGAGTTCATGGAGCATTGTGATGACAAGTGTCCTGGAACCTAGTGATGACACGGTTCACACAGCATTGAGATGTCCAGGGCCAAGGCGAATTGTGATGACACGTGTCATGGGGCCTTGTGATGACATTGGTCATCTTGCATTGTGATGACAGTTGTCATGTAGAATTTTGATTAAAGGTATCATGGAGCACTGTGATGACAAAGGACAAGGAATATTTTGATGACAAGGGTCATTGAGCAATGGGATGACACAGGAAAGGCGTATTATGATCACAAGTGTTCTGGAGCATTGTGATGACAAGGGCATGGAGCATTCTAATTACAAGGGCCATGGAGCATTGTGATGTCAACGGCATGGAGCATTGTGATGACAGGGTTCTTGGAGCATTGTGATGACAATGGTCATCAAGCATTGTGATGACAGGGCTCAAAGAGCATTGTGATGAGAAAAACCATAGAGCATAGTGATGTCAGAGGCCATGGAACATTGTGATGACAAGGCCATGGACCATTGTTATGACAAGGGTCATGGAGCATTGTGATGACAAATGACGTGGAGCATTGTGATGACAAGTGTCATGGGGCATTTTGATGACATTGGCATGGAGCATTATGATGACAAGAGTTCTGGAGCATTTTGATGACAAGCGCATGGAGCATTGTGATGACAGGGCCCATGGAACATTGTGATGAAAAGGACAGGGAACATTGTGATGAATGGGTTCATGGAGCATTGTGATGAAGGTGCCATGGAGCATTGAGATGACAGGCGTCATTAGGAATGGTGATGACATTGGTCATGGATCATTGTGATGAAAGTGATCATGGAGCAATATGATAACAGGGGCCATGGAGCATTGTGATGACAGGTGTATTGGAGCATTGTGATGAAAGTCGTCATGGATCATTGTGATGACATGTGCCCTGGAACACTGTGATGACACGGTTCATCGAGTATTGTGATGACAAGGGTCATAGCAAATTGTGATGACAGGTGTCATGGGGCCTTGTGATGACATTGATCATCTAGGAATTGTGATGAAAGGTATCATGGAGCACTGAGATGACTGGGGGAATGAACCATTGTTCTGAAAATTGTCCTGGATTATCGTGATGACAGCAGTCAAGGAGAATTGTGATGACAGGGATTATGCAGCATTGTGTTGACAAGGGTATGGACTATTGTGATGACAATGGTCGTGGAGCAAAGTGATGTAAGTTTTCATGGAACATCGTGATGAAAAGTGCCTGGGAGCATTGTGACGATAAAGGCCGTTGAGCATTGTGATGACAAGTGTCATGGAGCATTGTAATGAAAGGTTTCATTGTGCACTGTGATGAAAAGGGGGATGGAGTATTGTGATGAAACTGGTCCTGGAGCATTGTGATAACAAATTCATGGAGCATTGTGATGACAGGCATCATGGAGCATTGTGATGACAAGTGTCATGCAATATTGTGCTGACACAGATCATGGAGCATTTTGATGAGAGTGGCCTTGGAAGACAGTGAGGCGAGACGTCATGGGGAATTAGGGTGACAGTGGTCAAGGAACATTGTAATGAAAGTGTTCATGGAGCAATGCGATTATCAGGACAATG